>NW_025814055.1:1200000-1800000 GCF_018902025.1 Drosophila willistoni
TTGTTACTCTACCCTCAATAGCCGTCAAAATGGAAAAACATTTTGTCTAAAAAGTCTAATGTTTGCAAAAGAACAGCATACAATCATAGGCTGGAGCAATGCTATTTTATCGTATATTAATCATATAATTATTTATATTTGACACAGTATTATGACAATAGCTCAAACAACAACAAAGTTATTGAGAAAAGTCACGGGTGCCGTTTGTATGGGAGTTATATGATGTAGTAATGTCTATTGTCATAAAAATTAATATTTGCATCACTATCCGATCCGGCTTTTTTTATGAGAATATCATCTATTTCTTTAAACGAGCATATGTACAAAAAAACCCTTGACACCAGTTCGAAATCGCCTAACACGCTCGAACTCCCTCTTCATTAATTAGTCGCAGAGACAAGTTTATACATGTGTATATTGCAGTCCCAGATTCATCGGCCGCGTGATACTGACTAACTTGATAATTGATGCGAAGTCGGCTTCCCCCTCTTACTCACTCTCCTTTCACGCAGCAAGATAAGACGTATACATATGCAAAAAGCAAACTCGCTGATTTGTTTCTTACAGTTGCATCTTTTAAATTCCACAAAGATTAAAATATGTAGGTGTCGAATTTAAAATGATGACATATGTGTCAAGAATGACAAAGACTATACAGAGAGAGAGAGAGCTTAAATATAGTGCATACAGAGAGAGAGCACAGAGCGAGAACGTAGAGGGAGAGTACGGGAGTCTTGTTGGAGAAGCCGCGACGATCGGACGTCTTTGGAAGAACACCATATACATATATATAATTTGTATGAGTTCGATCAAATTTAAGCTGTAATAAACGTATCCAATAAATCGGTATCTTGACAAATCAGAAGTGGGATACGAAGACACACGGCTTTCGGAAAAGACGGAATAATTTATTTCATAAGTGATGAAATAAATTTAAGAATCCAGCGAGACAAGGGAAAAAGACAAACGGCAAAAGTGCAAAACGGTCACGATTTCCCGAAAGAGTAAAAGAGATATCTATAGGTCAACGAAACAGTGGAAGAAAGACAAAACGGCAAAGAAGCAAAACGGTCACGAAACTTCCAAAGCTGTAAAAAGACAAGGGTAGATACATACAAGAAAAAAAACGCGGGAAAAGACGCAACGGCATTTATCGCAAGACTGTCACGAATTCCCAAAGTAACGGAAAAAGGTTTGCACGGATTTCATGGGGAGGCAAGACATCGACAACGGCAAGTCATAAGGGACGAAGCAAACATCGACGTAGAAATCTCCACGAGAAAGGCAATCACAGAAAAGACGGAAAAAGTCCATACCTAACTATCGAATGTATCGATAGCATTTATCGATAAACCAATCGAGGGAAAGGTCCAGATCTAAAAAAGCACTAAAAAGAGACAATTGACTAGAAAAAAAAAAGTTAAGAAAATGTTGGTTAAATTATCTACACTACGAGTGGCGGAGTTGGATATTATTTTACAGACAAATAATATTCATGTAAATGGTAACAAACAAGCCAAGATTGATGAAATTACGACAATCCTAGGAACGGACCAAATAAACACCGACGAATACGATTTCAACCAGCAAAATAGTACGATGCAGAGACAAATGGATGAACTGAAACAAATGGTAGCTGATTTATCGCAAGCTGTATCAACGATCAACGTACGAACACAAAATCTGATGACGGAACGACAGGAGCGTGCAAATGAACCCGCAAGGTCGGAGGAAAACCATCAGCACGACGTAGTCGAACAACAATCTATGGGACAACGAATAAGTCCACGGGACTACAACAGTAATACATCGATAAAAGATGTTATAGGAATGCTTCCCGAATTTGACCCAATAAAAGGAGCAGTGAATTCGCAACAATTTTTGGACAAAGTAGAACAGTTACAGATCGTGTATGAGTGGAGAGATGCCACCATATTGTTTGCTGTACAGCACAAACTAAGAGGTGTAGCTAAAGACTGGTTGGATTCACAAAGAGTATATCAGACTTGGAGTCAATTTAAGGATGCTCTACTAAAGGATTTTCCAAGTGTTGTTAATATATCAGATGTTCACAGGCAAATGATGCGCCGCAAGAGAAAGCATAACGAAACGTTAATTGAATACTTCTACTCAATGATGGCGATAGGTCGAAAAGCTAATATAGACGATAAATCCATCAACTCATATATTATCAACGGATTAAATCAGCAAGAGTCAACAAAAGCTTTACTAGCCATGAATTTATGTACATATGCAGAATTGTTTAGGTCACTGGAGAATATGAATTCTTCATCCGTATGGCAGTCATACCGTACGGCGGAATACGCATCGTCAGATACCGCAAAGACCATGGAGGTTAACAAGGATAATAATGCTAAGGGTCCAAAATGCTTTAATTGTAATAATATTGGACATATCGCAGCCAAGTGTCCGGTTGAATCGAAAAAGCCAAGATGTTCGTTTTGCTCTAAGATAGGACATGAAGGAAAAGATTGCAGACTTAAGCGGTCAACGGTGTCGAAAGTTGATAGCTTAAAGGATAAGAAGCGTCCCCCAATCTTGAAGAAAATACTTATTGAAGGACATGAATATGAGGCGTTTGTAGACACAGGCAGTGACAATACATTCATGCAAAAGTCTCAGGTACCGAAGGACGCAGTTCTACAGGTTATGACCAATTCTTTCAGAGGTTTTGGAGGAGGAATTGTTGAGTCAAAGGAATGCCTTTTAACGGAGATCGTTTGGGATAACAAGCGAATAGATGTATGCATCTACATAGTTCAAGATAAAGAACTTAATCATGCAGTCCTCTTAGGAAGGGATATTTTGTGTGCAGAGTGTGAGACAAAGGTCGAAACGAAGTCAACTAATTCTCCGACGGAGGTAAAATGCGAGTTTGATATCGGCGCTGAGGTTGACGATCCTCAGCGCAAACAGGTGAGTGATCTATTGAACGCTTATACAGAATGCTTTGCCGAAGATTTTTCAAATATTGGCAGATGCAAATCAACAAAGATGGAGATCAAAGTAACAACCACGAATCCAATTGTGGGACGGCGATATCAAGTACCATTTGCAAAAAGAGATGCATTACGAACAGTAGTAGATGAACTCCTGAAGTACAACATAATCCAACGAAGCACATCACCACATGCAGCATCCTCGATTTTGGTGCCCAAACCCAATGGAGAACATCGCTTATGTGTTGATTTCAGAGCCCTCAACGCAGTCACAGTAAAGCAACACTACCCGATGCCAGTCGTAGAAGAGCAATTGGCAAAGTTAGCAGGAAATCATTTCTTTACAACGCTGGATATGACGTCTGGATATTATCAAATAGAAATGAGCAACGAGAGCAAGATATTTACAGCCTTTATGACAACAGACGGATTATTTGAATTTAATGTCATGCCTTTTGGTTTGATTAATGCGCCAACGCTATTCCAAAAAGTCATCGCAGATATCATACGAAACCTCAAATATCAAAGAAATATAATAAGCTATGTTGATGAAGTTATTATTTCATCAAAAACGATTGACGAAGGAAAAGTTATTCTAAATGAATTTTTAGAAGCGGTTAAATCCGAGGGATTAACTCTACGTCCATCTAAGTGCAAGTTTATGAAAAAAGAAGTCAAATTTCTAGGTCATATTATTACTGGTAAAGGAATTCAACCAGGAAAAGAAAAGACACAATGTATAGCTGAATATCCGCAGCCAACGAATGAAATAGAAATACGGAGATTTTTGGGAATTACTGGATTCTTCCGTAAATTTGTTCCAAATTATAGCATGATAGCACAACCATTGAGTATGCTTTTGAAGAAAAACCAAAACTTTATATGGACACCTGATCAAAATGAAGCTTTCAATCGTTTAAAAGAAGCTATTACAACGGAACCAGTCTTAACGCTATATGACCCAACGAAATATCATGAAGTGCATACGGATGCGAGCACCACAGGAATTTCAGCAATACTATTTCAACAGGAAGACGAGGATATCAAGCCGGTATTTTACTTCAGTAGACTTTGTACGGATTCTGAAAGTCGGTATTCAAGCCATGCACTGGAAGTTTTAGCTATAGCCGAATCATTGGAAAGATTCCGGGTATACCTTCTTGGATCTCAATTTTCAGTAATAACGGATTGCAACGCTGCAGCAACATTAAAGAACTCAACCGCTCTTCAGCCGCCTATTGCGCGATGGTGGCTCAGACTCCAAGAATTCGACTTCATATGTAAGCACCGACCGGGCTTAGATTTACCACATGTAGATGGAATGAGCAGACAACCAGTACTTAAGGAACAAAGCAGCATTATGGAAACAGATGGCATTTTTAAAGTCATCCCAATAGATGATGACTGGGTGTATACCATGCAAAAGCAAGATCCAAAGCTAAAGCAAATTTTTGAAATATTTCAAATGAAAGATAAAAGTGCTGATTGGAAGCAAATAAAAAACGATTATGTCATTTCTAAAAGCAGGTTACTAAGAAAAACAGATAAAGGCGATAAATTAGTAGTTCCTCAAGCAGTTCGTTGGAGAATTACTAAAAGCAACCACGATGATGTAGGTCATTACAGTGCGCAGAAGGCAATGGAACGAATTGGTCGTTATTTTTGGTTCCCGAGGATGAGGAAATTTATTAAGTCATATATAGACTCATGTCCCGAATGCTGTATCAATAAAATAAAAGGAGGAAAACCAGATGGAGAAATGCACTTGCAGGACGTAATACCGATGCCATTCCGGACAATAAATATCGATCATATTGGACCATTTCCGAAAAGCAAGAGCGGAAATATTTACATTTTGGTGATAGTATGCGCATTCACCAAGTTCACCATATTAGTCGCAACACGCAACACAAAGACCATCCCAGTTATTAAAGCGCTTTCGCACATGTTTGGTATTTTTGGACAACCATTACGTATCATATCAGATAGAGGTACTTCGTTTACATCAAAGGAATTCAAAGATTTTGTGCAAAACTATGGCATACAACATATTAAAACAGCAGTGCGCACACCACGCGCCAACGGTCAAGCTGAGAGAATGAATAAAACAATACTAAACGCGCTGAAAACAAGTACGGATAAAAACAAGGATTGGGATCAACAGTTGTTCAACATACAGTGGAGTATGAATACAAACGTGAATTCAACGACAAAATTTTCTCCGAACGATTTGGTATTTAATTTTAATCCCAAAGATGTATCGTATAACCGAATTATACAAGCAATGACGGAAGACCAGTTTGAAGAAACGGATGTACAACTAAATCGTCATCAAGCGGCAGAAAATATAAAAGCTGAACAGGAAAAATGGAAAAAAAGATTCGACTTGAAGCATGCCAAACCTCAAAAATTTGAAGTAGATGATTTAGTAGTCATTGACTATGTACCGATGGCTACAGGAGACACTCATAAATTAGACCCAGCGTTTAAAGGACCGTACGTCGTAACGAAAGTTTTAGGAAACGATCGCTACATTGTAGAAGACCTACCCGATCGTTCAGTATCTCAACGACGTTAGAGTAATGTAATATCGAGCGATCAGATGAAACCATGGTGTGTTTTGATTCCGGACCTAGACATCGAAGAAGAAGGCTACGACTACATAGGAATCAACGAAGAGGAGTCAGGAGAGGCCGGATGTCAAGAATGACAAAGACTATACAGAGAGAGAGAGAGCTTAAATAGAGTGCATACAGAGAGAGAGCACAGAGCGAGAACGTAGAGGGAGAGTACGGGAGTCTTGTTGGAGAAGCCGCGACGATCGGACGTCTTTGGAAGAACACCATATACATATATATAATTTGTATGAGTTCGATCAAATTTAAGCTGTAATAAACGTATCCAATAAATCGGTATCTTGACATATGTTTCTCTATAAAAATTGTATAAGGAAATGTGTAATGCTCCTACTTACCGTCAGATGCGTCACTGGCAACCAGAAAAAAAAGTAATAAAATCGTCCCGCCAACTTCTGTATATTATGCACCAAGGTAACAAATAGGTTTGGTTATTAAATTGTTGCCTCATTATAGCATATGTATGCTATCTCCCTCACTTTTACAAACACTCGAGCACGCTAACGCAGCCACAAGCCCACGGCCATCTCCGCCTTTATAGAACGCCTAATAAAATAAGTTTATACGTATAAAAGTAATAAGTATGACTAATTAGTATGTCGATATTGATTTTGATAGTCGAAAAATTTGAGAGAGGCATTCGTTTTTTTTTTCTAAATTATGGATTCATTATTAGTTTTATTAATCAGAAAATCAAATATATGTACATACCAAAGCTAGTACAGTCTTTGAGAAAAACACTTTTATTTAAATTGCGGGGGCGAAAGAAGGCGCTTAAAATAAACTTGATCACTGTAGACTATGTAAAAAATGTATGCATATATATTTAGAAATATTTAAATCATGTGCCTTACATACATACATATGTAGATTTCGCGAATATCTGGAAAACGGCGATAAAAAACGAATTGCTTAAGACACTCATTTATTATTTAAGCCTAGAATAGTATTCACTTTATTTTCTGTTTCATCTAAAAGTATTTTTAGAATAATATCAGTCGTAAAATATCAAAGAAGCTAACTTCGGCTGTGCCGAAGTTTATATACCCTTGCAGTGCTTGTCCATATTATTTTTACATGTTCTAAAATCTTTTTCAGTATCATCAATTTATTAATGCACAGACAAAACCTTTCAAATATCATTTCCATTTCTTTTTCTTCTTCTTCCCCATGCTGCATGCCGTGATTGGCACGCATACACATACAGTTTACGTAGCGTTGCGTCTGTGTGTGTATGCGTGTGCTTAGCTGCTCTGTGGGTTTCAAGCAATGACGTCGTAGAGCCGATTTATATTGACTGTAACTTGTGTTATATTTATCCGATCAGATTAAAATTTTGGGATCTGAGGTTTTATATCAAATACTATTATATTGGTAAATTTCATGGGGATACTTCAATTTCTGCAAAAATGTTTCTTCTAGAACTATATGATGCAGTGGTCCGATCCTGACAATTTTCATACTTTATCTGCTCCGGGCTATAAGTAGCTATTATATTAATATTAATATAAATATTAATTCTACATACCAAATTTGGTGGTTTTAGCTTTGTTAGTTTTCGAGAAAATCAGTTTTATTTAGTTTGCGGGGGAGTAATTTACAATTTTCAATGCAATTTGTAATTTCCACCCTATGGTAAAAAAAATCATGTAGCGTGTTTTTTTCAGGGACAATTTTCCCGGTGACTCAAATTAAGTTGAAGAAATAACGATACAATACATGACAACTTAACGTTATAAATTAACTTGTAAAATGTATATAACTTTTGGTCGAAAACTTTTTTATACCTGGTCCATTTACTTTGGGCTATTTGAAATAGTTTACCCTATTGGTAAGCTCCTGCTAACTTCCAAATGAAAACTTTACCTATTGAATAGGGTTATTTTTAGAAAAAATTAGTCTAGTGCGGTTTTATATACTACTATATTTACATACTGAATTTACTGAATCATTGGGAAGAAGAAGACAACAATAGTTTAAGGAAACATGAGACAAATAAAAAGTTTATTTGCGCACAAATTTACTTCGAAAATGGCAGAGATGCGCATCATTCAAACTGAATGACCATGACACAAGAAACGCCATGGTAACTGGATACCGGATGCAGATAAATCTTTTGGCTGGATACACAACCTGCAAACTTTTAAAGCAAGTGCGCATACGTTGCCAAGCCCAATCTCCATTGGCGATGTTAAAGCTCGATCGAAATCACAAGATAACAGGGCATCTTGGCCAGTCAGATGTGTCACAAACGAAGTTTCTGCATTTATTATATACGCAAGTGGAAAGCAACAAGCAACTAAGCACACCTCTGCACCAAATGCTAGAGTCTACTTTTGCCCTGTAAATCCAATTGTGGCAATGCACCATTTTACCATGAGATTGTTTCAACATTCCTTCTCCCTTAACGCTGAAATGTGTTAATTAAGTATTTAAATTATTAGATTTGTTTGAACCAGGGACTATTTAAATATACAAAATATCTTACAGGATATTCTTTTTGTCTAGACTGTTTGTGGTTGCATTGTCAACATGGACATTTGGTGTTGGGTTTGGTATCTATGATATACATACATATGTATATATATGTATATGTATATGTACATACGCATTCTGTGCTGCTAGTGGAAGCTGAACAACTGCAACACGATTTCGTGGCTAGATCTTGAATTTATATTTCCTAAACTACTGGTTAGTCTAGTGCAGTCCTCGCAGTAGTCCTCGCTGAATTTTAACTTGGGTCAAGTATACTTATTCAATTCACGATTAAATTAAGTTGGAAATTTTTATTATCATGGGTGAAGGTAAAGACTGGTAAGTTGCATTAAATAAATTACATTTTAAAACTAGACCTTTTAAGAGCATTCAACCGCCTAAAGGTCAATCCTAGTTCATTTAGGTATACATTGTTCATTCATTATAGTGTATGTATTTGGATTAAACAACGACGTATACATAATTGTGCGTTGAAATGTACGTACTTCAGCAAAGCACACAACTCCACTTCACCGATACTTATGCGTCCACAGGCAGCGGTGGCTACCGATGCTGCTGCCCTACAGCGCCACCGCTGTAGAATGAGTTATTGCGCTTGTTGCCGATTTTATTGCCACAGTGCAGCCATAAAATATGGTAAAATATAGCGGTTTGTTGCTTTGGCTATTTTGTAGGCGAAAACGCATACGGCCACAGGTCCCCATAGACCTGTTTATGGTTCGGTGCCGGATTGTCGATTTACCATACTACGCAAATGTGGTCATGTTAAATGAGTACAGCGACACTTCCAGTATTTTAATGTTGTGTTTCAAAAGGTATGGTATAAAATAAATATTCATTTTACGTATAAAACGTCGAAAATCAACATTGCATGAACAGCAGTGTCAATCATGTCAATTTTTAGGATAGTATAAAGCCAAATATTTCCCAATTTCATCTAAAAACGTTTTAAACTATAAAGCCAGGTTTGTCGCGTGGCCTATCGGGCCTATCTTTGCTTACAGAGTAGAGGTATTCCAAAAAGCTAAAACATCCATATTACAACAAACACACCTTTTGAGCAATCATTCGTCAACACACCTAGAAAGTTTTAGTCCACAAATCTACCCTACCTTGAAAGTTTGCTTGTTGAAACATTCAACATTGAAATCAGACCGCTATTACTAAAAAGGGCTTCGAGGAAATAGCATCAGCTCTTCTTATGATGCCGGAACCCTGAACTTTAGTTGGAAGAGTCCATGCTTTGATGAAGAAAGAAATCTGCAGAGCGAATAAGTTGATTATTGGATGATATTAAACGTTGGCACAGATGCCGATAGATTCAAAAAGCATTGATAATGCGTATGCAAGGCCTTTTCTCCTCGAAATCTAAAATGCTCAGTTTGAGCTTGGTTAATGTTTCTTTGCAGATGCACAGCAACTTTTTGACTTTTTATACCCTGCACCCATAGGGTGAAATGGAATATTAAAGTCGCCAAAATGCATGTAACAGGCAGAAGGCCTTATAAAGTATATATTTCTTGATCAGCAACAATAGCTTAATCGATCTGGCTATGTCCGCCTGTCCGTCCGTCTGTATGAACACGCAAATTTCGAAGACTATAAGAGCTAGAGTCACCAAATTGGGTATGTAGACTCGGATAGTAGCAACGGTGTGCACAAAAAGGTGGTATTCGGTATTGTAGGCTTCGCCAACTCTTTTCGCTTCAATTTTATGCCGATCTTTCGCAAAAATAAGCCTTTTTAGATAAAACGGGTTTCCACTTTGATGGCTATAGGTAAGAAAAGAGGTTTCAAAAAAGTTGCAAGGGTATACAAGCTTTGACGCGGTTGAAGTTAGCCCCGGCCCTCTTGTTTTTCAATGAAGTACCAAATGAGTCTATGATTCACGATGTAGTTCTTGGAAGAGACTTTTCAACAGCATGTGCATAATCAAAAATTTGATCTAAGCGCACTGAAATTGGTTACAGTACAAAAAGTGAAGACTGAAAGCAGAGAAAATACAAATAATTCGAATTTAAACTATAGGAAACATTTAAATGAAACAGTAAACAATTGGAAGAAACAGTAAATAATCAGTTAGACAAAACAGAAGAAACAGTCAGTAAACAGTTGGATGAAACAGATAGTTAGGAATTAGAAGGAACATTAATGATCAACAAAACAGTTAGTGCAAAATTATAAGAAACAGTTAGTAAATTGGATGAAAAAGTAAGGAAGCAATTAGATGAAACAATTACGATACAGCCAGATAGGACATTAAATAACCAGACACACGACACACCCCCGCTTCCGCCCCCGGAATTTACATAAAACTGATTTTCTCGAAAACTAACAAAGCTTAAGTCACCAAATTTAATATGTAGATTTGTTTAGTATGCGCGCAGAATTTATGTACTTAAATATTTTGCCACGCCTACTTCCGCCTCCATAATTTAGAAAAAATCGATTGCCAGCTGCAATTTTTTGAGTATCGCAATTCAAATCTAGAAACATGCAAAATATGCGTATGAACTTATTTTACTACGCGTTCCATAAGGCCAACATTGGCTAGTGGCGGCGCTAGAGTGCTCGTGTGTTTGTTGAGTGAGCGAGATAGCATATGGTATGAGGCATGTTAAAACAATGTAATAGACATAAATCTGGTTTTCGAAATTTGAAATATTTGTTTCACCTGGTGTATGGTAAGTATACCCAAGTCGGCGAGTCGACTTACTTACTTCATTTTTAATAATAAATGTGATGTTTGTTCAATTTTAACAACAAATATATAGGTAAACCTAAATTTTACTTTGATTTTTATACCATACACCCATAGGGTGAAATGGTATATTAAAGTCGCCAAAATGTAACAGGCAGAAGGAAGCATCTCCGACCCCACAAAGTATATATATTCTTGATCAGGATCAACAACCGAGTCGATCTAGCCATGTCCGTCTGTCCGTCCGTCCGTCCGTCCGTCTGTCCGTCTGTCCGTATGAACACCTAGATCTCGGAGACTGTAAGAGCTAGAGCCACCAAATTTGGTATGTAGACTCGTGTAGTATGTAGAGTGATCAAGTTTATTTCAAATTTTTGCCACGCCCCTTCCCGCCCCCGCAATTTAAAAAAAGCGTTTATCTCAAAAACTATTCCAGCTAGAGACACCATATTTGGTATGTATATTCGCTTAGTAAATGCACACATTTTGTATGCATAAAAATTTTGCCACGCCCTTTTCCGCCCCCGTAATTTGAAAAAACTTGATTATCTCCCGTATTTTTTTACCTTATGCAATCAAATTTGGCACACTTAAAGTTAATACTAATATCTAGCAAAATACTAAATTTGATCAAAATCGGACAAAAAACAGTCGAGTTATGCATATAAACGTTTTTCCATAAGGCCGGAGTTGGCCGTTGGCTGGTGGGGGCGCTAGGGTGCTCGTATGATTGAGTGAGCGAGATACTAAGATATGCTTGTAAGAAGCATGTGAAAATGCATTTGTTTAATAAAGTTGAAATATTTGCTTTACTGGTGTATGGTATACCTAAGTCGGCGAGACGACTTACTTACTTCATTTGAAAATGATGAAGTGACATCTTTTATAACAGGTGTTAGTCAAGAGATCATTAAAAGGTTGGCTGTTATCTTGAATATTATAAATTGCAAGGAAACGGTAAATGGTGAAAAATTTGCCGAATATACTTTAAAGACTGCTCATCTTTTGAGTGAATTGTATCCGCAAAAAAAACTTACCCCAATGGTACATAGGATTTTGGCTCACGGAAAGGATTTAATAGAATATCAGTGTTTACCACTTGGAGAGCTATCCGAAGAAGCACAGGAATGTAAAAACAAGGACTACAAAAGGTTCAGATACACACACCTTCAGAACTACATGGCATGTAGAAGTTAATGGATAAATTATCGTTTTATTGCGCTACAAGAAAAAAATCCGACGCGCTGCAGATCTGACGTCTGACGAATTTACAAAAAAAATTTCCTACCGCGATGATTTTTTTCAAAATAATTTTTAATATTTACATCAATATCTATTAAACTCAATATTTCGGGACCAGGGGCGTAGCGAGGTTGTCGATAATGGGGGGGTGATTCTCATTGAATTGCCGACTTACCTCGTACCATGTAGATTTGCGGTAGAAATAAATTTACTTTGATAAAACAAGGTCAGTGTTTGTAATTTCTTTTAACACTTTTCCATCAATCATTGTCAGGAAAAACTCAAAGTTAACCGTAAGTGTTTTTCCACTCTTGGTTTGGAAAACAGCAGGTTTCAGTTGGCTTATTTGATTTTTTATGTCGCCAACAGTTGATTTGATTAATTCCGAGGACTCCTTTGCATATTTGAATGACAAAGGCCGACAATAGTGGGTCGATGACGGTCGAAGATTTCTCCAATGTTCAGAACTTTCACTTCTTAGGCGCAAAGGAACTACAGAAGCCATGAACATATTTTCATCAGAAATAGCTTCGTCTTCTGTGTGTATAATCTGCTTGTAGGCGCTTTGTCCAGATGATCCATCACATCCCCATTTGTTGAGTAATGTCAAATTTTCGGGAAGAAGATCCACCTCTCCATCAGACAACTTAAATAACATTTACCTGTCTTGTCATTTTTTCCAAAGCAGGTAATTAACAATTTATCATTGTAGAAAGGCATGTTATCATTTAACTACAAAGAAGCTACAGGCCAATACGCATGCGCTCTTCTTCTTCCTTATACCTGCAGCGCATTTTTTAGGCGAGGTTGCCTTAGTTTTATGGCTTACGCATCGCTGTCGCAGGTCTCTGCATATTGGGACTATATACATCTGATAGGTAAATATTTCACCTACCTAGTGTATATAGTCCGGTATTGATACTCGTTGAGTCTTGCTAGTTTTATTCCATCAAAGTTCAAAAAATGCCAGTATTTAGTACATTTTTTAAACGCTTCTAATTCAATAACTATTTAAGTAATTATTAAAATTTATAAAACATGCTTTTCAGATAAAACCAAAAAATCTAAGATCGATTGTTGAAATCGCCCAATATTCAGTTTTAAAGTTGCGATTTTTTTTAAAAATTAACATTTTTTCCTTTTCACTAAAAATGTCTCAACTTTGGGCGCCTCTAGCACCCATGAATCTCAACCGGTTTCAAAAATTTTTCGGATTCATAATCTCTGAAGTATTTCCTATCGATTGCATATATATTGCAAACGCGATCATGAAAAAACGTATTTTTGCAACGCTATCCGAGCAGAGGCCCAACTGTGCGACGTCATTGCTCGAAACCCACAGAGCAGCTAAGCACACGCATACACACACATACGCAACGCTACGTAAACTGTATGTGTATGCGTGCCAATCGCAGCATGCAGCATGGGGAAGAAGAAGAAAAAGAAATGGAAATGATATTTGGAAGGTTTTGTCTATGCATTAATGAATTGATGATACTGACAAAGAGTTTGGAACATGTAAAAATATTATGGCCAAGGACTGCAAGGGTATATGAACTTCGGCACAGCCGAAGTTAGCTTCTTTGATATTTTCTTTTTTTGCAATAGGATCATGTAAAATTGTCCAATTCCAACATTTTTGTTGTTGTTTAAAAACAAGGAAAGGAAATTTACATATTGAGACCAGTTTGTCCGAGAATATTCTGGAAGATCTCGATCGGGACTGTTTCATTTGGTATTATTTATTACTTATTTTACTTGCAAAAACTGCGAAAGTGTCATGGACGACGAGGAATAAAAATAGTTGTCATTTATGGCCATTGGAGGCCATTTTCATTTGTGTTTTTCATTGTTTTTGCCATTGAAGTCCTTCATAATAAATAAATCATAAAATCACAACAATTGGTATGACATTCCTTTCATATTTTCTTATTTTCAGTGAATTTTTCAGGTGGGTTATAACTGTCATAACTTTTCGGCTTAAAAAGAGTTATCCAGATTAAATCTGTTCCAAATTTTTTTGAGTAATTCAAATAAACATACTTTTTTTGGAAAAAAGTTGCATTTGGCTAATATTTAAATGTTAAACTTCTTAATTTTTCATTTCCTGGAACTGAGGGAAAAATTTTTGATGTTTTTCAAAACCCGGGACACAACTAGGGCCCCGTTATATGATCTTTTGAAAAAGGAAAAAGAATTTGTGTTTCAAAAAAAGGATTAAATTGTTTTTTAATGCTCAAAGAAAAACTTATGAAAGCACCAGTCATAGCAATTTACGATTACAAGGTAGAGGTCGAATTGCATTGCGATGCCAGTGCTTTAGGATTTAGAGCAGTGTTACTTCAGAAAAAAACAGACAAATTGTTGCATCCCATATTCTATTTTCCAAAGCGAACAACCGGAGCAGAAGAAATGTATCAAACCTTTGAGTTAGAAACTCTTGCAATCGTTTATGCCTTACGCAGATTTCGTATTTAACTTCAAGGTAAACGCTTTAAGATTATGACAGATTGTAATTATTTAACAATGTCAAAGTTGAACTTAGCCCTACAATCTCTAGATGGACTTTAGGGCTTCAAAACTATGATTATGAATTGATTTACAGGCCCGGAATCAAAATGCAGCATGCTTTGATGCTTTGAGCAGATATACAAGCGTTGTGGTGGTTGAAACAAAAAGTTTTAAAGATATTTTAATAATTTGCCAATATAAGCATCCCAAAATTCAAAACATAAAGAAATTATTAGAAAAGGCTAAACACAAACTGTATGAGATGAGAAATGGTGTAATTCAGAGCCCGGCAGTCACATTCCCCGGGGGACAAACACGTTCGGCACCTCGTATGCGTGTAACCGAACGGCTACCAAAGTCCTCACACAGAGCATGAGGGTTGATTTAGTTGCCCTCAGCATTTCGACGCAAGCACATCTATGTCGCTTTGCTCGATCGCTACACATGAAAAAATTAATGCCTTCATTCTTTTTATGTAACTGGCAACTTTTGCAAAAATATTATAATATAATCATATTATGCAAATATTCCACTTACATCATCGAATATTCGAGCATCGGCCGAAGTAGGTAAAAAGGGTGCAATTTCAGAGCACTCTACCTGAAATTGCGGTTTCTTGCACTTGTAAAAGGTAAAAAGGGTTAACTCGCTACCTAAAAGTCAAGATTTTGGCGAATCAAGGGTCCACTTTTTAGTCGAAATTAAATTCTCGTTTATGTTACAGAAAATATGGAAAACCATGTGCGGTATAAGTATCACAATGAAATAGGACATATAGATAGAGACAAAATGACTGATTTAATTAATAAAAGTTACTGGTTCGCAAACCTTAAAGACAAATGTATTAGTCAAATTGAACACTGTTTTAAATGTATTGCCTATTCTTCAAGGTCTGGAAAAGAACAAGGTTTCTAACATTGTATACCTAAAGGCAATATACTATTTCGATTGATTCACATACATAGATCATAATGGGCCAGTGAGTGCTGGTCGAGCAAAAAAGCATATATTCTTGGTTGTAGATGGGTTTACGAAATTCCTACGTTTATATACGACAAAAACAACTAGTACTAAAGAAGTTTTGTCAAGTCTTAAAAATTATTTTAGAAGAGTAAGCCAAAGTGCATTATTTCTGATAGTGCGGAGTAACTATAGCATTAAACATATTAAAATCGCGGCCGGATCTACACAAGCAAACGGACAAGGCAAAAATTGTTGATCCTGAGAAGGGATTGCATTGGGATTTAGTGGTAGAACAGGTGAAGTATACAATGAACAATACACACCGTCAAAGTATACAACAATTAGTGTTATGTTATTTGGAACGTCACAAAGAGGGCGTATAGTAGATGAATTAAAAGAGAAACTAGAATTGGTAAATCAAGATACCACGCAGAAGAGTTTAACAGAAATCAGGAATGATGCAATTCAGGCTCAAAATAATGCTCAGTCTTACAACAAAGCTTATTATGATAAAAGCAAACGAGAGCCAAAAGAGTTTAAGCAAGGAGACTATGTTATGGTGAAAAATTTTCCGTACGTCAAGAAAACTAATTTCAAAGAGCAAAGGACCTTACCGAATAGAGAAAGACAAAAAACTGACAGATTTTTACTAAAAGATGTGGAAGGTTTTCAAGTATCTCGTAACCCATATCAGGGCGTTTGGAGCATTCAAAATGTAAGACACTGGATCAAAAAGTAAAGATCAAGTGTAAAGTGTGAAGAAAAATATAAAAGTATTAAATTGATTACTATGTTACTTATTAATAATAAGAAAAAATTTATATAAATGTGTAGAAATAAGTTTTTATCACGTGATCCAGAGATCTAAATGGCAGAATGGCCGAGTTGTAGTAGGCTTCATATAAATCCCCTTGTCTACTTATATAATAATCCTTATATACTTACCAAACCAATAAAGCTAATCCAATACATACATATGTATATAAAACCAGAGGCCGGGGCTAACTTAGACCGCGTCAAAGTTTGGTTAGTTTGTTTGCAACGCCGAAGGTAATAAATGGTACAATTTTGTGATTCTTTATTAGAATATATACGAACATACATACATACATAGTTTTCCTCAAGCTTAAGGATTGCGTGTTTTGTTGTTGTTTTGGTAAATACTTTGTTAGTTTAGAGCTCAAAATATGCGTATGAAAGCAAACGATGTGTTTTTTGTTTGATCTAAAAAGACTGTAATCAACATGTTATTTTTTTTTTTTTCAAATAAAGTAAGTCATCTCGAATCTTCGTTGTTCAGTTGCCTTAAAAAAAATGGGCTACTTAAACAACTCATCTACCGAGAACTGCGTATGTGGTGCATAGCAAACATACACACGTCATTTCGCTTTTGCCTAATTGTACTCGGATTTTATTAAAATGAAGTAAGTAAGTCGTCTCGCCGACTTAGGTATACCATACACCAGTAAAGCAAATATTTCAACTTTATTAAACAAATGCATTTTCACATGCTTCTTACAAGCATATCTTATTGTTAGTATCTCGCTCACTCAATCATACGAGCACCCTAGCGCCCCCACCAGCCAACGGCCAACTCCGGCCTTATGGAAAAACGTTTATATGCATAACTCGTCTGTTTTTTGTCCGATTTTGATCAAATTTGGTATTTTGCTAGATATTAGTATTCAATTTAAGTGTGCCAAATTTGCTTGCATAAGGTAAAAATAATACGGGAAATTATGGGGGCGGAAAAAGGCGTGGCAAAATTTTTATACATACAAAATGTGTGCATTTACTAAGCGAATATACATGCCAAATATGGTGTCTCTAGCTGGAATAGTTTTTGAGATAAATATGTTTTTTATATTGCGGGGGAGGAAAGGGGCATGACAAAAATTTGAAATAAATTTGATCACTCTACATACTACACGAGTCTACATACCAAATTTGGTGGCTCTAGCTCTTACAGTCTCCGAGATCTAGGTGTTCATACGGACAGACGGACAGACGGACATTGCTAGATCGACTCGGTTGTTGATCCTGATCAAGAATATATATACTTTGTGGGGTCGGAGATGCTTCCTTCTGCCTGTTACATACATTTTGGCGACTTTAATATACCATTTCACCCTATGGGTGTAAACTTCCTCTGTTCCGTAAAATTAAAGTCATTAAGAATTTAATGCTCCCAGTTAGAAAAATTTTAAAATTATTTGGATTACGGTAGCATCTGCAGTCAATTGCACTTTTGCAAAATGCAGAACCAGTGATGGCAACTGCTGCCAGCTACTGGCTCTGATTGCCACTCTCATATCCTGAAAATACACTTCATGCATTTTTGCCTGTACGTATGCAAAGTCACCATTTTATCCATAGAGTGGAAAATGTCAACATTAATTTTGTGTTTTGTTTGGTACAATCGAGCTGAGCCACACTTTAAATTAACACAAAACATGTTTAGGGGTTTTCAGAACAATTGCACCATCGGTGCAATGTGGTATAAAGAGTTTTATTAACGGTGCACCAAAGATAGCAGCATCTGACAACTCTTTCCGGCTGGGGTTGATGCATGCACAGACCTCCTTCATTCATATGTACATACATATGTATGGATGTACAAAACAAGGATGAACGTACTCACCAAGATTGCATTGACTTATTTACCTACCTACATATATGTACATACATACAGACATGTGTGTGCATAAATTGAGAAAGGGTACATTTATAGATATATAAATGTTTTTGGATAACTTCCATGATGGAATGTTTGTAATAGGTAACATCGTCTAGGTATTTACGAGTTTAACTTAATAACCATTTTGCGTTAACATTAAGAAGATCATTTCCATTTACAGTTTGTTTAAATTTTCTCGAATAAATGAATTGTCGTAAAAAGTCTGTCTTAGCAAATATATCCCTTGCAATGCATCTTGCATCCATTAGGCAATGATTTTATAAAATATATATTAATATTTTCGGTACTAAAGTGTGGTGATTATATTGCGGAAAATTACTAATGCAAGTTTGCAGTTTACAAAAAGTCATTGATTCGCATATAGGAATGTTTAAAATCTTAAAAAAAAAGGAAATCGAAAATTTTGCGAAATTCTCGATCGAAAAGGGGAAAGAAGTAGTTGGAAAACAAGTAATAATATTGCGGTGGTAAATATTTACTTAAGTAATCGAGCTTAAACTACATAAATTTGGTATCAAACGAACGAGAAAAATTCCACGAAAAAATCCAGGTGCGCCTTGGCGATTTATTATGTAGTTTTTGTGTAATTAACAAAAGAAAAATTATGTTTTTAGCGGGATTATATCTAAAAGTAGCTAGTTCCGGCTAAAAGAAGCTGTCAAATTTTGAGATTGTGTTGCCAGATGCCAAATTTCGGATACTCGAATACGAGGGCTTTTTGAAACTTTGAAACAGAGCAGTCGAACATTCCCTAATTCACAGTAAAATATTTCGCTGCCAGGGCGGTCAAACAACGCGCCAAATAAAAAATAGCCTTTGCCAACACTGAAATCTAGCTTTAGCCGATTTTTTTTACTTTTCAACACTGAAATCTCGAGTAGCTTAAGTAAATACTTACCTTTGAATGCGTTTTTTAAGTGTTTTGAATTGCTGCCTACTACGTCATCGTCAAATCAACAGGGCACATGCATACACACACAGACGCAACGCTACATGAACTGTATGTGTATGCGTGCCGATCTTTGCTTATGGACCCTTCAGTACCGGTCGCCGGGGATTCCCCGGGGACAAACTGGCGACACTCCCATTAAATATGCGGCGACTTTTAACATTGCATGTCCTAGCTTTCAAGACCGGAACAACAACCAAGCGACAGTTGTCGCTCCAGTCGCCAAGACAAATGTCCAAATGTCTTGCCTAACGCCGGGACAAACAAGCATTGTGTCGCCGCTTTGTCGCTTTTGTCCCCGTTCACAAGACCATTGAGCGACATTTGTCCTTCTGGTCGCCGGTACTGTGAAATTTTTCGCTCTGGTCGCCGGCGACTGGAGAGACAATGTCGCTAGGTTGTACTAGGGACCACAGGGACAATATCGATAAATTGTCGTACTACTATTCACTATTTGTGTATATTATAGATAATATTTAAATATCACTTACTTTATTTATATCAAAAATCAATTAGAAAACACTAAAACAATATACATATGTATGTATTTTCACTGCGTGCTCAGAAAAACGAAAAGTACACAGCAACGCGAACAGAAATACAAAAGAAAGTAAAAAACAACAACACAGCCTCGAATGAGGAATACTTATTCATTTTTTTCAGGCAATTTTTTTTTCGGCAGCCGATTGGGTTTCGATAACGAAATTTGTTCGTTCGGGTGCCGTTGGCTAACCTCAGCATGAAAAACGCTGGCAGAATTTTTCTCTGCCGACGTCTGTGGCTCGGACAATTGGGCGACATTGTCAACGGCGACAATTTGGTACTGAAGGGCAGCGACACATACATGCGTTCATAGTTCTGCGATCTGTGGCAGACTGAATTATTTTTGATGCGTAGCAGTGCTGCCAGAATCTATTAAGCTAAAATTGCTAGATTTGGGAAGAAAAGTTGCGAAAAATTGCTAAACATTTTTAAAAAATTGCCAAAAAATTGATAGGCATTGCATTATTTTAATTTTTATACCCTTGCAAAAAGGGTATATTAATTTTGGTCAAAAGTGTGCAACGCATAGAAGGAAGCATCTCCGACCATATAAAGTATATATATTCTTGATCAGCACGACGAGACGAGTTCAAATAGCCATGTCCGTCCGTCCGTCCGTCTGGATCAACGCAAACTCCTCCTAGACCGTTAGAGCTACAGAGCTGAAATGTTGCATGTAGGCTTGTATATACTGCAGGCGTTGTATATCTCGGATTCAGCCGGATCGGATCACTATATCATATAGCTCCCATACAAATGACAAAGTCACGAACAGTGACTTTTCTTAATAACTTTGATATTTTCTGAGCTACTGTCGTGAAATTTCATATTGGTTAGTAAATTACACATATAAACGACTATGCCAAATTTGATCCAGATCGGGTGACTATATCATATAGCTCCCATAGGAACGATCTTTCGAAAACAGTGACTTTTGTCAATAACTTCGTTACTTTTGACGCGATTGCTTTCAAATTAAGCATTTGTTAGTTTAATATATCTGTTAATGACTGTGCCAAATTTGATTAGGATCGGGTAATTATGTCATATAGCTCCCATAGAAACGATCGGTGGAAAACAGTGCCTTTGATCAATATCTTCGTTATTTCCGTGTTTGATTGTAGGCCGTTCTTTCGGAAACATTAGCCTTTTTAGCTTAAACGTTTTTCCACTTTGATTGCTATAGGTAAGGAAAGAGTCACCAAAAATGTTGCAAGGGTATACAAACTTTGACGCGGTCGAAGTTAGCCCCGGCCTTCTGGTTTTTATACCCTTGCAAAAAGGGTATATTAATTTTGGTCAGAAGTGTGCAACGCATAGAAGGAAGCATCTCCGACCATATAAAGTATATATATTCTTGATCAGCACGACGAGACGAGTTCAAATAGCCATGTCCGTCCGTCCGTCCGTCCGTCCGTCTGGATCAACGCAAACTCCTCCTAGACCGTAAGAGCTACGGAGCTGAAATTTTGCATGTAGGCTTGTATATACTGCAGGCGTTGTATATCTCGGATTCAGCCGGATCGGATCACTATATCATATAGCTCCCATACAAATGGCAAAGTCACGAACAGTGACTTTTCTTAATAACTTCGTTATTTTCTTAGCTATTGTCGTAAATTTTAATATTGTTGAGTTAATTACACATATAAACGACTATGCCAAATTTGATCAAGATCGGGTGACTATATCGTATAGCTCCCATAGGAACGATCTTTCGAAAACAGTGACTTTTGTCAATAACTTCGTTAGTTTTGACGCGATTGCTTTCAAACTAAACATTTGTTAGTTTAATATATCTGTTAATGACTGTGCTGAATTTGATAAAGATCGGGTAGCTATATCATGTAGCTCCCATAGGAACGATCGGTGGAAAACAGTGACTTTGATCAATATCTTCGTTATTTCCTATGCTAAGATTGTAGGCCGTTCTTTCGGACACATTAGCCCTTTTAGCTTAAACGTTTTTCCACTTTGATGGCTATAAAGGTAAGGAAAGAGTTACCAAAAAATTGCAAGGGTATACAAACTTTGACGCGGTCGAAGTTAGCCCCGGCCCTCTGGTTTTTAAATTCATTTGTGAGAAAATACGTTCAATTTCTGCGTTGGACCATGGCAGGGAAAATATTTTTATGGCAAACTCTGCTAAGCCACTGAATGGATTGTTGTTGCCAGCGTCTTTGTAATTTAGGACTTTCGCCCAAAACTTGGTGGTATCCTCAACAAACTCCCACTTGACAAAATGTATTTTTTTAATTTGAATCAGTATATTGTCAATGTCTTGACATTCAAAATATTCTTAATCCTGCAGCCAGGCATCACGAAAATGTTGCTTATAAATTTTCGGCATCTTGTTCAAATCTCAATCAAATATAAAAATTGCTATTTTTATAATAAAATTTCTTAAATTGCAAGCAAAAATAATTTAAATTGCTAGATTTGTGGCTAATAGCAATTAAAAAAAAAAAGTTGCAAATTTTTTCTAAAGTTGCCAGATCTAGCAAATAAATTGCTAAACTGGCAGCACAGTGACACTAATCAAAAAATCTTGAGTTTGACGCATCTATGTCAGAGCCCGGCACTCATATCCCCCGGGGGACGAACACGTTCGGCACCTCGTATGCGTGTAACCGAATGGCTGCCGAAGTCCTCACACAGAGGATGAGGGTTGATTTAGTTTCCCTTAGCATTTCGACACAAGCAGATCTATGTCGCTTTGTTGAGAAAACACACATGAAACCAGAGGGACGGGGCTAACTTTGACCGCGTCAAAGTTTGTATACCCTTGCAAGTTTTTTGGTAACTCTTTCCTTTTCAAAGTGGAAAAACGTTTTATCTAAAAAGGCTAATGTTTGCGAAAGAATGGCCAACAATCTTAGCATAGGAAATAACGAAGATATTGATCAAAGTCACTGTTTTCCACCGATCGTTCCTATGGGAGCTATGTGATATAGGTACCCGATATTTATCAAATTCGGCACAGTCATTAACAGATATACTAAACTAACAAATATTTAATTTGAAAGCAGTCGCGTCAAAAGTAACGAAGTTATTGACAAAAGTCACTGTTTTCGACCGATCGTTCCTATGGGAGCTATATGATATAGTCACCCGATCTTGATCAAATTTGGCATAGTCGTTTATACGTATAATTAACTCACCAATATTAAATTTCACGACAATAGCTCAAAAAATAACGAAGTTATTGAGAAAAGTCACTGTTCGTGACTTTGGCGTTTGTATGGGAGCTATATGATATAGTGATCCGATCCGACTGAATCCAAAATATACAATGCCTGCAGAATATACAAGCCTACATGCAAAATTTCAGCTCTGTAGCTCTTACGGTCTAGGAGGAGTTTGCGTTGATCCAGACGGACGGACAGACGGACAGACGGACGGACGGACGGACGGACGGACATGGCTATTTGAACTCGTCTCGTCGTGCTGAGCAAGAATATATATACTTTATATGGTCGGAGATGCTTCCTTCTATGCGTTGCACACTTCTGACCAAAATTAATATACCCTTTTTGCAAGGGTATAAAAATTGATCGCTGCTTTGTTTTCTCTATCTTTTTCTTGCATAAGATAATTTGCTGCACTCGTTTTCTTGATTCGAGGCAGAATTTGATGAAGTTTAATTTTGCGCAGTGTAAAGCAACACACGCATACAAGCAAGTGCACACATACAACTAAACTTTTTTAGCGCTCTCTTTGTGCCGGGCCCTGATCTATGTATTCCAGGGGTAGGCACGAAGAGAGCCAGCTCAAACTGCCAATGTATGCGTGCGCTTGCTTGTGTGCGTAAACTGCTTTACACTGCGCGAATCGTATGTGAAGAAACGAATAAAAAAATTAAACTGCAAGTGAAAAAGAATAATTCCGACGGCCGCTACCTGCAATAGGAAATATTTGAGTAAGCCAAGCGGAATTTTCCCACAACCCTTTTTTACCGAATCGCCCTAAAAAACAAAGTACAGTCATGAGTCTTGGGTTGCTTTTACCTAAATGTCATAAAAATGAATGCATATTTTGTATCGGCTATTATAAATATTTTTCATACTATACATATATGTGCATACATGTATATCTTACATTTATATTACATTATGCATGTTCGCTTATATTATAATATACTTTTTACCCTATAGGGACAAAATATAAATAATGACAAAATATTTTTAAAGTTGCCATTTAAGAAAGTGAAGCATTAATTTTCTGCGTGTAGCTGCGTAACAAAGCGACATAGTACTGCTTTCGTCAAAAGTCTGTGCGACACTAGCTGTTTTTTTACGCTCTCAACTTGTACTTCGTGCTCACATCGGCATGCACACAGACGGCCACACGAGCAATTGCCGAGTAAAGTGCCCGCACGGGCTATGGGCGCCTACCTCTGATGTATTCTGTGGTTAGTGCTCTTACACTAATATTTCATAGCGCCTAAGGGAATGCACAAAAAGGTGGTCTTCGGTATTGTAGGCTTCGACAACTTTTTTCGCTTCATTTAGTTGCAATGTAATTCCCAACTAGTTTTAGCGTTGAAGACATGGTATGGCTATTACAATTCTGGAGTTCTTTAGCAAAGTCTGCTGATGATAGAACTTGATAGTTCTTGAAATAGCTATACAGACAACCTGCTCACCTTTTTGTGTGGTGCCTTTGAAATAATCTTCTTTTGTAAGATTGACCTCGAACCGGCTAAGTTCGATTTATTTATTTAGACTATGATTAGTAGGTAATTATAAATTACCTCAAATCTATGTGCTAGCTAGAACTTCTATGGTCTTAAGCTAATTGTAAAATATGTATATTATACAGTTCTTTATAATTAATAATTACACAGGCCGACATGATTTTTGGTGACGTTAATCTGAGAGGTGTTTTTAACTAATTCGGGTACGCTGATTCTGACTGCATACTCAGTTTTTGTTCATCACGTCCAGATTTTGTGAAATTAGGGGATCTAGGGTTGGAAAATAGGCACCCAAAAGTATACTATATAAAGTTAAAAATTGTTTTTCTACATTTTTAACGAATTGTAGAATTTCTTGTTTAAGAAAAATAGCTGTTGTTTGCCAACATTACTTATAAACAATTTGTTAGATGCATAAAATTACAATAATTCTTTAAAATTAACAAGTTGCAAATTCTTCGAATCCATATAGCATACTTTTTGGTTCGAATTTGACTTATTTTGGAACTATATCCAAAGTGCATAATAATATGCATGATAACAAAGAAACGCTCCTTTGATTTTGTGTAAATTGCGCTTAAATCATACGTAATATATTAATAGATTAAAATAATAGCGTTTTAAGTATAATAACTTGTTTATATTATACTAGAAAATATTGAAAATAAGGCCATTTTGAATAATTCCAACGCATTTTTTTCGAAATCCTGACGTGATGGACAAAAACTAAGCACAGGGCCGTGATCAGCACCCCCAAATTACTATAAAAGACCAACAGTTCAACAGAACTTAGAACACTTTTTCATGACCTCGAAAATGTCGGACTGTGTTATTTACATTTGTTTTGTTAACCTATATACAGGTTTATTTCTTTAAAGAATTGGGAGATAGCGACGATATTGGGGTTACTTAGGGATAGGGATTCAATAGGGTTATGGTGTAGGGGGGTTTTTATACCCTTGCAAAAAGGGTATATTCATTTTGGTCAGAAGTGTGCAACGCATAGAAGGAAACATCTCCGACTATATCTCTTGATCAGCACGACGAGACGAGTTCAAATAGCCATGTCCGTCCGTCCGTCCGTCTGGATCAACGCAAACTCCTCCTAGACCGTAAGAGCTACAGAGCTGAATCCATGTAGGCTTGTATATACTGCAGGCGTTGTACATCTCGGATTCAGCCGGATCGGATCACTATATCATATAGCTCCCATACAAACGCCAAAGTCACGAACAGTGACTTTTCTTAATAACTTCGTTATTTTCTGAGCTCTTGTCGTGAAATTTAATATTGGTGAGTTAATTACACATAAACGGCTATGCCAAATTTGATCAAGATCGGGTGACTATATCATATAGCTCCCATAGGAACGATCTTTCGAAAACAGTGACTTTTGTCAATAACTTCGTTACTTTTAACGCGATTGCTTTTAAATTAAACATTTCTTAGTTTAATATATCTGTTAATAACTGTGCCGAATTTGATAAAGATCGGGTTACTATATCATATAGCTCCCATAGGAACGATCGATGGAAAACTTTGAGTTTTGTGTGTCCGAATCGTATTCTTTGAAATTTGGTAATGTCTGTTCGTTTAACGTTGTTGCCTATTTTTATTTGTGAGTCTCTTATCGAGGTTTGGTTCATATTAGTCGTCTTGTAGTGGTCTGATGAATTCCTCAAAATATTGCTTTTGTGTTTTTTAAGGATGATGTCCTTTATGTACTTTGTTGTGTCTTTGTGGTTAATGTTTTGCTCAACTATATATGGGACACTGTAAGCTATCTTTGTGGCTCTGTCCGCTGTTTCATTGCCCTGAATGCCAGTGTGACCTGGTACCCATATTAAAATTATTTTGGGGTGTTGGTGAGATACTATGTATCGTATATGAGAGATGTACGGATTTTATTTATATAATTCATATTATATTGATATTAACCATAAATGTTAGTTTTTGGGATTTTTGGAATTTTTTTTTAAAGTACGTAGTTTTAGTCTCTTTACACGTAGACATGTAGATCTCCTTGAAAATACGGAGATTTACGTAAATAGTCGGAGGGTTGGCATCCCTAGTAGGCATACTACTGCATTGCTAAGGCGACAGCTAAAAATTAAGTAAGTAAGTCGTCTCGCCGACTTAGGTATACCATACACCAGTAAAGAAAATATTTCAAATTTATTAAACAAATGCATTTTCACATGCTTTTTAAAAGCATATCTTAGTATCTCGCTCACTTCAGCATACGAGCACCCTAGCGCCCCCACCAGCCAACGGTCAACTCCGGCCTTTTGGAAAAACGTTTATATGCATAACTTGACTGTTTTTTGTCCGATTTTGATCAAATTTGGTATTTTGCTAGATATTAATATCAAATTTGGGTGTGCCAAATTTGATTGCATACATAATGTGCACATTTACTAAGCAAATATACACACCAAATATGGTGTCTCTAACTGGAATAGTTTTTGAGATAAATATGTTTTTTATATTGTGGGGGCGGAAAGGGGAGTGGCAAAAATTTGAAATAAACTTGATCACTTTACATACCACACGTTTTACATACCAAATGTGGTGGCTCTAGCTTTTACAGTATCCGAGATCTAGGTGTTCATATGGACAGACATGGCTGGATCGACTCGGCTGTTGATCCTGATCAAGAATATATATACTTTGTGGGGTCGGAGATACTTCCTTCAGCCTTTTACATACATTTTGGCGACTTTAATATACCATTTCACCCTATGGGTGTATGGTATAAAAATGTAATTTAAGTGCTGTTTTGAAGAAAACAAAGGAAATAAAAAATTTTATTTTGTATTAAAATTTTTGTTTATTTATTTTTCGGGCGGGTTGGGTTCGGGTTACAACATTTTTTTAGCTTTCGGGTACGGGTAAAATTTTCCTCTTCGGCTATGGGCTGGGTCGGGTTGGGTTGAAAGTTTTGGCCCATGCCCACCTCTATGCTGGAGTGAGCGAGATACTGAGATATGATTGTAAAACGCATGTGAAATGCATTTTTTTAATAAATTTGAAATATTTTCTTTACTGGTGTATGGTATACCTAAGTCGGCGAGAAGACTTACTTACTCCATTTCTCGAAACGTCGCGACCTGCTGAACTGTGAAAAATATCTTCACTATAAGCGGTTCGTCGTTTTAAACGGAGACGTACTAACCGGAGGCCCTTCCTATAAGGACCAACCAAGTCATCGAACTTTAGTCGTCTTAACCAGACGGATGTTATTAGCGGATCTTACTGTATTTGGTCCACGTGGTGCCTTACTATGCGCCGGTATACTTACCGAAGTCGGCGATACTACTTACTTACTTTATGTTATTTAAAAGTTAAACATTTTAAATTTCTTAAAAAAAAAAAAAAAATTAAACAAATTTTATACCACAAAATTATTCGTTGCTTTAAGTTTTTCTATTAAATCTAACTAATTTTAAGTGAGTGTGCAAGCCCTTATTGTGTGTAATTACCTTCGAACTTCTTGCGACATTTCTTTTCCGAAATTTGGGAACATTCCTTTAGCAATGGCCCATTTCTTTTTTTGTAGAGGGCACTGGAGAGCAAATTTTCTTATTGGATATTTCAATGCATTGAAATAAGCAATCTTTCTATTCTCTTCCGGAATTTTTCGCTCATCTCCGTCTGTCAATATTTTTACTTGGCCGGCAGGTTTTCTCTTTTAATTAGATAGACCAAGTTTTAGCCAAGAAAATTAATGATCTTTTCCCCAAAACAGATTCGATATGCCCAAACTAATCTTAAACGCCAAAAAAATCGATTGTCACTAAAACTACTAACAACCAGTGGGCCGGGGCTAACTTCGACCGCGTCAAAGTTTGTATACCCTTGCAACATTTTTGGTAACTCGTTCCTTACCTATAGCCATCAAAGTGGAAAAATGTTTAAGCTAAAAAGGCCAATGTTTCCGAAAGAACGGCCTACAATCTTAGCATAGGAAATAACGAAGATATTGATCAAAGTCACTGTTTTCCACCAATCGTTCCTATGGGAGCTATATGATATAGTTACCCGACCCTTTCAAATTTGGCACAGTCATTAACAGATGTATTAAACCTACAAATGTTTAATTTGAAAGCAATCGCGTCAAAAGTAACGAAGTTATATGATATAGTCACCCGATCTTGATTAAATTTGGCATAGTCGTTTATATGTGTAGTAAACTCACCAATATTTAATTTCACGACAATAGCTAAGAAATTAACGAAGTTATTGAGAAAAGTCACTGTTCGTGACTTTGCCGTTTGTATGGGAGCTATATGATATAGTGGTCTGATCCTGCTTGCCGCGTTGATCCATACGGACGGACGGACAGACATGGCTATTTAAACTCGTCTCGTCGTGCTGATCCAGAATATATATACTTTATATGGTCGGAGATGCTTCCTTCTATGCGTTGCACACTTTTGAGCAAAATTAATATACCCTTTTTGCAAGGGTATCAAAATGTTACATTCAGTAAATAAATATTTAATTTACCCTGATTGATTGCATTGTTAAATATTAAATATTGAGGAATAATACTTTTATGCTTGGCTGTATATACTTATAGTTCGGTATATCACCATTCTACATTGATGTGTGCAGTCCTCGGTAGATGAGCTGCCTAAGTGGCACAGTCAATTTTTAAATGTAGCTCTATCCGAAAGTGATAGTGCCCAATCCTAAAAGTTCAATTTTTAATCAGTAAACCATCTTGCTAACTCTTTTTGAAGCATGCCTGGGGCTAGGAGTGTGTAGAAAATTATCCTCCATAGGTTTTTCCCCTTATCATTCCCTCTTTTACTGAATTCAAGGTCCCAAATTGAAAGACCCTGGACTGCATTCAATCCGACATAAATTTGTCAACCCTCTCCTACTTTATCAGCCGTCATACAGTCCCATCCTCCGACAGCTGAGTTTGACTTTAATTTGAATAGAAGTCGCTTCAATACCGTCCCTGGTTTTTAAATTCATTCAACCAACTGATATTATTTTTTTATACCCTTGCAAAAACAGTATATTAATTTTGGTCAGAAGTGTGCAACTCATAGAAGGAAGCATTTCCGACCATATAAAGTATATATATTCTTGATCAGCACGACGAGACAAGTTCAAATAGCCATGTCCGTCCGTCCGTCAGTCCGTCCGTCTGGATCAACGCAAACTCCTCCTAGACCGTTGGAGCCACAGAGCTGAAATTTTGCATGTAGGCTTGTACATACTGCAGGCCTTGTATATCTCGGATTCAGCCGGATCGGATCACTATATCATATAGCTCCCATACAAATGGCAAAGTCACGAACAGTGACTTTTCTTAATAACTTCGTTATTTTCTGAGCTATTATCATGAAATTTAATTTAATATTGGTGAGTTAATTACACATATAAACGACTGTGCCAAATTTAATCAAGATCGGGTGACTATATCATATAGCTCCCATAGGAACGATCGGTGGAAAACAGTGACTTTGATCAATATCGTCGTTATTTGCTATGCTAAGATTGTAGGCCGTTCTTTCGGAAACAGCTTTTTTAGATAAAACGTTTTTCCACTTTGATGGCTATAGGTAAGGAAAGAGTTACCAAAAAAGTTGCAAGGGTATACAAACTTTGACGCGGTCGAAGTTAGCCCCGGCCCTCTGGTTTTTTTTTTTTTTTTTGTTTGACAGACATGACTAAATGATTTTTACACTAAAATAATTGAAAACTTTGATTACTAAATGTAAATTCTGTATGTTCTCATATTGTGGAGGTTCTGCCTTAAATTAAATACTTCCTCCTATAATAACATTCTAAAACAACACTTGTACTTTTATAAAATTCAGTTTTCCAGCTTTAGTTGACTTTGTGAGAAACTACATTTTACTGTAAGCAGCTTAAGTGTAAGGATACGGACTTTTAGGTCATGCTTACGGAATTTAACATAATATTTATTTAATATTGTGCCGTTGCGATGATATTACTTACTTTATTTTTTTAGCATCTTTTTTAACTCCGATATAGTCATAGGTTCAGGAACCATGATTAGCTAACTTCCACATTTTGAGGGCCTAGAACAAGTACTGTAGTATTATGATCAGAATATCAGGATAAAGTTGTAAACTATCAACGTAACTATTTTTACACGCACTAGGCGGCAACAGCTTAATAAAAAGTACATTCTCATATACTTGCCTGGGACTCGAACCCGGGTTCTTGTTGTTCAGTTGCCTAAATGACTGGGTCACTTAATCAACTCAGCTACCCAGCACTTCCTAATAATAGTAAAACATTCTCGCGACCCTCTGTACGCTCCGACTTAAGTATCTTTAGCATACCAACCGAGAGAAATCAAGATAGTTATTATTTCTGGGAGAGCATTTGAGAAAAGTTAAGTTAAGTTGCTTTATTGTTAGTATAAATAATTCAATTAGCAGATTTACATATATTTTTATTTGCATTTGGGGATTTTTTAAATGACATTACAACACATCCAGATTGTTGCCTCTGCCCATTATTAACTCTTATTAATTTAGATATGAATAACTTACAGGTATGGCATACATATATTTATTTACACTCTTGTATCACAGATAATAGTTAATAAATAGCATTCTATTGACTCTTAAAATTATTTAATTGAAAATACTGATGTCGAAATATTATGTTAGTATATATAAAGGTTCGCCAAATATTCCATTAATTTATTTTAATTCTTGTTGTTCCAATGTAGATACATATGTATGTTTCTAAACAGTATTCTCATATTCGTATATATGAGTTTTCCTTTAAGTTGTATATTTACCTGAAAGTTACGCTAACAGTTATTTATAAATTGCAAAAGGTTTAGTTAAATCAGTTACAAGCCAATTAACTTAAGCATTGCATAGTACAGTAGTTGTTACACATAGCATTAAAAGCTGAATTCTTACTCTGATAAATGTGCTTCAAACGATCGGTGTGTGTGTTTTCCGTGTCATTAATCTCAACGCCGAATGACGTCAAAATTCCATACACCCATTCCCCATTCTTCACAAATACTAATAACGTTGTCTTTCAGGCATTGCTAAGACAGCAGCACATGTAAACAGAGCACCGAGGGAAAGCCTCGCTCTCATAATTTTCTGTTTGAACTGTGTGTGTGCGACATGTGGCTTTGTGAACGTTTTAGTTTCAGTTGAGGAGTGTAAATATGCTAATTAACATTACGATAAAATAATTAACAATATGGTAGAAAAAAAGTTTTATTGCCATACTTATGCTACGTTTATTGCAAAATAATTAGTGGGGTTATCGCTGTCACCTCTTTATTAATTGTAAGTTTGCACAATTTCTTTTGGGCCTGTGTATTAAGATGTGTGAAAACAATTTTCTATATGTGTTTGTTGCTACTTGCAGTTGGTTCAAAGCCAGCTGGTACATATTACGAATCGGATCGGCTCCCCGCCAGGTAACCGCTGCTGTTTGTATAGACATTGCTCCCTCCATTACTGTATACAATGTTTGTCATTGATACTACGGGAGCTGTTCCTGGAGTGCCACCTGACTGACCCGAGCAGCTGCTGCTATTGTTGTTGTTACTATTAGCGTTGTTGTGTTGATTGTTCAGCTTCATATTTGGCGGAGTCTGTGGTGGAGTATCGGGCTGAATCTCGGAAAACCCAATTCTCGTCGGTATGGGCGGAAATGGATACGATTCTCGGTGAATGTTTATGGTGGTAGGAGTCTTGTTGGTGACTGAGACCACTGCCGGCCCCGACCCCGGCCCAATGTGCATTCCCATTGCTTCGGTATACACCGTAGGTATCCGCGAATATGGCGATGCGGCGGCGTAACTGTTCATCATATTCAGCGGCGAACTTAGATTCATTTGAGGCCCTATCATTGTATTGTTCGAAAGGATAGCTGGCGTCTGAGATTGGGGGCTCACCATATGGTGCTGGTGCTGGTGCTGTAGCTGAGCCGTCTCTGGCTCTGATGTCGACACTTGAGCTGGAGGATAGAAATTTTGGCCAAGGTATACCGTAGGAGGTGGAGTTTTGCAGGCGACTGTGTCGGCCACACTCCAGATTTTGGGCTTGTTCGCCGGCACTGGTATGCCACAGTCTCTGCTTAGCGGGTTTTTTTGAACAGCGTAATCACTTGCGTCTTCTTGTCCATATCCAGAATAAAAGTAGGGAGCCGGCATCGAATGCTGGTGATCCGATGGCTGTTGCTCCTGTTGGGCACGCGCATAGGATGAATACGTTGAATGGATTGAGGGCGGATTGAAGTGCGCAGAGCCATAGGACGCAATACCCCGCATTGGCATTATATTTGTATTTGCCGACTCTCGTTCTACTCTCTGATCGTCGGTTACCTCTTTTTCTACCTTTGCAAGCTCCGCTTTAATATGCTGATTGTTAGGATCTGGTGATTAGAATTTTGGAACGTGCAGCGAACGCCCAAAATAAATTTAATTATTTCAAGTCAAAAGCGGAAGTCCACAAGTTCTAAGAGGACTAAGGAACTTCGCCGTAAAAGCTAGCAGCTGTTGCAAAGAAAAACCCTTGATGTTGCTGGTGGGCGTTGATGCGTACAACCCTCGAGCACAAAAACAACGGAGCAACGAAGCAAAGGAAAAAGCTTTCAGTTACAAAATATTCCAGTTTCCGCCAACTACAGTTGACGCTTCTCTGTTTGCGTTTACGTTTACGTTTACTATGACTGTTCTCATAGGCGAGAAATATGTATAAGTATGTGTATGTATACATATAAATGTAACATGTAGCCGACAGACTAAAAGCAAGGCCACTTGTTTAGAGTTTTGTATTGCGAAGTACAGGCGCAAGGCCACTTTGCCAACAACGTTCTGTGCACTTCCGGGGAGGATGACGCCTTTTCTGTCAGACAAATAAACGGACAATGTCATCGGGCAGACAAAGATTGTATAACATTCGTTTCGCCACATAAATTCTACTTAAAAGCCTACTGCCACAAATCTACAGTGGGGGCGGACAAGTCAAAGCACATTCCCAAAAGCACAACATGAACGAAACAAAAAGAAATTAGCCTAGGGGCAGACACAGGGGGCATTCGATAAGGTCATAGACAGAAGACTAAAAACTAGGCAACTGCTTACCAAATGTATCAGCTGGTAGCTTCGGTCCATCGCAGACATCCTTGTCCTTTTCGTCGTCCGATATCAGGTTATCATCGTCATCCTCCGTCTTATTTTTGGGTTCCCATGTCATCTTGTTTTCTTTCTTTAGCCGGCGTCGCGCATTTGCAAACCACGTCGACACCTGAGTAAGCGTCATTTTGGTAATAATTGCCAGCATAATTTTCTCGCCTTTAGTAGGATAGGGATTCTTTTTGTGCTCACTTAGCCACGCCTTCAGAGTCGCAGTAGACTCACGGGTGGCGTTCTTCCTGCGTGCGGCGAGATCATAGTTCGGTCCGTACCTGCATTTCAAAATTAAACAACATTTGTCAAGCAAAGTCCTACGGAACACCAGCACATAAGAACTACAAAAACAAAGCATTGCAACTAAATCAACAGACTTTTCCGGTGAATTATTATTTAAAGCAAGTCGGCTTATCAGTATTTAAGTAAATTATAGCTGGAACTGAACACTGAACAAAATGTCACTCCGTCTTATCCATGAACATATTGTTGGACCGTAATTGTTATAAGCTATATTTATACCCTTGCAAAAAGGGTATATTACTTTTTGTCAGATGTGTGCAAGTCATAGAAGGAAGCTTCTCCGACCATACAAAGTATATATATTCTTGATCAGCACGACGAGACGATCAGCCAGACCACTATATTATATAGCTCCCATACAAACGCCAATGTCACGAACAGTGGCTTTTCTCAATAACTTTGTTATTTTTTGAGCTATTCTGTGAAATTAAATATTGGTCAGTTTATTATACCTATAAACCACTATGCCAAACTTGATTAAGATTATTTCTCAGTTTAACATAACTATCAATGGCTGTACCGAAAATGATCACGATTGGGTGACTATATCAAATAGGTGACTATATAGGAACGAACGTTCGAAAACAGTGGCTTTTATAAATAAATTCGGTACTTTTGACGCGATTGCTTTCAGTTTTATATATCTGTTAATGACTGTGCCGAATTTAATCAAGATCGGGCGACTACATCATATACATAGCTCCCATAGGAACAGTCGGTGGTAAACAGTGACTTTGATCAATAACTTCGATATTTGCTATGCTAAGACTGTCGGCCATTCGCAAACATAAGGTTTTTTAGATAAAACGTGTTTTACTTTGACAGCAATATTAAAGAAAAAATTAACAAAATAAACTTGCAAGGGTATACAAACTTCGGCGCGGTCGATGTTAGCCCCGACCCTCTGGTTTTAAAATTAGTATGTGTAATATTATTGGATTAATTTGCGACTGAACAAACAAACTCTGTGTGCAATCAGTCCATAAAAGTATTCAAAACACAAAATACATAATAGAAGAATGAAGTCTACATTCCATTTTCTTTTTATATTCTCTCTATATCGGGAAATCTGTATATGTACATTCATTTAAATGTCATTATTTACTTAATAAATAGTAAAAACAAAAAATGTTTAATTGAAAGACCGTAGTTTCCCATAAGAGTCTTATGCTTAAATAACCAAACATTTTAATTGGAATTTTAATGCTCACCCATAAGCAGCAAGTGTTGGATCATAGGAGTAGAAGCTTGTAGTTGACTGTAAGCCGGCTGAAGCCCAAGCATTCATGTCAGTACTGGCGTTAGAGTCCTTTATGCCATATGGATTGCTCTAAAAATAAATTAACGCAAATTTATTAGGCATTGGACGAAAAATCACTATACGCCCAGCTGCTATCTGAGCTGATAGGAGGTTATACAAGATTAGATGAATAATTAAAGCAGCTATTTATTACCACCGTGCGTCAATCAGTCTTTCTTACCAGTGGTGCATAGAATGCCGAATTGTCAACTCCGATACTTGGATAAGGATTCTGTTCATTTGAGGGGTACGGACCGCCGTACACCCCAATTCCAGCCGAAGGTAGCGCCATTCTAGAGTATCCGCCGATTGTCAGATGTGTCGATTCATACTGGCACGAGCACACGGTGTGTCCCGTTACGGGATCCGTGATAATTCGCCTTCCATTTTCGCAGCAGGATGTACTCTCAGGGACATTTACATGGACCTCTGATTCTAGAACTTTTACTGCTCCTCCCCCACTTTTACTAGTCGTCAGTTTATTATTATTTCCAGAAGTGTCATCGGCAAGTTTTGCGGTTGCTGACTTTTGCTGGCCCTGGCCTGACTGCGAATTGGCGCCTGGACTTAAAAGACCTGTTGTAATTCCAGTTGTAGTGGATCCGGCTGACGGACTAAGTGATGCCTCGTTCGTGTTTGATAACGGCGATCCGTCATGGGCACTCTGGCTGTCAGTAGTAGCCGTCAGCAACTAAAAAACAGCAATTGAATCACATTTTGCTCATCAACAATAAAACAATAGCTATAAAAAATATATGTATTTAAAAATTGCTTTATAATTTTAATTTTTCACATGCCTTATTGCAAACTACAAGCATTTTAAAACCAATTTTTGTGCTCTATAAAATTAAGATGTTTATACAGACGAATTTGGATATCTTTATTATTTAAAAGTATAGAGTAACGTCAACAGGATTTTGGCCAAAATCTATTTTTTATAATTGTTCGATATGTACATTACCGAAAAATGGAAAATGTACATTAGAAAGAAGCTTAAATACAATTCTTTTATACTTTTTGCTCACAAACTGAGACACTAGTTTGCTCATAAAGAAAAAAATAAACAGATAGGGACTGTACACTTTTATTATACCTTTCGCAAGGGTATAAAAAACTTCACCACAAACAAATACTTAAAACAGGTGATGCAGTGCATTGTAGTGAATGTTAAATTTGAATGCGGACAGGGGCGAGGACAGAAAAGAACTCAAGAGCCGGTCGAAAGCAACGAAGCAGATTAAGATGATATCTTCAAATGTCAAAATATTTTATTGGCTTGGCGCATTTTGCGATCCGTTCCATCTATTTTCACTTCATTAATTTTCAATTTATCACAGTCAGATTTGAGATACGCTGTTTCTCAGTTCAGACTAAGGTTCAAACTCAAACTTCAGCCACAGGGGCACGGAAACGGGGACACATATTTGAAGAGGGTATATATCCCAAGTATCGAAGGTCCGATCAACCGTTCTACCATTTTTTCGAACGAGACCCCGCGAGCAAAGGGCAATCTAATCGGATGAGGATGTAGGCACGCAGGTATGCGCTTGGCTGACAACCACAGTGAATTGGCGAAACCTAATGAAACAACGTAGAAGTTATATAAGCCAGCAACACTGTTTATGCAGACTCTTGGATTAGCTAGGGAAATCTTACACACAGACCAAAACAATCGAAAAGTCAATGTGCATAATCATCTATGTGGGTACCTTTTTTTATTTTAACTTTAGGCGACTCGGCGCTGTGTCTATCTGACTTCAATTTGAAGAGATTGATTTTATCCCAAGTGCACATTACTAAGAAATTTGTTATATAAATCATTACATATTACAAGACCAGCAATACAGGGTCAACTGTGAGAGGTCAATTATATTCATCAGCAAATACATATGTATATCTATTTTATTCAACAATCCATCAAGGCTTTCAGTACACAACACGATCGTAAAATAATACACAATGCTAATTTAAAGCTCATGAGTTGTTTTTCAACACCTCATGCATCTCAGTGGTCAGAGAGCCGCTCTACACTAAATGTAACAAAGCCAAAAAATTAAAACAAAAAAAATCAAAAAACGAAAACACGAAAAAAGAAAAGAAAAACACGACAAGTGGCTCAGGCTGCCCATCTTCCACATTGCCTCCTGCTAATGTACAAAACGCTGCGCGCGCTCGTTTCTTATTGTTTTTTATTTTTGTATGCGATTCGAACATCAATTTCAGTTTTTGTGGTCGCCCATAAAACGCGCATATCGGCAACGTCGACGACAACCAACCAGCGGATTCAGACGCGGTCGCACACGCTGGTAGAAAGTGGTCAAACGAAGGCGAAGAGGACCGACAAGCAGTGGTTATTATCGGCACGCAAGTCAGTTTATTTTTAATGGTTCTCACTCACCCACTGCATTTCGGGCTAAAGGAAGTGCAGTGATGAAAGCTCCGACGAAGTTTATCGCATGGTAAACATAAATAGGATAAAGAAGCAGATTACTGACTTCAGTCTCGATTTGCAAATTGCGGAAATGTCCGGCACTTTTGCAAAAAACCTTGTCTTTAATATTTGGTGTAACACAAAACTTTCTAGATTTTCCATATATAAATCAACATTAGCATAACTATGGTAGATACCTCTATTCAAAATACAACAACATTTATCGAATAAATTATACTTGTAAGTGTATTTCCAAAGCATTGTTAATATTATAACGATAATGTTTGTTATCATAAGATAAGAACAGAACTTACATCTTATTCTATCATCATATTACATCTTAGACTATCATTGTATGCCGTCTTTTTAGAGCTGATGGCTGATGGATTCTCAGTTCTCAGTTATTTATTAGGGCTATTCCTGACCAACGGCTCAGCGATTTGGTTCATTTTCATCAAACTATCTAGTTTCGTTACGGCCATTTTAAAAGCAAAACTGGCAATCCAGAAAAGTGAAATACAAAACATCACTTGAAAATGAAAATCTCTTGGCTGTTGAATAGGCTACCAAACGAAATCGTAGTGCGTAGCATAAAAATCAATATGGGTGAATCAGTATGTCTCGTATGTAAATCTATATGATTGCCACGGTGCCTATCCGTCCCAGTGCAGTGCCTTTGAAGTGCACATCCGATTCCATATAGGAACGATGTTGTCCAGCATGTAAAGAGATCGCAAAACTGGTGCCGTCACTTTACGGTTATTAATTTTATGATTTATGTTGAAGCTTACAAAACCGCCTCCAAGACCGAGAGGCCACCCTGTCAATTTCCAATTGCTCCTTTCGTACATGTACATCTACATCTGCATCTGTCTCTATGTATGTACCAGTATCAGTACTGGTGCGTATAAAAACAAAAGAAGATTGGGATTGGCTCTCAGGAGCCGTCGTTATTTTAGCTGTTGCTGGCGACGGTGTGTTGGTAATGGCTGTTGTGGTTATTGGTGCTGCAGTTTCGTTGCTACTGCTGGGATGCGTTTTTTGTTTTTTTCCTTTACTACTAACGAGAACTGCCAAACAAAGAAGACTGCTGGAATAGTGATAGCTGCAGCCCTACAATACGTACACACAGCACATATGTGCACATACAAATGTTTGTACACACATATAGGTAGGCGTTTGTTGTCGTCAGTCAACCCCAACATTGCAGCACCGACGCGTCGGTACTAACGGATAAACGCACAACGGAAAACAATAAGCTTAAATAAAACGAACTGGTAGAGGAGAGGCCCGGCAAGTTCCTACTTACAAGCATGTACGCATATGTACATACATATTTATATGTAGATATACGAGTACATATTGAAGTCTTTGCCTGGGATCCAGACAAGGGGACCCTGTCTGAATGGTTCGGTTGTATTTGGCATATTCTCACATTCTACCAAAAGATTGCGACGTACCCCTGTATGTTACGTCTCTCTGGTCCGATTTCTGATCCTGTCCTCTGATAGTCTGTCCTCTGTCCAAATGAAGGTACGAGCATACCAATACAAGCACTAGCACCAAAATGCCATATTCATGCATCCTCACAAGACATCCCGATGTGTTTTTGCTAATGCGAATGAGTTGCTGCTTTATGTTTTTTTTGTTTTTTATCGTCGTCGTTTTTTGTACTTTGTTCTTTTATTAAATTAACTTCAGGTTCAGCCTCAGTAGTTGGTCCATGGAACAACTCTTTTTCTTATTGCTGCAGTGGCTTTCACTGTTTGCATTAAAAATTCATAAATCAATTATGGAATTCACATTGCAAAATATTAGTTTTTTCTCGCATCGTTTTGAATCACATTGGCAATACGGTACAGACCCGGACCCCTATCAAGGCTAGTGCAAGGCAGAGGGATTCAGGACATTGGCCGACAGAATGTTTTGACGCTTCGTTTCGATTCAATTCGTTACGACTTTTTAGCCTGAGAATTTTAGTTATTTTACAATGAAATGCGTGAACTGCTCGCTTGGGAAGTTGAGAATTTTGTTCCACGCAAAGACACTTCGTGGCAACTGGCAACCGGGCATCCGTCATACTTGTGTACATATAAATACACAGTTGGTAGCTGTTGTAGTGCCAGCCGTTGATTAAATTCATACATATATTGCATATGTCAACTTTTTTTGTCTCATATTTGGAATGCCGTCTTGGCGTCGAAATTAAAATTAAATGAATGAATTCAACTTTTAATTCGAATTGATCTGCCAAGTCCATCTAGAAATACTTGTAAATGAAATGAAATACTTATGTAAATACATACATATGTACATATGCAAATTAATTGCTCATACATCCAATTAACCGTTAGAATAATAATACGTTTTACTCTGGTGCGTTTTCAAATTACAGTAACTACGTATGTACATACATACATACACACATATATTATTTAAAATCAGGCATCTATCGCATGTGCGCCTTCATCCAAGGGCATTTACATATGTAAGCTAATGTCGATAAACTAAAAGGCTATCTATTATCATTATCAAGAGTTTCAGCAAAGAGTCGTAAGTCTTAAGTGCAACACACCGTTAATGAGGCTTTATAGTCCATTACGAATCTCCACGTCCAAGTGACCGTACCCTGCCAAAATTCTCGTAGTTTGCACATAGAACAGAGAGCGGTAAGGATGCACGAATATGTTTAGCCACAATTATGGTCGATAACTAAGCGGTAATTATTTTAATTACTATAATGTAGCAACTTTGCATATTATAGCAAATCTCATTCCGGTCATTTTAACACGAATTATTGTCTGTAAGATTTCCATAAGATTGTCTATTGACAAATGCGGCAAGGGGAAATTAGCAACGATACTCGCATTGTTGGAGTCATTAATTAGAGCACAGGCTCACAGCCTACCGCATTAGATCGCGTTACAAGGCTACAAAAGGCCATAGTCCTTTTCCTGACATCGCCCAAAGTCAAAAGCATAGCAATTTGAATTACTGTTTCGCTTATTATCCCTAATACAGATCCCGATACCACTTATACCGCATTCTGAAATGGGTAATTATCACCAGAGCCTGACAATGAAATCTGTTACATCACAGGACTAGGCATCTGCTGCTATAGTTTCCTGAATACGCATTATTTGTCACGCGGCGGTTGTTGAGTATAATGGAAATGGTATGGTAAGCATTTTTCCAAAACTTATTTTGGAATACTACATAGTTTAGCACAGTTTGTGCATACAGAATATAAAAACTTATTGGTAAAGATATTATATTTGATTAATCGGCGTTGGACCTTGTGCTTACCTCATTTTCCGCCGGGTAGTTATATCCAAACTGCGCATATGCAGCCATTGTTGCCGTCTTCTTTTCCTAAATAGCTGTTTTCCGTCTTTTTCTTTTTTTAAAGAATGTAGCACAGCAATAAAACAAAAATGCGAGTAAAACGAGAGTGCCGCGCCGTGGGGGGGCCTGCTCCCTGCAAGGTGGCGGAAGCCGACGGGATGATGCTGGGACAAGGGTTTGTGGCACACGGCGCCCAACCACTACGGTGTGACACGGGGTAGTTGGGTACCCAGTTGCGTGCGTGCTCGACTGCGAGAAAGCAACTAAGCACTCTGGGCGCTTTTGTTATTTGTTGGTTTGTCGGGTTATGTGCTATTGCTTTTGGTGTTATTGTTGATGCTGTTCTTGTTGCTGGCCTTGTTGGAAATTGATAAAACAAATTGTCGATGTCGAGCAGTTCTGTTAATGTCGCCGGAGCCGGAAAATGTTTTGTTTGTTATGTGGGACTTTGCCGTTGTATTTTTTTAGTTCATGTTTACGTATTGACTTTGGGCTCTACAGCTGTTTGAGCAGCGTCAGCCACTAGTATAAATACAAATAAAACAACAAATACAAATCTGAGCTTAAAGTGTTTGTGGCAAACAGATTAGTTGTTTTGTCGGTGGCCTAGTGAGCAAACTCGTCGATGATCGTTGTTGGTTAGAGTATTTACGTAAGAGTACCGCTTCAGTAGATATAGGCAAGTTGTATATTGAATTGTCATCAATATATAAATTGTTTGTTTTTTACGTACATTTGTATTTGAAAACGTACATTCTAATTGGTAAATTTATACTACACGAAAAAAAAAATCGGGTTGCGTTTGTTCTAATCCCCTTGCTTCCGGTTAAGAGTTAAGTGTTTCAGTCAGTGAAATGAGTTTACAATTTCTCAACCGTGCCGCGACGAGTTAAAATTTTACCAACTGCTACAGCACGGGCTCTACTGAGCTGTGCACTTATTCGCGTTTGAATACAAACTGGTATGCCACACAGTCACAGTCACAGGCACAGCCACTAGCACAAGCACAGGCACGAGGTCTCTTAAGAGAAAGAGATGGCATGTACCGAAGAGAGTTTGAGAAGGCAGCATAGCAAACAATTGAACGTTTTTGATTGGCGGGAGTGGTTCGAGAAGAGAAGAGCGCATTTTCTATTTCATTCGCTCGCTGTATATGGCATTGGTGAAACTGAAACGGGGAGTGCCTTTGGGTTGCGTGAGCATTCTTCTAGCTACGGTTTAATGAATTGGAGTACGCCCACCCTGCCGACTGGAAGTTGGAGAGGAAACGAACAACGACGACTTGTATTTTACTAGATTCTACTCCCATCCTTCTCGATGTCAATCTGCTGGAAACAATTTTATGGCGAACGTTGATCAATATCCTTCTTATTGGTACCAAACTTCAACAAAACTCGCGTTTCTCAATCGCCTGTTTAAATTATAACTAATTTTTAATTGAATTTATGTAGAACTTAAATCTATTTAAGTACAATTTGATACTTTCAAAAATGTTTTACCGCTCTTGTAAAGTTATGAAGTTAAATAAATATCCCTTGTGTTAGTTTTCAATGCAGAGGCAGGGGCATATTTTGTTTCCCATTTTAACGTAATATTTGAACTTATTTTAATACATTGAAGTACCCGAGGCTTGATCATGAGGGCTGATCGATGCCGCTAACAAAAAAATACATATTATTAATATAATAACATGGTGTTGTGTTCTTTGGCTAACGGAGCTATTAGGGTAGGGTATATGTGGCAGGCTTCTTTTTAATATGTTTATACATGAAAGTTTCCTGATTTATAGAATTTTAATTGTGCGCAATTGTCGGTGTCGGTTTTATAGGGAAGTCTTATATTTATCGATGTGTTTATTATATGCAACATTTCCATCGTAAATCCTTTGTTGTACAGACGCTCTTCTCATTTGATCTTGGTCCGCTCAAAATTAGGAGAGTATCCACTTTAGGCTCAGTGTGTCATAAGTGCAGCCATTCTGTGATAGACTACTAGTTTTTAACTATATGGACATTCTCGCAATTTTCTTTGTCGTCTTTATTGCATGGGATTTCGTAAATAACGTTGCTCTTATCCATAATTTGAACTTTTGTCTTAGTTTTGTTATAAGCCTGTTAGTGTATTATCAGGCTTATGTGCTATTTTTACTTCTTTATTGTAACATGTAAAATGTGCTAAACGGACATTAACTTTGCCTTAGTTCTTTCTTTGTATAAGTTCGTTTCCTCGTCTGATTACTATGGAGTCTAGGTAAGGTAATTCTGTTGTCAAGCGTACTTTGAATGTCGTCCTCTCTTTTTATTGCGAACAGATCGTTTATATACTTTGTAATTACTCTTAGTGGTCTGCTTAGTTTTCCTACATTTTGTCCAAAAGCTCCTCCATTACAATATCAACAATGACTGGAGAAGCCAGGCATCCAATCGACATTCTTTTAATTGGTTGTAGATGTTATCCTTATAAGTGAAATATACAAAATTTCGCTTTGTCCATAAATATTGATTTTAGTACCTTTGTGATTCCTTTACTTAATTCCAGTTCTTTTATTGATAAGTGCTAGATCGATTGGGATACTTGGAAATAAAAATACTACGTCGAAGGATATTAATAATCTGTGAAAAATTACGACAAAGATCAATAAACTCCAACCGTTTTAAGATTAGTTTATATTTGTTAGTTTAATATTTTTAAAACCGTCACTGGATTTGATGTTTGCTTATACTCGGCCTTACGTATTTTGCCTATATGACACTGCATGTGACTCTCTATTATGTGGTTACTAAGTAAGAAAATAGAATGACACTGCAACAAGGCACGCCTTGGTCCACTTTACGAAGCGGTACACTTGAACAAATTCTAATTTTTAAAAATTTAGGGTCCAAATGCGAGTTGGATGAACTAAAATTTGAAAGAATTTTTGTAAAATGAGAATTTGGGACATTTGGGTGTTAACATGCTATTATTTATTATAATTTGCATGTTTCTTTGAACATGGATACGCATATCATGTTTTCGTATAGGGATAAATTTACAACAGCAACATGCCCATAGTGAAACGATCTGTTTACTTGAGTGGAAATACCCGACTGTTGGGATCATTATCATTACAGGCTAAGTGCTTGTCTAGATCTGAGTGCTTGTCTTATATGCTTGGTGGCGCCAGGAAATGTAATACTCTCCGTTAAATCTGTAATCACGAGTCACAAAGCTTAATACAGGGGGCAGACTTAACCGGCGTAATGTAACTGCGTATTAGTAAAATTGATTTAATTTTTCGATGGTTGTGGTGATGAGAACTGGCGCATATGCTGCATTTCACTTGTCTAAGACTCAGGAAACTTGCTTTTTACTACCAAATTGACAATTTGCTCGACAGTCACTCACTCGTTTTGCGTTACACCGTAAACTTGGGCTTAAACTTTTTTGTGTTTCAATGGACACAACCTTTAGATTATATTGGAAACAATTTAAATGTAGATTTCCTCGAAATATTATCCTTTGACACCAGGTGTGGCAATTCTGCCGCACACTCATGAAGATACACTTAAGTATGTATGTATGTATATATGTCTATATACACATACATACATAAATACGTTTATATATGTCCTTTGCTTCGGTGTGTGTGTGTGTCCCATAGCCTGGTGAGAGAGTTAAGGTAGAAGAATCAAGAGCACCAGCTGCATGAACAGAAGTGCAAGTACTCCCAGCCCAACCCCTCCCATTCTGCTGCTTACTTAAGTGTTGTTTCATGTCACCTGAAAACCATTTGGACATTAAATTGTCGCTTTTCAGTATATGGCACACCCACATACAGACAATCATCCATTTGAATATATGTACATGTATGTACATATATATGTACATACATATGTGTATACACAAATGGAGTTAGATTCACCTCTCACGCTTCTTCTTCTAAAAGGAAAGCGAAAAAAACGAAAATGTCCAAATTAAAGTCTCTGCTTTTATGTTTATTGAAACAAATGATAAACAAGATATTACTATGTTTAGTTGCCATAACACGTATAAAAGGACTCAATGCAAATTGCTGAAAATAAATTTGTTTTCATTTATTTCTTTAACTCCAGGGGGTGACATGTTTCATAATCAAATACTGAAGATTGTGTGACAAATTGCATAGGTCCTTATAGACGCATTTAACCATTTTAATTGCTTCCGCAGAGAACTTTATTGGCTGTGTATGTACATATCTACTCCATTTTGTAAGCGAATAGTGCAATGGCATAAAAAGACAGAATGGAATCAATCATCGCAAAGGTGGTGAAGACGATGGCACCATCGTCATCAATTTGTGGGCTGTGTTATCATCCACGATGATATCGTATCAACACCTGGCATCTTATCGTCCACTTGAAAATGAAATTGCCGCTCAAACAAAACTAAAGCGTATACAACATTTTACAAACAATCACAAATGGAAACATACTTATCTACTCACTTTTCAAAACAAATCAACAAATCGGTGCTCTTTATGGTTCAAGTGCCATCGACAATCGTTTAGACGAACTCCAGGCCCAAGTCAAAACCGATGTCCATACACATACCTACAACTTGCCGTTCCACAAACGAAACAACAGCCCTTTCCTCTGAGTTCTTCGAGCGTGCGTTTGCTTTTGTCGGCATTTCGGAAACAACAGTCACGATTGATTGTCACTGCAATTGACGCTGATTTCTAATTTCCAATTGGTTTCCGAAACATACACCCGCAACCATAACTCAGGTATTATCTGTGCCAAGCCTCACATTCGAACGTGATAAGTGGCTACCCAGAGCCTTGGAGTATGGCAATTATAAGTAGATGCTTTGTATGGACAGCTGGCTTTGGCATGTGTCTCGAACGTGACATCGATCATTTTCATTCATATTAAGTCGAAGTTTATAGTTGCTTTTGATCGCTCAGTTCACGTTCTGGACAAAGGCTTAAACATTTATAATAATTAGGAATAATACAAATTCAACACAAATTATAATAGTTAAGATTTAAAACCAAAATTGGAATGACAATCAGATCAGCCTCTAAATTGAGATGTAAGGACTATGAAAAACTTGACGTAGTTTGGCATATCAGATTATTCCGCAAAATGTTACTAATACTGTCCCCCCAAAGATAATTCAACGTCATATGTGTAAACCACATTCGAATTAGATAAAATAAAACAGTAAAACACATTACCAATACCTCTCAACGGTCTGTCGTTTATCTAGTACATCATCGAATTGGTGAATACTGGATTATCCAGCCTGTCGCAAATCCTGTTGATTTCAAGTTTTTGCCCCGCTTCGTTTTTTCCCAAGAATTAGAACAAAACTATTTCCTGCCATCACAATCAAACTTGTAATAAACATACCAAATATTAAAATCGGACTAAAAGTATCCAAGTTATTCGTGTAAAGGATTTTCACTATGTGGGCGGAGTTGGCCGTTGGCTGGAGGCGGTTCTGAAGTGCTGGTGCGCTGGAAGAGTGAGCGAAATAGCATATGTTCGCTATGCAGCGTGTAAAAATAATTTAATATACATACACTTATTTGGTCTTATTTGTACGTTTCATTAAACAACTGTTTACCGTATACCGAACCGAAAAACACTTTTTAAAATTATGGAACTCGAAATAGGCGTGGCAATACTATACGGATCGAAATTTCAAATGCAGTGGTTTTGCCCTAGATCTTACAGGCATCAAAGAACGTTATCTCAAATTGAAAGGGCTGACATAAACTTGTTCTAATAAAATTTTTATGAGTCTATATTCCATATTTGGTGGCCTCAGGTCTAATATTCTCGTCAATAATATACATATATTTTAAAGCCTACATATGTTGGTATATACATTAGGAGACTCTAATGCACTTTAATGACTTCAAAATGCACCATTAAAGTAAAATGGCACAATAACCAATGTTTGGTATACATAAGTTAGGTATATGTACACCTAAGTAGGTACATGGACAGGTGACTTCAATTAAATCACATTACTGGAGTTAAACGGCTGCTGTGATTGTTCTTTGTAAAAAATATCAAAGAAGCTTCCTTCGGCTGTGCCGAAGTTTATATACCCTTGCAGTCCTTGGCCATAATATTTTTTCATATTCCAAACACTTTTTCTGTCTCATTAAATATCATTTCCATTTCTTGTTCTTCTTTTTCCCAATCCTGCATGCCGCGATTGGTACGCATACACATACAGTTTACGTAGCGTTGCGTCTGTGTGTGTATGCGTGTGCTCAGCTGCTCTGTAGATTTCAAGCAATGACGTAGTAGAGCCGATTTGTATTGACTGTAACTTGTGTTATATTTATCCGATCTGATTGAAATTTCGGGATCTGATGTTTTATATCCAAAACTATCATATTAGTAAATTTCATGGGGACTCTCCAATTTTTATGAAAATGTTTCTTCTAGAACTATATGATACAGTGGTCCGATCCTGACAATTTTCATACTTTAGCTGCTCCAGGCTATAAGTAGCTCAAATATTAAGTTTCATCCCGATAGCTCTTAAGATGGCGGCGTGAAGTTGATTTGCACAGACGGACGGACGGACAGACGGACATGGCTATATCGACTCAGCTTTTCATGCTGATCAAGAATATATAAACTTAATGGGGTCGGAAACATCTCCTTCTGTGCGTTACAAACATCTGACCAATTTTATAATATCCTCTGCAAGGGTATAAAAAAAGCATGGCTATGTAATTGTACACATTATATAGTGTGTATATTATTATTATACCATGCAGCAATCTACTTGGCTGATTTGATGGCACAATTATAAATAATGTCTGTTTTCGTGCAACAGAAACAGGGAGAGATACAAGTGAATTTTAGGCATAAATTGCCCTTCGCGTAAAATTTAAGATGCATTGAGCCACCCAAAGAGCACAACATTGCGAATTTCAAAATTAAATTCCGTGTCACTTCGTGTAAATCGTTGGCGAAATTACCCGCAGCAACGTTGTCTCTAGTGAAACAGAGACTACAGCAATTTATCAAAAATAAATCATTTTGACGAGTGGCAAGTGCACAGTAACAGATGGTGATATAAGGCCAACTATAAGAGCGAGTGCGGAGAATAGACAGCAACTGCAGAGCCGTGTGTAATCCTCCATTGGGAGAGTGCCACTACTTCTATACATTGCAGATTACTTTGCAAATTGTACACTGCACCACTTCAGTAAAACAAGCATCATATATGAATATATGTATATTTAAACATATGTATGTGTGTGTGTCCAAAACTGCAAGTTATTTTTGTGCTAAACAAAAATTAGTGTACCTATATCATAAGGTGTAATTTAAATGACACCGTCCTGTAAGAACACGAGACACTTTAAGGGTGCAACTATCCAATGAATCAACTAACAATAAATAATATTTGCCGAGGAATTTTAAAAAATATTTATCAAGTTATATGAATAAATATTAATATTAGGTGATTGCTTATATAGCGAAATGCTTTCTGACTCTCTTAGTTGTACGTACAATGTGTCAAACTAGGGCAAATTATTTTTAAATTGTTATACTATTAGGATGGCTGTATGTATCTTTACCTAAAGTATTTAAATAATTTCTTATTTCCACCACTTCTAGAAACATTTTAGTAAGTAAGGTCAGATTAAGCGGTTAGTTATAAAGAAGGTTTATGTTTTTTCTATACTTACTTATGGCTTCACCATCCAACAATTATAAAAAATGTTTAACTATGTAGTACTTTGCACGCATTTTTATACCCTTGCAAAATGGGTATATTATTTTGGTCAGAAGTGTGTAACGCATAGAAGGAAGCATCTCCGACCATATAAAGAATATATAATCTTGATCAGCACGACGAGACGAATTCAAATAGCCATGTCCGTCCGTCTGACCATCCATCTGGATCAACGCGAACTTCTCCTACACCGTTTAAGCTACAAGGTTGAAATTTGGCATGTAGGCTGCACAGTTTGTATATCTCGGATTCAGCCGGAGCTGACCATTATATAACTCCCACACAAACGGCAAAGTTACAAACAGTGACTTTTCTAAATAACTCCGTTATTTTCTGAGTTATTGCCATGAAATTAAATAATGAATAAATAAATAAATTTGATCAAGATCGGAAAAGTATAACATATAGCTCCTATAGGAACGATGTCTCGAAAACAGTGACTTTTGTCAATAACTTCGTTTCTTTTGACGCGATAGCATTCAAATTAAACATTTGTCAGTTTTATATATCTGTTAAAGACTATGCCAAATTTGATCAAGATCGGGCGACTACATCATATAGCTCCCATAGATTGATCAATAAGTTCGTTATTTCGTATGCTAAAATTGTAGGCCGTTCTTTCGCAAACATTTGACTTTTTAGATAAAACGTTTTTCCACTTTGACGGCTATAGGTAAGATGACGAAAAAATTGTGAAAAAGTATCACAAGAAGTCAACGTTGAGTTTTGCGAACGAAATAAGTAAATGGGACAAATAAGTAAAGCACATGAAATTTGTACTTTGAACAACAAATTTTTTTAAATTAACAAAAAAAGGTGATTTTCAGGTTTTATTATATTTGTTGCTATTCGTAACTATTTTTTATACCATACACCCATAGGGTGAAATGGTATATTAAAGTCGCCAAAATGTATGTAACAGGCAGAAGGAAGCATCTCCGACCCCACAAGGTATATATATTCTTGATCAGGATCAACAACCGAGTCAAACTAGCCATGTCCGTCTGTCCGTCCGTCCGTCCGTCCGTATGAACACCTAGATCTCGGAGACTATAAGAGCTAGAGCCACCAAATTTTGTATGCAGCCTCGTGTAGTATGTACAGTTATCGAGTTTGTTTTAAATTTTTTCGAAAATTAAACAAAACTGATTTTCTCGAAAACTAACAAAGCTAAAGTCACCAAATTTAGTATGTATATTGGCTTAGTATGCGCGCAGAATACAATATGTTGCCACGCCCACTTCATAATTTAGAAAAAACCGATTGGCTCTTGCAATTTTTTGACCATCAAATCAAATTTGGCAGACTAATAAATCTTATCTATTTCTATCAAACTATTAAATTTGATTGAAATCGGACTAGAAACATACAAAATATACGTATGAACGTATTTTGCTACGCTATCCATAAGGGCAGAATTGACCGTTGGCTAGTGGCGGCGCTAGTGTGCTCGTGTGTTTGTAGAGTGAGCGAGAAAGCATGAGGCATGTTAAAACAATTTTATAGACATACATTTGGTTTTCGAAGTTTTAAATATTTGTTTTATCTGGTGTATGGTATACCCAAGTCGGCGAGACGACTTACTTACTTCATTTTTATTTTTAAAAACGCCAAGTTTCGCACTCTTATCCCATAGAGAGCGTGGAAGATTTGTGGTACTCTGTGATGTAAAGATCTCAATTAGCAAAATTGCAGAACATGTTGGCGAAAATAAAAACACAGTGAAAAATGACTTAAAGACCCGGGAAAATTATGAAAGAAACCCCTGTTCTGGTAGCCCAATATTGAGTGACAACTGAATATGAAATCTAGCAATCAAATAAAATATCAGCGCATCCCAAATAGGGAGTCATTTTTCTCTATCGATATCCACGAGACGCGTGCAAAAATCCTGTAGAGAATAAATACAAATTTTGTACTCTCAGTTTGAGCTGTGTGGAAAAATATTGTTTTTTGTAACCAAAAATGTTTAATTTAGATAAACCCGAGGTGTAGCGCTATAAAACTTGATATTGCGCGCTCCAAAACAAGTTCATGTGTCCAGAAATTTTTATATGATTATATGGACGGAATTCCCCTTTATTGAAAGGACTCTAAAGTGTTTTATAACGCACAAAATAAATGCACCATATTATTCTAAGTTGTCAAAGATAGTTTTTGTGCACTTTGGACAGGATACATACATTTTCTAGTGTTATAATGCACACAATTATACAACAAAACTCACAAAAGCTTATTTAAAAGGCTCTCCAATTCTTATTTTAGACTGGTCAACAAGCAGACTAGACCCAAATCCGATAAAGCATCTATTAGGCATCTTGATTCAACGGCTTAATGCCCACGGAAAGCAATTTGCAAACTTAAAGGGCTTAAAAGAAGCCATTTTTCAAGAATCAGACAAATTGGACATCCAAATGCTCCAAAACACACACAAAATTGCAGCTCGTATGTTGGAATTGGTACAAAACAGAGGAGAGGGCTATTCAATCGTTTAAAGTTGCTTCAGTTGGTTTTTATTTTTCATTTTAAAATTAGGACACAAATTAACAATTTGTCCCAGTTACTTATTTGGTTTAAAAATATTTTGTTTGATTTTTTTTCTTATTTTGCCCAGCTTTTTTCCATTTTAATGAGCTGAAATATATTTATAAACTTAAGAAGTTTAGAGATAAATGTATTTTATTTTAATAGCTTTTTTGGTTTAGTTGGTATAGATAGCAATGTAGTGTCACACTTACTTATTTCGCGCACCTTACATATATGTATGGGTATTACGTAAATACATACAAAGGTCAGATACGGTTTTAGGCTTAGCAGGTATCCACACTCACAGCAATCAAGTAGGGCACACGGCAGTACTGTTATACAGAACAATAAGTATAAGCCTTTTAATCGAGTGGTAAAACTGTGGTTATGAGTAGTCTCTATATTGATTGACTAAAATTTTTTTTAACAATGGAAAAAGGTACAACGGTGAAACCAACAAATTATATTAAATTTGTAACACAATTGCCAAAAAAAAAATGTTAAATGTCAGATAAACGTAAATTATATTTTGTTGTATTGCAATTTGAAGTCGCCTTTAACTGCATAAAATTGCCCAGAAGTCCTGAAATAAAATTAAGCTGTCTTGTATAAATTCAATAAATAATTGTGTTTTGCTGCTGCACTTTTGCACGGTAGCACTTTGGCTGGCCACGAGAATAACAATGGGTGCGGACGTTATCCATTAGTACATGAATCGCTACAGCATCGAACGAGATACAATGTTTGCATGTGGGTGGGAATATTTTGATCTGCAGTTAATGTACCAATTTGGAGGCCAGGAGCGAGCAACTGAACCAATAGGCGTGTGCATATTTTTTAAATGGGCATTGGACTTCCTTGTGCAGACAGTGGAGTTCCAATTTGCCATGCAATGCAAATTGTATTGTAGTCGAGTTATAGGATAATTGGTGCGATGTTCAATATACGAACGGATGTGCTAGACTCCGTTGTGGAACTGTCCTGGGACTCCGACTTCTGGTAACTTTGTCTGTGCCGTGCCCATTCAATACATTCTCCGTTTGTGTCAATAAATTAAAATGAGAATTGATTCGCTTACGCCCGATTTAAACAACAACAGTCAATTTTACGACCAGATATGCATATGGCCAGACAGTGTAAATTCGTATTTTCATATAAGCAGCATAGAATGGACATGCAAACTTATTTGTATATGTATGAATATACATATACACATATGTTTGTACGTACCTTAATAGTATGTGTGTGTGTGTACATAATGAACATGCATCTATGTTTAACATAATCCTGAATCGGTGTATAGTGTTGGCGTTCTTAACAAACAAATTAAATGTCGGACCCGCACTTTAAAAACTGATTTGGGAACGCATTACAGGAAAATTCCATTAAACAATGCTGCTATTCCAAGTGTTCAAGTTGACTTACCAGACATTCTGTCTGCTTAATGAGATGACCACAAAGCACTGCCAATGACATTAAGATAAAGAAATCGTTCTACAAAACGCATAATCTATTGGGAAATTCGAAATCGGTAACACAATTTAAATTTATTTTCAACACTATGTATACAACAAATCTTGAAAGACCATAACATATACAAACAAGATAAGCAACTTAAAGCCGTAGCGCAGCATTTGGTTCCGTTTGGAACAATAGGACGTCAATGGACGATTGGACTAGGGTACAAACCTGCAGATACTAAATGTCAGCAGACTAATAAAATTAGCTGCTTTAACGACAGTGAAATTGTCTGTATAGAATTGCTGTCTCAGGAATTGTATATCCATGCCGATACACAATGCGGGAAGAAAATCGATTGGTAAAATAATCAAACGGCTTCGTAAATATAATCACGGTCAACTGGTGCTATGGCCGGTCACTCGAGAGCTCTTCCATAAATTTCCCTATGAGACAGTTCTTTGTTATGTTAATTAAACCGCCAAGGCACAAGATGATAATGAAATCTGATAGGGCATTTCAGATACCTGTTCTAAGATTTCTTTATACATACAAATGTTTGTACATTGATGAGTGCCCAACATCCATTTTATCCATTCCCAAAAATTTCTAAGAAACTATTTTCCCAATTGCCTTCAAATGCCATGGCAGACAATGTGGCGACATTTTCGGAATATTGAATTAAGTTTTTATTTTGTACGCCATTGTAATCAGTTGATGGAGATTTGATAGAGATTGCAAAATTCGTATTCGAAAAGAAACTAAAAACTCTGGACTGAATTCATCTAGTTTAATTTAAACCAGAGAGCCGGGGATAACTTCCGCCATAACAAATGCTTTTGCAAGTTATTTTTGTTATTTTTGAGAATTTGAAGGTACTTACTTGTTCCCATTAGTTTTCGATCCCTGATGTTAGCATTCGTTTTTATTTTGCAGATTTATGGACCAATTTTATTCGAGCTTACTCGAATATAACCTTATAAGTCGATGTCATAACATTGTAGGCTTAAGTCGGCAGGAAATTATTGGCCCCTCGAATTTGATCCGAGACATAAGTTGTAGATTTTTTATTTCTAATTGTTGAGTTATGTTTAAGATTTTATGCCGCCTTCAACGATCAACCAGAAAAATATGAACGTGAAAGACACATTTAAGTGCTTATAAGTGGCGGCACAACCAAAGATTGCCTAATGTCGACTAATGGATATAATTATTTTACCTTCCTTTATCATCAGCAGTTCACTAAACATACATTTGTATGCTTGCATGTACGACACCGTTGTCATATATATATAATCAGTTGGCCGGGCTGAGGTGGTCATTGGTCCCACATTTTGTAGGCGTGTTATTGTTAATTTTCACGCTTGACATTTTATGCTCAATTTTCTTATGCCATGATGGATAGCCAGCAATGTATGTCCATTAGAGGAGACGGAGTTGCCTGAGCTTCAAAAAATGTCTGCTTTCGGCTATAATTAATTATCTCTACATACAGACAGCGACAAATCATACTATTCTCTAATCAAATATACTCATACATGTGTACGTATTGCTTGTTTTTAAAGTCTCCCAATATTGATGCCTTATGAAACAAATTCGAACATAATCTCCTCCTGATATCTTATACGAATTTTTATGGGATGTTGAGTACATCATTTATTGAGTGTATACAGTAGCATCCGGTTATAACTACCCCGTTTATAACGTCCGTCCGGTTATAGCGACTAAAGTTCGATGAGTGATTGGTTGGTCCCAATACAAACTTATATGAAAGGGCCTCCGGTTAGTACGTCTTCCGTATATAACATCGAAAGTCTCTTGAGCGTCGTTATGACCGTATTCTACTGTACACTGGCGGTCATAAAAACCGCACCACTTGAAAAATTCATGTTTTTTTGGAATCGTTCAGATAAAAATAAGAGAATAAGGTTTCTTTATTTACAATAAGATAATCTTTTTCCTAGTAAATTATCTTATTGTAAATAAAGAAACCTTATTCTCTTATTTTTATCTGAACGATTCCAAAAAAACATGAAATTTTCAAGTGGTGCGGTTTTCATGACCGCCAGTGTATATTAACATGCATTTAAGACATTAAAATCCGAGTATTCATTATATAATTAAGTTGTTTAACCTATTTTTTCAATTTGAAAGTTGATGAAAAAAGTGATTTTAGTGCATTTACATACATACATATGTTACAATTTCTTTATAATTAGGAAAACGATATTAACCTAAAACCCCAGTTATGTTTTAAAAAGTTTACTCAATGTTTCAATATTTAATAAGCTATGAAATCAAATTTTAAAACCCCAAAGATAGACCAATTTGGAAAAAAGTCGAAAAGAATAACGAAATTTTAACTACAGCCATTCGCCGACTTCGGTGTATTGTGCACCATATGAAATAACCGTTTTATGTTTATGCCACCTAGTAAAAGACGTTTAAACACATTATTGCGCAATTTTTACTCCGACTATTAATATAAGTGATTAATTTCGGGAGATTGTCTCCGGGTTTTATCACTTTTATAGCTTTTATAGTCTCAAAAAAAAAAACAAAAAAAATTAGTGGGCTGAAAGGGGCGTGGCAAAAATTTTAAATAAACTTAGACTCGTGAAGCCCAAAATGTGGTGGCTCTATTTTCTATAGTCTCCGACATCTAGTTATTCTTACAAATAGACGGACGACTGTTGATACTGATCAAGAATATATGTAGATATATGTATACTTTATGGTGTCGGAAAATGATATAAATATAAAATTAAATCATTTTTAATCACTCTTTCTCTAAATCAACCTTAAAAATGTATCCACTCTGCCGTGAGATGTTTTCTAGCTGGCGTTCCAATCCTCCCTGCTTCCTTAACATGTGTACAAAAAAAGAGAAGTAAGACGTCTCGTCGTCTTCGGGATACCATGCATTTGCTTATATGTATCCATACGATCTAATTAATACGTATGTACATACGAATATAAATTCATTTCCCATGCCCAAACTTTAGCGCTGCCGTCGCATATCTTAAATATTTATACCCTTGCAAAAAAGTTATATTAATTTTGGTCAGAAGTGTGCAACGCATAGAAGGAAGCATCTCCAACCATATAAAGTATATATATTCTTGATTAGCACGACGAGACGAGTTCAAATAGCCATGTCCATCCGTCTGTTTGTCCGCGCAAACTCCGCATAGACCATAAGAGCTGCAGAGCTGAAATTTTGCATGTAGGCTTTTATATGTATAGTGCACAGGTTGTATATCTCGGATTCAGCCGGATCGGACCTCTATACCATATAGCTCCCATATAAACGCCAAAGTCACGAACAGTGACTTTTCTCAATAATTTCGTTATTTTCTGAGCTATTGTCATGAAATAATATATATATCTCCCATAGGAAAGATCGGTAGAAAACAGTGACTTTGGTCAATAAGTTCGTTATTTCCTATGCTAAGATTGTAGGCCGTTTTTTGGCAAACATTAGCCTTTTTAGATAAAACGTTTTCCACTTTGATGGCTATAGGTAAGAAAAGTGTAGCAAAAAACTTCCAAGGGTATAAAAACTTAAACGCGGTCGAAGTTAGCCCCGGCCCTCTGGTTTTAATTACACTTTTATAAAATTTAGTGGACTGATAGATATGTGCTGATGAAAAGTATCCTTCCAAATTGAATCGCGATAGTTTAGATAATTTGAAAAACATTAGCTTTAGAAAAGTGTGGGAAACCAGGATTTGATTTAATATAAATTATTTGTCGACTGTTATACTTAAAGTGGAATTAAATCACGTAGAATTTCGCATTTCGATTTTGTATTTTTGAACTGTTTCTAAAACAAAGCTTATGTATATAAGAATGCGGCTTACCTATTGGAGGTCAGTGTTCACTGTAAATACTTCACGTGTGGATTCAAGCTTTTGTAGTCTTCACGATTTAGGTATCATACGACTCGATTTGGTAAGTACTTTGCTTTACTTTGCTTTACTTTGCTTTGATAAGTAAGTCCTCGCGTCAACTTGGGCAAAGGGGAAGGTGGAGCTATTTGGCGCGTCGGGCCAATTTAGTTTTTGTTTCCCCAAAAAGGTTTTAAAATCATTGTTGTGAATTTTAAATTTGATGAATGTTAACTAAAATAGTTTCCGAGATGCATTAACTAATTTAAATCTAAAAGGTACATACATACATATATTGTAAATTTTTTGTCTAACAGATATGTCTGAAATAATTCTGGAATAAGCTGTCGGGTTTGATTTGTCAGATGAACAAGTTTTAAATATTGGTGAAAAATTTACCAGAGCATCCGACCACTATTCTTAATTTATATCATGTATGAACTTAACTATTCTTAAAGTGAATTATCGAAGCGAAATGTTTTAAGGAAATTACCATACGCCATTTCGTATACGCCCCTGTGTACTCACGGATCATACTGAACGCAACATGCTACATACTTATGTCACGAAGCAATCTCAGGATATTAATTGTTATAGTTGCGAGATGTGTCTGCTTGAATTGTTTCCAAGGCTTTTGTGCAACGAAATTCTAATGTTGCTGATAACAAACGTATCGCCATTCCTAACACTGTCAATGCCAGAGCTAGGCACTTCGGCTACACTGACACAAGGATTTCCGTACATGACAAGCAGCAGCAATAATTTATGGAGCTTGCGTAGGCATGCTGCATGGCCAAGGATGTGGCTGCGCTGCATCATCAACCAGACATATATATACACTGAAATGTGTACACAATCTTGCAGACAGCATAGGGGATGATATTGAGGTAGGCTACAGGACCTGATTCGGCCTAAGACTACGACTGTGCAACTATGGATGGGGCTGAGGCATGCTCTTGGGCATGGATTTTCCTTGGATGTCGTTGCAACCCATTCCTAAGCCTGTTAAAATTCTGATGCTGTGTAATATGTATATTTGTACTCATCTTGTTAAAATCTTAAATGACACTATATTCTCGAAGCATCTCGAGATTTCAAACAGCCCCAGAAAACTGGTCACCCCCCCCCCCCCCCCCCCCCCCACTCCATTTTAATCATACCAGACACGAAGTAGATTAGGAAAACGGAACACTTTTAAAATTATCTTACCTATTTCATTCTTAATTAAATAGAAACATTTCGTAAACATGTTAATTCATACAAATATGTTTAAACAAAATAAAAAAGTATTTCAAAATTTCATGAATTTGAATTGAAACATGTGCATAGCAAGCGCAGGCGATCTTTGTTACTGTTGCAAGTGCACAACTACTTCAGCGACTATTTTCCCCCTTTAAGTTTTCCTGGAGAAAAATATTTGGTATAAAAAGGCCAGGCACAGAGAGCCAAAAAAGTCTATGTACATTAACGTTGCCAAAAAGTATGTAACAGGTAGAATGGAGCTTTTCCCAATAAAGTATGTATATTCTGGATCAGCATCAATAGTCTAGTTGCCCGCCCATTCGTCTGTCCGACTAAACTCCTACATCTAAGAGCTAGACCCAAATTCAAGATGTGTTTTACGGACTGATATCAAGTTTCCACGCGTAATTTTTTGGTCATTTTATGCCGGCCTAAATACCCTTAATAAATGAAGTAAGTAAGTCGTCTCGCCGACTTGGGTATACCATACACCAGGTGAAACAAATATTTAAAATTTCGAAAACCAAATGTATGTCTATTAAATTGTTTTAAAATGCCTCATACAATATGCTATCTCGCTCACTCTACAAACATATGAGCACTCTAGCGCCGCCACTAGCCAACGGCCAATTCTGCCCTTATGCATCGCGTAGCAAAATACGTTCATACGCATATTTTGCATGTTTCTAGTCCGATTTCAATAAAATTTGGTAGTTTGGTAGAAATAGATAAGATTAATTAGTCTGCCGAATTTGATCGCGATGGTCAAAAAATTGCAAGAGCCAATCGGTTTTTTCTAAATTATGGAGGCGGAAGTGGGCGTGGCAACATATTAAAATATATATATTCTGCGCATACTAAGCCAGTATACATACTAAATTTGGTGACCTTAGCTTTGTTAGTTTTCAAGAAAATCAGTTTTGTTTAATTTGCGGGGGCGGAAATGGGCGTGGCAAAATGATTAAATAGTCAATATCTGCGGGTGTATTAAGGTAGCTTACATACCAAATTTAATGTAGGTAGCTTACATGGTTTTTAAGAAAATCGGTTTTTTGTAAATTCCGGGGGCGGAAGGGGGCGTGGCAAAAATTTGAAACAAACTCGATAAGCGTACATACTACACGAGACTGCATACCAAATTTGGTGGCTCTAGCTCTTATAGTCTCCGAGATCTAGGTGTTCATACGGACGGACGGACGGACGGACGGACAGACGGACATGGCTAGATCGACTCGGTTGTTGATCCTGATCAAGAATATATATACTTTGTGGGTGGTATTCAGAAATGAGGAAACTATTATATTAGACGGACCAGATGGAAATCAAAAGTATTTTTAGATCTAGATGATCAAATTTATTTCAAATTTTTGGAATTCGACAAAAATCGATTTTCTCCACCAATATTTAAAGTTTAAATATACATAGGTATATATTTCAATTTTAAACTATTGCAATAAAACGTTACATTTGGATTTTTTGTATATCCTTTCAAAAAGAGTATATTAATTTTGGTCAGAAGTGTGCAGCGCATAGAAGAAAGCGTCTCCGAAGCATCTCTCATATAAAGTATATATGTACATACATTCTTGATCAGCACGAGACGAGTACATCCATGTCCCTCCGTCTGGATTAGTGTAAACTCCTCCTAGCCTTTTAAGCTACAGAGCTGAAATTTTGCATTTAGGCTCATATGTACTGTACAGGGTGTACATCTCGGATTTACTTGGATCGGAACACTATATCATAGTTCCTATAGAAACGACGAAGTCACGAACAGTGACTTATCTCAATAATATATACATATGTAGCTGTCATATAAAAATAGAATGAAATGGCATGCAACATGCGCCATTAGTCTAAGACTTTTGAGATAAAACGTTTTTTCACTTTGACGCCAGTAAGTAAGGGAAGAGTAACAAATAAAGGGTATACAAACTTCGGCGCGGCCAAACATTTCAAACTCCACCAATGCATCCGATCGACTTATGCAAATGTGTACATATGTACAATTGTACATTTATCCCAACTCTTAAATATTTTGTATATTTTTTTGAATCTGCAACGACATAAACATTTGAAATTTGTGAAAATCTTATAACCATGCTCGGTAAGCTTTACAATTTAAATAAATATGCCACACTGTAAAAGTTATAAACGACCGACGACAAATTCAAGTGTCATATACTCGTATCTCCCAAAAGTATTGTTTAATATAGGTACATATTATATTAACAATGCGGAAAGTTCAAATGGTGTTGAAGAACTGACCGCACACGAATCCGAATCTGAGTCTGTAAACCGTAGTTCGACGCTGCCAGGTAAATGCGACAAGTTTCCAAATAGGTAACGATTCTCAAAGTGATTAATTCGACTGCTGTCTGACAACGGGCGTTTGACCATAGGATTGATTTATTGCCCCAAGACGTTAAGTGGATGCAAGAAAAGTTAACTGTCGTATGCTCGCCGTTGGTGACCGATCACAAAAAATGCTGGAACTGTCCCGCAACAGAAACAACCACGCTTGCACTGTTGAGGGCTGTAGGCAAATCCCATGGTTTATGGCCCATAAATGAGATTGCTTCCCAAACGCTGAGAAGGACTCTGACTGGGAAGTTTAACTCACCATTACTCCGAGATGCGATTAATTTATCCGACTTACTGATTGGCCTTTGGTATTTATATAATGAAAAATTTTATACCCGTTGCAGTCGTTTAGTATTGTAAAACATCTCATAAAACCAATAAGGCATTTCGGCCAAGCTAAACTATGGGAATGGGAACGAAACTACCCAGTCATCCGCTGACGGGGGATCAAATCATTACAAAGCCAAGCCGTTTAAAAAATTAGTTACTGTAATTTAATATATGTATGTATAAATGCATCCATGTGCTAAGCATTTCCTATGAATGTATATTTGTTATATGCGGCCAAAAAGCAAATATGAATCAAGTAACGACCTACGCCGACTTCGGTATCCCATGCAGCAAGTTAAACAACTGTTTTAAATTTCAGAGATGAAGTGCTGCAACCAGACAACTGTAATCTACCATTTCACTCAAGGTATAAAAATTACCCTTTGTTAGCTTTATACGTTGGTTAATGACTGAGGCAAATTTCAGCACCCTTAACACTCGACCGTCACCAAAAAAGTCTTATATAATAGCAAATTTGCGGCTCCTAGTTGGGTTGTGCGCAAAACAGTTGGACGATGCGTTTTAGAAGTAATTAAAATATTTGCCTTCCTCCTTTTTATACAAGCAAAGTCAATAGGCAATTTGAATCGTCATTTTCATTATATTCATCTGCTGTCAAATGTAATTTAAATGACAATTTGTTCAACAATCAATTCGCTAAATATCAATTTATTAGGCGAAATTGTTCTTCATAGACACAAACAAAATCACACACATTCCATTTCGTGTATATGTATATATTGCTGTATAGTTGTAGGTACTTACACTGAGCGTCTTCAAATACCAAATTGCATTAACAATTTGAACAAAATCGTTTAGCAATGTATATTATATTGCTGTCATATAAACATACGATGAAATGGCATGCTACATTCGCCGCATTGTTCCAGCCTAATATTTTGTGTTCTTCCGTCGGTCCGTCCGTTTGTCCGAATGAACACCTGGATCTCGGAGACTACAGAAGCTAGAGCACTGTGGTACATTCGTTTAGCATCTAAATTTCTGCCAGGCCCCTTCCGCCCAGCATATAAAAAAAAACTTATTTTCTCAAAGCCTATACTAGCTAGAGACATTAATTTTGGTAGGTTAGCCAGTATACAGACATTAATTTTGGTATATATTCTGGCTAACATGTTTGTTTAACATTTTTGCCATGTCCACTTCTGCCCTAGTTTGAAAAAAACTGATCGCCGATGACATTTTTTTTTTGACTATAGAAACCAAATTTGGCACACTTATTAGACTTATTCATTTCGACATTTTTAAAATTATAAATATAAACTTATTTCACTAGACGGTTTATAAGGGCGGAGTTGGCCGTAAGCTGGTAGCGAAGCTAGAGTGCGCTTGCTTGCTATAAGTTTTATAAACATATGTATGTAGGTATATACATTTGGTCTTCGCAAATTAAAAACATTTGTTACACTTTTTTGCATTAACAACAATTTTAATGCCAGAGGTGTTTGAAAGCTAGCAAGGACATTAGTATAACTGAAATAGAGTTTTGAATTTGGAATCTGATCACGGTTTGGGCAAAAAGTGTTAATAGCAAGCTTAAGAGCGAAGTCTGAAGTAAACATTTACATAATTACTTTTTGGCAAAAGTTGAATGAAATTACATTTTTACTCCATCATACACGAACAAAAATAAAACATAAAACAAATAAAACATTAGACAATCCGTAACTAAAACATTGATTGTCTGACTCGAAATTATCTAATATTAATGCATTAAACTTTCGTTTCAATTTGTCGAAAAAGATTTGATCGCCTGGAGCCAATTTAGACAAAACAAACAATTAATCAAACATATGACTTTAAAAACGCGTAAAATATTCAACCTTGGCAATACAATTTTTATACCCTTGCAAAAAGGGTATATTAATTTTGGTCAGAAGTGTGCAACGCATAGAAGGAAGCATCTCCGACCATATAAAAATATATTCTTAATCAGCACGACGAGACGAGTTCAAATAGCCATGTCCATCCGCAGGCCCGGACTGCCCCACCGGGCAACCGGGGAAAGGTAGGAGGGCCCTTATTTGGAAGAACTATATTGAAAATTTTTTGTTTGTTTGTAAGAAGTTCTTTTTATTTTATTCACATAAACGATCATACTTGATGTAAAACCTAAAAATGTATACCTTTCATTTTCCTCGGAAATAATTTTTCAAGCTTTTAGTATATGTATGCCCTGTGAGCCCTTAGGGTCCCAGTCCGGGCCTGCCATCCGTCCGTCTGGATCGACGCGAACTCCTCGTAGACCGTAAGAGCTAAAGAGCTGAAATTTTGCATGTAGGCTTGTATATATATAGTTTGTATATCTCGGATTCTGCCAAATCGGATCACTATATCATATAGTTCCCATACAAACGGCAAAAGTCACGAACATTGATTTTCTCAATAACTTCGTTATTTTCTGAGCTATTGTCGTGAAATATTGGTGAATTTATTATACCTATAAACAAGTGTGTCAAATTTGATCAAAATCGGGTGACTATATAATATTGCTCCCATAGGAACGATCGGTGGTAAACAGTGACTTTGATCAATAACTTCGTTATTTCCTATGCTAAGATTGTGGGCCGTTCCTCCGTAAACGTTACACTTTTTAGATAAAAAGTTTTATCACTTTGACGGCTATTGTTAAGGAAAAAGTAACAAAAAACTTGCAAGGGTATACAAACTTTGACGCGGTCGAAGTTAGCCCTGCCCTATAATAGGCGGATTATCGGAAAAGTATAAATGAGGTATTAAAGATAATTGAAAATAGAATTATTTCAGATCAAAACAAATACAACAATATTAACGGTACTTTTGTTCTCTTCAACAATGTGGTTTTCGGACTAGTGCATTAGAATTAAGTGTTTGTCTTGTTACTAACTAAGTTCCTGCGTAACATACCAAGGATCAAAACTTTGAGTGATTTTATTAAGTACTTCGAATCTGACTGAAAGGCTCCTTGCTATTGCAACATATACCACTAGCGTGTGCTTTCTTTGGCAGATGATTAACTAAAAGCAAAAATCAGTGAAGTAAGTAAGTCGTCTCGCCGACTTTGGTATATCAAGCACCGAATAAAATAACGGTTTAACATTTTTTAAGACCATATGGAATATATGGTAAGTATGTACATTTATCTTACAATCATTTGCTTTCTCGCTCACTTTTAACTGTGGTCAACGGTAAAAAGTGAAAAAAGATAATAGTTACAGCTTTGATATATTCAGTTACATGAAAATGACAAAAGAAATTCATATGTATATTTATTTGTCAGGACTATTATGATTTTATTGTATTAAAAGAAAAAAAATTACATTATATGTTTATTAAGATGACGAGTCAAAGGTGAAGCCTATTAGACAACGAAAATTTTATCACAGTTTTTTAAACTTATTGCTAAATTTAATATAGATGTTTATGTAAATACATAATGTATTCTACTTTTGGTCAGATGTTCATAACGCACAGAATGAAGCATCATGAAATACACATATTCATACATAAATAGTTATAGTTCTCTGACTGTTAAGATAGTCGGACTGCAAAACATCCTACAAATTGTGAAACAATACGTTTTTTATTTGTTCGGTTCGTATGTGATGCATATCGTAAGATTATGTATGATTTGCAGAATATTGCCGTATGAAACAAAACCACCGCAGATTGCGATAGCACAAATACTGGGAACTGCAATAGTATAGATGGATACATATGTATGTATGTACATATAAAAATAAACTATGACTTCTTGTCCATTTTTCCTTTATTTGCGTTACGTTACGGATAACTTTTCGACTTTTTCACTTATCTAGATACAAAAATTAGCAAGCCTTACAGTGATTATTAGTTAGTAAAATATGTATGTATTTATGTATATCAACATTACTCTCTAATGCGGTTACAATCAAAATCTAAAAGATAATATTACAAGATCCTTCTTTGTTTTTGCACGAGTCCATCGGCCTCTAAAAAATTGCGTATGTATGTACATATATGTATATTTGTCTATTTACCTTATGTACGTTTGTACATGTAGTACCCATGTGTGCGTAATGAAGTGAGCATAAAACAATCGACTTGACCCCCGTAGATTTATGTATACACCTAGACCTCGCTTTGCGTTGGGTATACGTTCCAAAAAAACACGACGCAAACTGAAACGACGCAAAGTGAATTAAGATTTTCTATAGGCAACCATGGAAAGATCAAAGATAGGTTCCCGGGCCATGAAAATACTACTTTTTAGAAAGAAAAATTTAACAAAGTAAACATTTAAAAACAAAAATGTTATTGCATTCATTCATTAAAAAAAAAAACTGTTTCCATTAAATCAAAATAACCTATTCAATTATTTATCTTTATGAGTTTTTAGTGGCTTCGTTCACCAAAAGTTTGTCCAGAGTTTGGTGAATAGCTTTTTTTTGTAAATTTAAATAAATTTCTTGGTAGCAGTTAATGTTTGCAGCTACCGCCTGGGATACCTTAAAACTTCTGTCATTGTCAGGATCGTTTTTTATGAAAATTCTCCATTGCTTCGTCAATCAAGCCCATCGCTTTTGAAATTTGTTTGGAGGTTAAACACTGTTCTACGAACATTTCTACTAAACCCCGAGTTTTGATAGCAAGACGCAATTATAAACAGAAGTACATAGGTAAGCTAGATGTCAATGTTGAAAAACGTAAAACTGCCAAAAATTCAAAGGCAATGTTGGTAAAAGTTGATATTGGCGTTGCCACAATAGCTGATTAAGAAAAAAAAAGTTAAACACTCGAACTCAAAACAACGCAACAACGAGAATATAACGACGCACAGTGAAAATTAGTACTAATAAAGCAGCGACGCAACTTCGAAAAAATGCAAAACGAAACGACGCAAAGCGAGGTCTAGGTGTATTCAGTTTAATGCCTAAAAAGCATTGTAATTTAGTTAAAGGGCTAAGAGTTCTTAAAATATATTAGCATTGAACAGTGTATAAACGTTTTGTGTAAAAAAAAAAAAAAAAAATATTTTAAACACACATGGCCACACACACGGTTCTACATTATACATATATGTAAATTATATTAATAAAAAAAAAATATATATATATAATAATTATTCTTACATCATGATGATGTACACAGATATTGTGATAATGTACACATTCGTAAATCGGTTATTATGGTAAATATAAGTCGGCAAATGCAAGGTATTCTCAGTTAGTATATTTTTTGAATAACGGCTTAAAAATTGGCTCGCTCCGATGAAGCTGAGGGGATAAAGAGCTACTGCTACTGCTGCTGCTGTTGCTGCCGCTGCTAAAATCATCTCTGGGAGAAAACTCGCCCAGTCGAGTCGAGAAATTCTTCCGATAATTGCTGCTGCTGTCAGCTGTGAGGTCATTGACATTACTGTTGCGACAAGTAACGGTCATAGGGACTTGAGATGCGGTAGGCAGCAGATTCAAAGCTCCGCTCAACACCTTCATATTCGGCGGAGTTTGGGGTGGAGTATCGGGTTGGGCTTCGGGAAACCCCATCGCCCGCTGACTCACTGTTGACTGAGATTGCTGCTGTTGTGGTTCGATTTGCGGATGTTGATGCATGTGGTGCGAATGCGGATAAAGATGCAGATGTGGATGTGGATGCAGGTGTGATTGATGAACGATCGGGAACTCTATTTCTTGATGGTGCGAATTTAGAGACGGTGGCAGGGTCATCGGGTTTGCCGTAGAAGGGATAGTAGGAGTATGCGTGCTGCTGGAGTTGCTGCTGATATATTTGCCTTCCTCCTTTTTATACAAGCAAAGTCAATAGGCAATTTGAATCGTCATTTTCATTATATTCATCTGCTGTCAAATGTAATTTAAATGACAATTTGTTCAACAATCAATTCGCTAAATATCAATTTATTAGGCGAAATTGTTCTTCATAGACACAAACAAAATCACACACATTCCATTTCGTGTATATGTATATATTGCTGTATAGTTGTAGGTACTTACACTGAGCGTCTTCAAATACCAAATTGCATTAACAATTTGAACAAAATCGTTTAGCAATGTATATTATATTGCTGTCATATAAACATACGATGAAATGGCATGCTACATTCGCCGCATTGTTCCAGCCTAATATTTTGTGTTCTTCCGTCGGTCCGTCCGTTTGTCCGAATGAACACCTGGATCTCGGAGACTACAGAAGCTAGAGCACTGTGGTACATTCGTTTAGCATCTAAATTTCTGCCAGGCCCCTTCCGCCCAGCATATAAAAAAAAACTTATTTTCTCAAAGCCTATACTAGCTAGAGACATTAATTTTGGTAGGTTAGCCAGTATACAGACATTAATTTTGGTATATATTCTGGCTAACATGTTTGTTTAACATTTTTGCCATGTCCACTTCTGCCCTAGTTTGAAAAAAACTGATCGCCGATGACATTTTTTTTTTGACTATAGAAACCAAATTTGGCACACTTATTAGACTTATTCATTTCGACATTTTTAAAATTATAAATATAAACTTATTTCACTAGACGGTTTATAAGGGCGGAGTTGGCCGTAAGCTGGTAGCGAAGCTAGAGTGCGCTTGCTTGCTATAAGTTTTATAAACATATGTATGTAGGTATATACATTTGGTCTTCGCAAATTAAAAACATTTGTTACACTTTTTTGCATTAACAACAATTTTAATGCCAGAGGTGTTTGAAAGCTAGCAAGGACATTAGTATAACTGAAATAGAGTTTTGAATTTGGAATCTGATCACGGTTTGGGCAAAAAGTGTTAATAGCAAGCTTAAGAGCGAAGTCTGAAGTAAACATTTACATAATTACTTTTTGGCAAAAGTTGAATGAAATTACATTTTTACTCCATCATACACGAACAAAAATAAAACATAAAACAAATAAAACATTAGACAATCCGTAACTAAAACATTGATTGTCTGACTCGAAATTATCTAATATTAATGCATTAAACTTTCGTTTCAATTTGTCGAAAAAGATTTGATCGCCTGGAGCCAATTTAGACAAAACAAACAATTAATCAAACATATGACTTTAAAAACGCGTAAAATATTCAACCTTGGCAATACAATTTTTATACCCTTGCAAAAAGGGTATATTAATTTTGGTCAGAAGTGTGCAACGCATAGAAGGAAGCATCTCCGACCATATAAAAATATATTCTTAATCAGCACGACGAGACGAGTTCAAATAGCCATGTCCATCCGCAGGCCCGGACTGCCCCACCGGGCAACCGGGGAAAGGTAGGAGGGCCCTTATTTGGAAGAACTATATTGAAAATTTTTTGTTTGTTTGTAAGAAGTTCTTTTTATTTTATTCACATAAACGATCATACTTGATGTAAAACCTAAAAATGTATACCTTTCATTTTCCTCGGAAATAATTTTTCAAGCTTTTAGTATATGTATGCCCTGTGAGCCCTTAGGGTCCCAGTCCGGGCCTGCCATTTTTCCGTCTGGATCGACGCGAACTCCTCGTAGACCGTAAGAGCTAAAGAGCTGAAATTTTGCATGTAGGCTTGTATATATATAGTTTGTATATCTCGGATTCTGCCAAATCGGATCACTATATCATATAGTTCCCATACAAACGGCAAAGTCACGAACATTGATTTTCTCAATAACTTCGTTATTTTCTGAGCTATTGTCGTGAAATATTGGTGAATTTATTATACCTATAAACAAGTGTGTCAAATTTGATCAAAATCGGGTGACTATATAATATTGCTCCCATAGGAACGATCGGTGGTAAACAGTGACTTTGATCAATAACTTCGTTATTTCCTATGCTAAGATTGTGGGCCGTTCCTCCGTAAACGTTACACTTTTTAGATAAAAAGTTTTATCACTTTGACGGCTATTGTTAAGGAAAAAGTAACAAAAAACTTGCAAGGGTATACAAACTTTGACGCGGTCGAAGTTAGCCCTGCCCTATAATAGGCGGATTATCGGAAAAGTATAAATGAGGTATTAAAGATAATTGAAAATAGAATTATTTCAGATCAAAACAAATACAACAATATTAACGGTACTTTTGTTCTCTTCAACAATGTGGTTTTCGGACTAGTGCATTAGAATTAAGTGTTTGTCTTGTTACTAACTAAGTTCCTGCGTAACATACCAAGGATCAAAACTTTGAGTGATTTTATTAAGTACTTCGAATCTGACTGAAAGGCTCCTTGCTATTGCAACATATACCACTAGCGTGTGCTTTCTTTGGCAGATGATTAACTAAAAGCAAAAATCAGTGAAGTAAGTAAGTCGTCTCGCCGACTTTGGTATATCAAGCACCGAATAAAATAACGGTTTAACATTTTTTAAGACCATATGGAATATATGGTAAGTATGTACATTTATCTTACAATCATTTGCTTTCTCGCTCACTTTTAACTGTGGTCAACGGTAAAAAGTGAAAAAAGATAATAGTTACAGCTTTGATATATTTAGTTACATGAAAATGACAAAAGAAATTCATATGTATATTTATTTGTCAGGACTATTATGATTTTATTGTATTAAAAGAAAAAAAATTACATTATATGTTTATTAAGATGACGAGTCAAAGGTGAAGCCTATTAGACAACGAAAATTTTATCACAGTTTTTTAAACTTATTGCTAAATTTAATATAGATGTTTATGTAAATACATAATGTATTCTACTTTTGGTCAGATGTTTATAACGCACAGAATGAAGCATCATGAAATACACATATTCATACATAAATAGTTATAGTTCTCTGACTGTTAAGATAGTCGGACTGCAAAACATCCTACAAATTGTGAAACAATACGTTTTTTATTTGTTCGGTTCGTATGTGATGCATATCGTAAGATTATGTATGATTTGCAGAATATTGCCGTATGAAACAAAACCACCGCAGATTGCGATAGCACAAATACTGGGAACTGCAATAGTATAGATGGATACATATGTATGTATGTACATATAAAAATAAACTATGACTTCTTGTCCATTTTTCCTTTATTTGCGTTACGTTACGGATAACTTTTCGACTTTTTCACTTATCTAGATAAAAAAATTAGCAAGCCTTACAGTGATTATTAGTTAGTAAAATATGTATGTATTTATGTATATCAACATTACTCTCTAATGCGGTTACAATCAAAATCTAAAAGATAATATTACAAGATCCTTCTTTGTTTTTGCACGAGTCCATCGGCCTCTAAAAAATTGCGTATGTATGTACATATATGTATATTTGTCTATTTACCTTATGTACGTTTGTACATGTAGTACCCATGTGTGCGTAATGAAGTGAGCATAAAACAATCGACTTGACCCCCGTAGATTTATGTATATTCAGTTTAATGCCTAAAAAGCATTGTAATTTAGTTAAAGGGCTAAGAGTTCTTAAAATATATTAGCATTGAACAGTGTATAAACGTTTTGTGTAAAAAAAAAAAAAAAAAATATTTTAAACACACATGGCCACACACACGGTTCTACATTATACATATATGTAAATTATATTAATAAAAAAAAAATATATATATATAATAATTATTCTTACATCATGATGATGTACACAGATATTGTGATAATGTACACATTCGTAAATCGGTTATTATGGTAAATATAAGTCGGCAAATGCAAGGTATTCTCAGTTAGTATATTTTTTGAATAACGGCTTAAAAATTGGCTCGCTCCGATGAAGCTGAGGGGATAAAGAGCTACTGCTACTGCTGCTGCTGTTGCTGCCGCTGCTAAAATCATCTCTGGGAGAAAACTCGCCCAGTCGAGTCGAGAAATTCTTCCGATAATTGCTGCTGCTGTCAGCTGTGAGGTCATTGACATTACTGTTGCGACAAGTAACGGTCATAGGGACTTGAGATGCGGTAGGCAGCAGATTCAAAGCTCCGCTCAACACCTTCATATTCGGCGGAGTTTGGGGTGGAGTATCGGGTTGGGCTTCGGGAAACCCCATCGCCCGCTGACTCACTGTTGACTGAGATTGCTGCTGTTGTGGTTCGATTTGCGGATGTTGATGCATGTGGTGCGAATGCGGATAAAGATGCAGATGTGGATGTGGATGCAGGTGTGATTGATGAACGATCGGGAACTCTATTTCTTGATGGTGCGAATTTAGAGACGGTGGCAGGGTCATCGGGTTTGCCGTAGAAGGGATAGTAGGAGTATGCGTGCTGCTGGAGTTGCTGCTGCTGCTGCTCCGAATGTTGGACTGGGTGCGAACTGGGATACTCGTGTATGGGGAACTGTTCGTGGTATGAAGCTGTTGCGTCGTAGCCCCTAGAAAACCCCCGTATGCCGTTGTATGCGGTCTCAAATAAGGTGCTCCGTTGAATAGGTGTGCATTGCTGATGGCCGCCGACTGTTGCGCTTGGCCCAAATTCATGTCCATGCTTTCTTGTTGTTGATGGACCAGGGGTGGTATCTGCTGCTGCATGGATTGCTGCTGATGCTGCTGTCTTTGAGCCATATATGTTGGGGGTGGAGTCTTGCAGGCAACTGTGTCGGCTAGACTCCAGATTTTGGGCTTGGTAGCTGGAATCGGCACTCCACAGTCCCGGCGTAATTGGTTTTTTGGACTGGTGTGTTCACTGTGTTTGTCGATCAACCCACCTTCGCTGCTCTGAAATGCAGCTGGCAAATTCTGCTGTGTCTGGTAATAGGCTGGATGTTGATGGTGATATGGGTGATACCCGGCTGGCTGAGCACCGCTAGACCCAGACCCACTACTGCCGCCATGATAGCCGCTTGATGGGTATCCAAAACCACTATGCAATAAATTTCCTTGGCCTATGCACTTTTGATCATCGTCGGTAAGCTCGTCATCATCTTTTGGAGCATCTAAAAAGGGAAATCGCATAATGTTACCTACAATAAGTTATACCATACCACCTGTGCTCCTGTGTCTACCTTTGCCCAAGCTGCCACCCGCTATATCGCCTTTGTCCGCTTCCATGTCTTCTTTTCGCTCCTTTTCTTCATCCGACACGAGGGCGTCGTCATCATCGTCAGCTCGATTTTTTGGCTCCCATGTCATCTTGTTCTCCTTCTTTAAACGGCGCCGGGCATTAGCGAACCAGGTTGAAACTTGAGTGAGGGTCATTTTAGTGATGATGGCCAGCATGATCTTTTCCCCCTTTGTCGGGTATGGGTTCTTTTTGTGCTCGTTCAGCCACGCCTTCAATGTCGCTGTAGACTCGCGAGTAGCGTTCTTCCGGCGGGCAGCCAGGTCGTAGCTTGCCCCGTACCTGCAAAACAATGCAAATCTGGTTAGTAATTTAGTTTAGTATGTACATACATATGTAAGTCCAATGTGTAACTCTTTTCGTATACGTGCCCAACTACCACGCTGTGCTTTTTAATTGCATAGCTTTACAAATGGCAGTAACGAAAACGAGGCAGCAAACATGAAATTCATTAAAATTACAGCACAAAAAAAAAAACAAAAATGATGTTTTCATATGCCGCCCATAGTCGAGTCCCCTTTTACCCAGCGAAGACGACGCGTCGCGACGCCACTATTGTAGTACCACATCAAAATATTGTAAAACATAGTTGTGAACCAGAATACACCCACAAAGGACAACATAAAGCTGTAGCAATAACGAGGACGACAATGCCATGAACATATGGTAAATGGATGCAACCGGAGACCGGCTCGAGCTACACTGTACCGATTACTGCATTGCCGGAACTCTTCTCTGCTCTGCATTTAGCATTTTTTATCTTTATCCCCAAGCCCAACAGTGTGGGCAACCTCAACCCTCGCAACGTCCTACTCTACTCCATTTCATGGAACGCACGGACCGTACGAAGCGTCTTTCGGCTGCAATAATGGTTTTTGCCTGCCTAGTGAATGCGCTCAAAGCAACATGCCCTAAACTTTTCCTAGCTAAATTAAATCCCAACCCATAAGTACTCGTTGTACATTTACCCATCTTGTGCTATCCGGCTCGTCCGTAGGAGAGTTGCGTTATACATTTCACTTTCGGGTTGCTTTCATCTATTTTTTGTTTTCGTCATTTTTTTCTTTCGTCGCTCGTTCTTTTTTATGGGATTTTTATGGTGCCACAGAATCAACAGTTTGTGCGGTGGATTTAACAAGATGAAGCAGAAAAAAGCGTACACCGACTGTCTGATATAAGCTCGATAGACGGACATTCGGACAATCGACAACAAAGTTTACAAAGTTTCTTTTGTGTTTGACAAAAAAAAACTTATTTTATGCAGCGTTGGGTTTGATGTTTGAGTTTTGGCTCTAATTGCTCAGACTATTAAAGTGTCTTTAATTTAAGACATAATTTGTACATAATATATGTACATTTTTTCGAATTGTGCCTTTAAGCACTATCACTTTATCCCTCCTATCTATATGCAAACCTAGATTTTGGAAACATCCACAAATATTTAAAAAACAAAAAAAAATGGGATGAGAAAACGTTCTTTAATTACACTATACAAACTTGTCTCTGATTGTGCCCTCGAAACGACCTCGAGCCCATTGTAAAGTTCGAAGCGATATTTTTGTACCCGGTTTTCGACCGATCGTTCATATAATATATCCGCCCTTATGAGCTAATGAACAACGTTTATACGTATAAATTGGCTATTTTTAGAATATAATTATTTTTATGATTTGTATTAACCGTAGTTTTCTGTGAGTGGTTTTCGTATTAGTTTAAATTGAAATGTTAGGTGTCTTTTACCTGAGTCTTGGGTAACATAAATTGTAAAGTGGTAAAGCTAAATTGTATAGTTGATAGTAGATCAACTTTAGAGCGTTGAAGGCAAAAAGGAACGAAAATTAAAGTACATAAGTCGCCCATTACATTTTGACCAACTTACGCTCGTTAAGCTCAGGCTTAGCTTACAACTATTGCTGTATTGATTGTTGTTTTATTATGTATCTGCAAGCTGCATATACAGCAGTGAACACGTTTTAAACAAATAATAGCAAATGTCAAATGCCATTGTCGCCAGCTTCAAGGGACTTGAGTACCTTACTGACATGGACATGCCTGTCAGGTAGTAATTACAAAATTTTTCCATCCCTATTCCATTCCCGAGGACCGCCTGCTCCTACCCACGCCCACATTGCCATACCAAACCACTACAATATACTTCAAGCTGTCAGGTTTGTTATACCCTTGCAAAGGGTATTATAAAATTGGTCAGATGTTTGTAAAGCACAGAAGGACACGTTCCATAAAGTATATATATTCTTAATCAGCATGAGAAGCTGAGTCGATATAGCCATGTCCGTCTGTCCGTCCGTCCGTTGCTGCGTATGAGTTTTACTTAGCCATCTTAAGAGCTATCGGGATGAAATTTTTTTTGGGGGCTTTTTATTACCCGGGTAAGATAAAGTATGTAAATTATCAGGATCGGACAACTATATCATATAGTTCTAGAAGAAACATTTTTGCAGAAATTGGAGTATCCCCATGAAATTTACCCATATCGTAGTATTGGATATAAAACCTCAGATCCCAAAATTTGAATCTGATCGGGTAAATAGAACACAAGTTACAGTCAATATAAATCGGCTCAAGCGCTGCCTACTACAAATCAACAGAGCACATGCATACACACACAGACGCAACGCTACATGAACTGTATGTGTATGCTTGCTGTGCTTTGCTTAAGGAATGATGGAAGAATAAGAAAAATTTGTAGTAAAAAGAGAAATAGCCGAAGTTAGCTTCTTTGATATTTTTTGTTTTTTTCTGCATTTTAGGTTCTGCACACCCTTGCATTAATCTGTGGCGCTGCACAGCGCAAAGCGCAATTGTTCATCGTTTTAATGTTTGTCAATGTGTTCATACATGTGTACATACATATGTATTTGTTTTATACAAATACATGTGCATGTGCATTTAGAGTGGGTCGAAAAAATTTATTTTTAAGTAGCAAATCTCCATTTGGAAATTTGAAGGTCCCGCTATTCGACAAATATTGCATTTTTAGAGTCTTTACGGGCTTGCATAATATTTAGATTTAAGAGCTAGATGAGCACAACAAATCGCGTTTTTTGGACCACCCTAATATACATACATATGTATACATACATAAAGACTTGCATTCATGTGTGTGTACAAGTATGCCTTCAAACATGTACATATGTATAAGTAAACAAGAATTGTGTACTTTCGCTCAATATGGCCGCCAATATGGCGTTTATTTCGCTCACACCTCATCCAACCACCCCACCTCCACACAATTCCATCTTCCCATAGTTGTTTTTGTTCACTTAGTTACAGTCCCACAAAAAGCTCGATTTCATGGCAATTCCTCACGCAAACCCAACCGTTCAACGGCAAGCCACAGCCGGTGCAATCATCAGTCGGATCCCATACCGGTCCGGCCGTCGTATCAATTCTGATGCGTGCCAATGGCTGTGTATCTATGCATGCAGGTATATACATACATACCTACATACCTACCTACATACATGTATGTATGTACGTACGTATATATGTATTTATACATGTCCATACAAACTTGCAATACATATAAATACGCAAGTGCATGTGTGTTTATTCCAATGCATATACTATACGCTATATACGATGTACATACATGCATATGTACATATATATGAACATATATATCTGTAGATACATACATATATGATTGTGAGGATGTGCTTGTGAGCCGGTGGCGCTCTAGCGTGCAATTAACTGCTATTATTTTCGCCGCAATCATAAATAAATAATCTGGCACGCTCTGACAATTTCCGCAATTCAAATTTTATTATCGTCTACTCTCTGTCCACCTATTCCCCCGGCAATTCTGTCCAACGGCCCTCTGGCCATCTTCGTCCGGCGGTGGAAGATGTCACAGCGCCAAAAGCAATTAAATTCAAATCAATTTTAAGTACTCGTAAATATTTTGTAATTAATTATGGATGCACAATTGCCTTTGATTTGGTGGCACAAACATTTATTTTCAATAGAAAAAACATTTTCGATTATCCGAGAAGTTAGGGTAATTAATTTGCATAAGTATTTGATTACATGCACATTTTCAGAAACTACTCCTTTACCTATTTCACACCTGCAAAAAAGATACATGTACGTATGTAAGTATTGGTCTAGAAATCCGGGCAATGGGATTAAGGGTTCTCCCTTGCAACTACAAAAAATATAAAATTTTCTCACATAAATGCTAAAATCACTCTATTTTGTTTGCAGAATTGTTAAACGACAAGACTAATTTACATATATACATAGTTCTGGATCAACGCAACCTTTTCCTAATCAAAAACTCACACAAAATCTTGTGTTTATACATTATGTTACATTGCAAATGTTTTTGTTTTTTGCTATTTCAATTCACATGAGCAATTGTAAAAATTTGAACAATTTGCTTACCCATATGCTGACATTGGATCGTAGGAATAATAACCAGTAGTCGGTTGCAAGCCAGCCGATGTCCATGTTCCCATTTCTGTCCCTCCGGAAGTCTCTTTTAACCCATATGGATTGCTCTAAAATGATTGAAGAATACATAATTCAAATTAGCATTACGTTGAGATATTAAATTAATTAAGATGAGAATTGGTTTTATGTGTTTCATGATGAGCAAAATACTGCGGTATGTGGGAAACAGCTATCAACTAAAGATCAAAGACAAAATAAAACCAGAGGGCCGGGGCTAACTTCGACCGCGTCAAAGTTTGTATACCCTTGCAACATTTTTGGTAACTCTTTCCTTACCTATAGCCATCAAAGTGGAAAAACGTTTAAGCTAAAAAGGCTAATGTTTCCGAAAAAACGGCCTACAATCTTAGCATAGGAAATAACTAAGATATTGATCAAAGTCACTGTTTTCCACCGATCGTTCCTATGGGAGCTATATGATATAGTAACCCGATCTTTATCAAATCGGCACAGTCATTAACAGATATATTAAACTAACAAATGTTTAATTTGAAAGCAATCGCGTCAAAAGTGACGAAGTTATTGACAAAAGTCACTGTTTTCGAAAGATCGTTCCTATGGGAGCTATATGATATAGACATCCGATCTTGATCAAATTTGGCACAGTCGTTTATATGTGTAATTAACTCACTAATACTCATGACAATAGCTCAGAAAATAACGAAGTTATTAAGAAAAGTCACAGTTCGTGACTTTGCCTTTTGTATGGGAGCTATATGATATAGTGATCCGATCCGGCTGAATCCGAGATATACAACGCCTGCAGTATATACAAGCCTACAAAATTTCTCTGTAGCTCCAACGGTCTAGGAGGAGTTTGCGTTGATCCAGACGGACGGACGGACAGACAGACGGACGGACGGACGGACGGACGGACGGACGGACGGACGGACGGACGGACGGACGGACGGACGGACATGGCTATATGAACTCGTCTCGTCATGCTGATCAAGAATATATATACTTTATATGGTCGGAAATGCTTCCTTCTATGCGTTGCACACTTCTGACCAAAATTAATATACCCTTTTTGCAAGGGTATAATGAAGTAAGTCGTCTCGCCAAATTCGGTATACCATGCATCAGAGGAAACAACTGTTTTAAATCTATAAGACCAAGTGAATGTACATATAATTATTTTTACATATTGCATACCAAACGAAAATACATACATACATATGTATTATATCGCCTACTCTTACAAGCACATGAGCACTCTAGCGCCGCCACCAGCCAACGATCAACTCCGGGCATGGCGACAATTTTAAACAGACTCTATTTGTATATTTACATACAACGCTATGACTGTCTAGATCGAATAGACTTATGTACTTACCATCTCATAGCAGAAAAACAGATTTTTGCCTCAAAATTACAACAATCGCATGAAAATTTGTTATTTATATTGATAATCAAATTCTATTTAATCAAATTTTATTAAAATATCCAATTTTTTACTTAATCGTTCGTCGGTGGCGGCGCGCCGCGGTGCTAGAGTGCCTATGTAATTACTAAGCAGCATAAAAAAAGAATTTGTTTACCATTGCAGGGTAGAGAAGAAGACGTATTCTACCGCATTAAGTATATATACATAGTATATGTTTTTATAAGAGAAGCTGGATCGATATAGCCATGTCCGTCGGTCCGTATGCATTTTACCCCGCAAATTCGAAAGCTGTTCTGATGGAACTTGGCTTTTCAGCTATTTATAACCTGCGTGAGTTAAGGTATGAAAATCATCCAGATCGGACTACTATATCATTTAGTGTTATGAGAAAAATCAGGAAAGGAGTTGTGGGGCATCTTTATGAAATTCTAATGAGATAGTTTTTTAAATAAAACATCATATCCCCAAAAGATTAAAAAGAAATAAAACCCAATTTATAGTCAGCAGGTTACTCCCTCATTGCCCAAATGCAGAGCACACACACACACACTGAAACCTAGTTCGGCTGGGGATAATGGGAACGACTGTGGTTGACGAATAATGTTTTTTACACATGCAGACGTAAGCTTTTTACCGATGACTGATTTAATTTAAAATATCGGAGTCATCAAGACATCGCACGTACATAATTTTTGAATTAAAATTACAGATCTATTCGAATTGATTTTTTCCCACACTTTAAAAACTTTACAATGTTGTTGACATAAAATGTATAATTTAGCAACATATTTCGTAATAAAGCAACATTTTTTAATCGCTGACCATTTTTTATAAGCACCACAACTAAAGACCCACGCAGTATAAGATACAAAGTATAATTTGAATCAACCGCTATTCTAATATCAAAATGAAGTAAGTAAGTCGTCTCGCCGACTTAGGTATACCATACACCAGTAAAGCAAATATTTCAACTTTATTAAACAAATGCATTTTCACATGCTTCTTACAAGCATATCTTAGTATCTCGCTCACTCAATCATACGAGCACCCTAGCGCCCCCACCAGCCAACGGCCAACTCCGGCCTTATGCATAACTCGACTGTTTTCTGTCCGATTTTGATGAAATTTGGTATTTTGCTAGATATTAGTATTAAATTTAAGTGTGCCAAATTTGGTTGCATAAGGTAAAAAAATACGGGAGATAATCAAGTTTTTGAAATTACGGGGGCGGAAAAGGGCGTGGCAAAATTTTCATACATACAAAATGTGTGCATTTACTAAGCAAATATACATACCAAATATGGTGGCTCTAGCTGGAATAGTTTTTGAGATAAACGCTTTTTTTAAATTGCGGGGGCGGAAAGGGTCGTGGCAAAAATTTGAAATAAACTTGATCACTCTACATACTACACGAGTCTACATACCAAATTTGGTGGCTCTAGCTCTTACAGTCTCCGAGATCTAGGTGTTCATACGGACAGACGGACGGACGGACAGACGGACATGGCTAGATCGACTCGGTTTTTTATCCTGATCAAGAATATATATACTTTGTGGGGTCGGAGATGCTTCCTTCTGCCTGTTACATACATTTTGGCGACTTTAATATACCATTTCACCCTATGGGTGTATGGCATAATTATCGAAGTCAGAATGCCCATTGTTGTTGTTTTGTTTTTGTTGTTGTAGGAAAATGCTGACACTTTTAAATTTTAATTTTGGATCCGCTTCTGTGGTCTCTGTTTATGGCGTGATGCGATTTATGCCCTCGAAAAATGACAGCCGGATTTATGAGCGACAACTATTGGCCAGATCGTCAGGGGTTTGGTAGGGGACAATCGAACGCCCAATCTGGTTGCTGTAGCCGGCCATAGCCTTTGTGAACTCTTGATTTATGAATCGATATTAACATTTTTAATTGCTTAACATCATGTATTCCGTTGTTTATTAATATTTAACCCAGCTTTGCCCTCGACTCTGCCAATTCCGATGTTCGTACATACATATATGTATAAAAATTTCTATACCGATGCTGCCGCATTCGAGTGACAAATATATTAATCAAAATGCCATTTGACCGGACGAAGGAACAGGCTGGTTATCAGCATATCTACACACATACATAGCCTGCGCATTTCAAATCAAAAGAAGGGCGGCGGAACATTAAGTGTGATTTATGTGTAGAATGCATCAATCGAAACCCCCACAGTAAGACAGCTACATTAATACATTGAATCTCCAACTTTAACACCTTGCTGGTGAGGGGTGCCCGTTCGGCAACCAACACTCCAACTGAATTAAAAAGTGACGTCTTATCAAGCTCAATGTGTGACCGACCACAAGAACGTCAATGATTTTTTCTTAATTAAAAGATGTTTTTTGGGTCTGTTGATAAACCCAAGACGCGGTCGGTCAGGTACATGCAACGAATGGTTTGAGGGACCATGTCACAGGGCACATACAAAAACAAAGACAGGGAGTGAGAAGTAAGACAGTGGAGTAGGGAGAACAAATGACGCGAAAAGAATTTCCTGTTGTAAATATCAATTTAACATGACACTTTGCCGTCGTGTCCGCCCCATTTGCTCTGTGGGCTGTGCTCGGGTGCATCACTCTTTCAAAGAGGGTTTCTTCTTTGATCTGGTACTCAAGAACCGCAAGCCTACCTGACTTCAGTAGCATGTTTAGTGTTCAAATTACATAAATTATTAAATTTAAGGTCCTCATACTTTTACAAATACATTTTAGAAATGTTATATTCTGACATAATTTTAAGAATCACTTCAACCTCATAAAGAATACATGTTCAACACCTAAATCTCGGAGTCCACAAGGGCTGAATTCAACAACTGTAGTGTGCACGCAGATCACGTGTATTTCATATTTCTGCCGAATTTTTTATCCAATATTTTAACCATCGTAATCAAGTTTCAGTCAGATTAATATTTGTTAATATCTACCAACAAACCAAATTTTATTAAAAATAATATGCAACTTTTGTATGTACGAGTCTACCAACTTGTTATGCAATTTCGTTGTATAATGTCTCAATCGACGATGAGCTTAATTTCTAATTGTTCGTCGTGCAAGAAAATAATACATAGTAGGAATTGTCGTATTGTCGTAAAGAGGCTAAATCGGGATAAAATGAACATTTTTGGTATACAGTTTGGACTATTTCAACTAGCCCTATAATTTAGTCAAAGGGTTTTTATGTGTCAAATTGACTAGCCTAAATGGACTCATATTGTGTTAAAATACACTTGACGAAAAAAGGGCAAAACCTGGGATGAGTAAATTAACAGACCATTATCCAAATACAATACAACTAGGTGGGTCGAAATGATGAAGTTGGCCGTTGGCAGATGGCCTTGCTGTATAATACATATGTATATGGGCATTTCCGCGGTGTAGCTACAGACTTTTGTACACATTCAAAGTGAAAAAAAAGTTAGAGCACGACACTTTTTTAAACATTTTTTTGCTTTTTTACATGCTTCTTGTGTTGAACTTTATTTAACACTCAAGAGAATGTAATCTGTAGTGTATTTCTTTTTTTAAATATTGTAAAATGTGACGCAGTTCGCAGGGAAAAAAAGGGAAATCTTTTTGGAAGCCATTTGCATAAGAAATGATTTCAGCTAAGTTTTGCCATAAAATCAAATATATTCAGGTTTTTTCATTACACTTAAATCTAAAAGTAGTCACAAATTGCACAAGTATTGTGCAAATTAAACATACAAATAACGACGATGCAGTTCACCCTACCAAATGTACCGATCTTAGTACTTAGAACGGTAGAAATGCCACATACCGCGTCAAACGGACAGACTTTAAACATTTTTTAAAATTCAATAAACTATTTTTTTCCTATTTTGTTTTTTTTTCCAACTTATAGTTGAAAAGTATATTTGCTCCAAACTGTTCAACTTCTCTTGAGTTCTGAGTCTCTTGATTTTTGGCACAATATGAACTAATCCTCTTTTTCGGTGTCGAACGGAACTTATCAAAGTGGGCAAAAAAAATTCGATAATTTACAAATTACAAATTATGCGGGTTGCGTTATAATCCCGATTTTTTTTTTAATTGATTGTGATGTGAGAAGCATTTTTTGTTAAACCCTTTTCCTAGTAAAAGCATACCTACAAAGGGTAGATAATAAAGAAAATGAAGTAAGTAAGTCGTCTCGCCGACTTAGGTATTCCATACACCTGTAAATCAAATATTTCAAATTTATTACACAAATGCATTTTCACATGCTTTTTATAAGCATTTCTTATTATCTCGCTCACTCAAGCATACGAGCACACTAGCGCCGCCACCAGCCAACGGCGATCTTCGGCCTTATGCCAAATATGATTTCATAAGGTAGAAAAATACGGGAGATAATCGAGTTTTTTCAAATTACGGGGGCGAAAAGGGGCGTGGCAAATACACATACATAATGTGCGCATTTACTAAGCAAATATATATACAATTTGGTGTCTCTAGCTAGAATAGTTTTTGCGATAAACGTATTTTTTAAATTGCGGAGACGGAAAGGGTCGTGGCAAAAATTGGAAATAAACTTGATCACTTTACATACTACACAAGTCTAAATAGCAAATTTGGTGGCTCTAGCTTTTACAGTCTCCGAAATCTAGGTGCTCATACGGACGGACATGGCTAGATCGGCTGTAGATGCTGATCAAGAATATATACAAATACTATGGGGTCGGAAAAGATTCCTTCTGCCTGTTACATACATTTTGGCGACTTTAATATACCATTTCATCCTATGGGTGTATTGTATAAAAAGTTATTAAAAGTGCTCAAGTAAAATAGAAATGATTTTATCACTTTTCGTTAAATTTTCTCATTACGGTAAACTAATATATTCTCAAAATACTTAAAATATTAAAATTTACACATTTTCTGATAAGAATTTAAAAAAAACAAAGAGTTTCAAGATGGTTAAATTTTTTGCTCTTGGTTGACACTTCAGCGGAAATGCCCATATGTACATTATAAATTCGACAAAGCTTTCTTCATTCACATATCATAGCGGCAAAGACTTTATGTCAAAGGTACCCACAAAGAGAGCCAACGAAAACTGTCGATATGCTGCTTCTTAACCTGGTCTATGACCTAGAGCAGGAATAGGCCTTATAGCCCGTGCGGGCCCTTTTGTTCGGCAATATGCTCGTGTTGCCATCTGTGCGCATTCCAAGATCAACTCCAAGTACACGGGAGAGCGTAGATTAATTAGTTTGTTGTCCATGGCATCTAATGCGTGTGAACGACTGCGGAAGATTGGTGGTTCATGGATAGATTTTGAACGTTACCCATGGGAAAATTTATCGTGGGTTTGTTTGCTCCATCTTTTTATTAGATTATCTTGTGCGTTTGATTCGTCGATTAAGGCAAAATGTTTTTACTTTTCATTTTCCGCTGTGTAAAGCAACTTACTCACGAATGTAAGCACACGCATACAGCGACAACTTGTTTTGGCCATCTTCGTACAGTTTCCTGCCTTAAAAACAAAAGTTAATGAGAACTCCTCACTTTCTCAAGATCGGGTTTGAACCCACCTCCCAAACACATAAACTGTGTTATAAGGTCGAGCGGAATTTCTTTATTTGCTAATGTAGAGAGCAAACCATGGTAAACAGGATAAAAAGCAAGAGCAGAGGGGTAAATATATGCAAGTATGCACATACATTCAGCTCTGTTTTGTAATTTATTTAAATATTCCTCTCTCGCAAATAGTTATATGGAGTGCCTTTTTGTTGGACAAATGGGTTTTGTCGATTTATTCTATACACACACATGTATGCGTGTATGTAAACTCGTATTTAGGTTTGTATATATGTAATTGTTACAGACAATAGTCGGCAATCGTACAGCCGAAGACGTTCAATATTCTTATGTAGAAGGCCGAACGGTTTCCGAAGGAAGTGACACTGCGAGTGAAAACTTCCCAGTCACTTGGATTGATGACGTCAACCACTTATACTTATAATACTACCAACAACAAGTAATCAAACATTTGGTATTCTAGTGTTTTCTTCCTGTCCGTTCTTGAACTTATTTTATTTTATATAAATGTATCAGATTCATCAATGTTGAAAAAAATAAAATACATATACATACACTTATGATGAAAATAATAGGTACACCCCTTAAAATTTAACTTTTTGGACTTTAGATTAACACAACTTTTTATACCATACACCCATAGGGTGAAATGGACGTCTGTCCGTCCGTCTGTCCGTATGAACACCTAGATCTCAGAGACTATAAAAGCTAGAGCTACCAAATTTGGTATTTAGACTCGTGTAGTATGTAGAGTGATCAAGTTTATTTCAAATTTTTGCCACGCCCCTTTCCGCCCCCGCAATTTAGAAAAAGCGTTTATCTCAAAAACTATTCTACCTAGAGACACAATATTTGGTATGTATATTTGTTTAGTAAATGCGCTAATTTTTTTTGTGTAAAGATTTTGCCACGCTCCTTTCCGCCCCCGTAATTTGAAAAAATTACGATTACGATTATCTCCCGTAATTTTCTACCTTGTGCAATCAAATTTGGCACATTTAAATTTGATACTATTATCCAGCAAAATAACAAATTTGATCAAAATCAGACAAAAAACAGTCGAGTTATGCATATAAACGCTTTTCTATAAGGCCAGAGTTAGCCGTTGGCTGGTGGGGGCGCTAGGGTGCTCGTATGATTGAGTGAGCGAGATACTGAGATACAAGCATATCTTAGTATCTCGCTCAAAGCATGTGAAAATGCATTTTTTGCATTTTTTCAAATCATTAAAAATTTATTTTTGTTTCTTTATTTAATTAATATCCAATGTATCCACCTTTATTTTACCATTACTTTTTCCATCCGGTTAGGGATACTCTTAATCAAAGCTTGGCAGGACTCTATCGAAATCTTCTTTGACGCACTTCCTCAATTGTCGATTGTTGGCACTTTTTTCTTTTCCCGACTGATTCTATAGCTCACCCCACAAGTTATCGATGAGATTCAGATCATAAATTTTTGGTGATCAATGCAATAGAAAAAAAGTTGTGTTAATCTAAAGTCCAAAAATTTAAATTTTAAGGGGTGTTCCTATTATTTTCATCATGAGTGTATATCTATGCCATGTTTGTTGTCAAACGGATAAAGGATGTATCCAGCATTCTTGTGCACCAATTTAAATGAGTTTGGCCTTGAAAAATCCTTTGATTAAGTGCGTCGTTGTTAATCTGCCCCGTGTTAATAGATTGCCGTGTTACCGCACAATATTTTTCTTGTCAGGTGCATAGATACAAATGTATGTACACTGTACACACATATGTACATAAGGTCGGGTCAATATGTATGGAGCCAAAAAACAAAGAATTCCAGAAAACTTTTTTAAGAACCATGGTGTCTGTTATAGCTAGCCCCCGCTGCGAAAGATTGGTATTATTAAGGTACAGTTTTATACCCTTGCAAAAAATGTATATTAATTTTGGTCAGAAGTGTGCAACACATAGAAGGAAGCATCTCCGACATCTAAAGTATATATATTCTTGATCAGCACGACGAGACGAGTTCATATAGCCATGCTATACTGTGCGTTGTCAAAAATGTCACTTAAAACTGTGAGTAAGCTGCTCGTGTACATTTCTGTGGTCACTTAAAAAACAAAAGAAACAGGCACACAATATGAGTGTAGTTTATACATACATGTTCATACAAAGGTACACCCTGGCTTCATCGGTAATGTAATTGAGGCCATAGGGCGACATGTTTTGTTTGCAATGATTTTGCCTTTCTTTGGGAAAAGTATCAAATATCGAAATTGAAAAAAGCAATAGTAGACATGGCAGAGAAAAGCAGCAAAATAAATGGTCGAATTCGGGCAAAGGGACAAGCAGACAGAGAGAGAGAGAAAAAGAGATGAACAGAGAGAAAGGCAAAGATATGGGATGGTGCAAGGGCAAGAACGAGAGAAAGGCAGTTAACCTAGACGTCCTACTAAATGAGCTTTGACAGTGCGCCAGTCAGCCATAATGATAATTCGATTAAGATGAATAAAGTGACAAGCTATCGACATTTACCATGTTTACACTGGCAACGGGCAACTGCCCCAAAAAACACTATCAACATCAACGTCCTCCAAAAGCCACTGACTATAACTATGAATACAATTAAAGTCATATGTTAAAATAAATTATTTAGCCCTCTTGGCTTTCACTTACCAGCGGTGAATAAAAGGCGGAGCTGTCTACGCCAATACTTTGGTAAGGATTCTGATCCGATGAGGGATAAGGTGCGCCGTATACTCCGACACTGGCAGCGGGCATGCGGGAGTACCCAGAGAGAGCAAGGCGCGCCGAGTCGTATTGGCAAGAGCAGACGGTCTGCCCCGACACAGGATCGGTCATAATAGGACGCCCGTTTTCACAGCATGAACTTCCTGTTGTAGGCGTTGTGCCTACAGCATTGCCGTCCAGGGAACCACCAGTGGCCAAGTCAGTTCCTGCTGCCCCACCAACTACTGAGCCTGCTGCGGCATTCGAGTTGGGGCTAAGGGCACCAGAGGAGGCATCACCTCCACTGCCTGCGGCCTGCTGATTCGTCTGACTGTCCATACCACCCGTGGGGCTCAGTGCTGGAGCGTTTGTCATCACTAAAGACGACTCGTTTACATTAGAGGAGGCATCTTCGGAAGCATGTGTCACATTTGGCGGCATAAGCTGCAAGATAGAAAAACACAAAAAGTATACATATGTATATACGTATCCAAATGCAGTTTCAGTTTATATTCTTGCGAAAAGGGCATGTACATTTTGGTCAGAAGAGTGCAACGCAGAGAAGGAAGCATCTCCGAACATAAAAATATATATATTCTTAATCAGCAAAACGAGATCAAATAGCCTGAATTGTAAAATTTGAATGTGGGCTTCTTTATACTGCGGAGATTGCAAATCTCGGATTCACCCAAATCGGACCACTATATCATTTAGCTCTAAGCGAAACGGCAAAGTCACCAACAGTCTCAATAACTTCTAAATTTCCTCAATAACTTCATATACAAAAGGAGTCAAAATGGCCCGCGGGAGCGGAATAGTCAGTCAAAATAAAGAATCGTTGTATTAATGTTTTAGACATTGTCATTATTTGGAGTTATAAATTCAACCATCTTTTAGAATATATAATTATTATTAGTGTCCTTTTGCAAGCTACTCTTTGGAAACTGACTACTAGTCAGTAGCTCGCTGTAATTTAAATATGCAAGAGGAACAATAACACAATGCTACGATTACATGTAAGCGAATATAGTGTTAACACACAAACAGCACCTGAGGCAGAAGAGCACAGAAGCCAGTTTTATAATCTTACCTCGATTAAGCAGTCTGTATATATATGCTGACCGATGAAGACTCTCCATTGACGAATTCATGGCATTCGCAATGGCGGCTACTTCAATTATATTCCAAACCGATTTAAAGTGGGGCATCAGCAAAGCTCGCTTGACGACGTCCATCTTGGACAGTTTCGCCTATGGCATGCGCCAGTTGCATCGCAATTAATATGCAAAATACGCCATGCCCAAGTCCAGGCTAAGACAGGGCTGGGTAAAATGCCTCAAATCAGTGAGGGTGTGGCAGTCGACGCTTATACGTCGATATCGCCTTCGTCTTGGACTTTGAGGAAATGACGGACGAGGTAGGGGTGAAGATGAAGACAGTGACTCCGTCTCCATCTCTACCTCGGTCGCCGCAGCAACAAGAACATGCAGAGGAATGCTTCTGAAAATTGCCTTGGGGCAATCTGCAAAACGAGCTTGTCCGCTGCTTTAATTTCATAGTGTTTTTCTACTGTATCTTCACGAAAGTATCGATGGGACTATAATTAAGTTGAATACTTCGCTGATGGACAGCTACAAATTGATCAAAAGCCGTCGCGGCTGACTTTAGTATATTTGAAAAGAAGGAATAAAAACCTCAGTTGGACCCAGAGGTCAGAAACATTTTCCATTTCTTACAGCTCCTGTTGCTGGAATGGAAGGGACGCAGTTTTCTTCAAGATATTAAATTTAACCTAACTTATAATTAGCAAGCGTCATTAACATAATCTCGCAGTAGGTCTTATGACTAAAATGTCTTGCAAATAAACATCGACTCAAGGCAGTTTTCAAAATTACAGCTAATTTATGCGTTCTTTAAAACGTAGTCTAGATAAATGTATATACAAAAAATTAACGCACAAATCCAAAACTTTTTAAATATAATTAAAAATCAAAAAAGCTAAATATTTATATAAAAGATCTTTAGCTGCGTTAAAGTTCATATAGTTTGTAGTTTTAAAAACTTTAATTCCTTCATTAACTTTCGCGGGATACGTTCTTTTATGGTAGTCCGATCTGAACAATTTACTATGCAACCTATCCAACTATGTATGTATATACTATACATACTATATAATCTTAATTTAATAACTGTTAAATCTATGCGCCAATAGTGGAAAATGTTGTGTTAAAGTCGCTAAAATGTATGAAGAAAATGAAGACACCTACATACATAGATGTCAAATACTATAGGAGGTGTAGACTCATGTAAAAAGAAATCAGATCAAGTTTCTGCCACGACATTTAAACGGTTTTCAGCAAATCAACGAAGTTTTCATGTGCTGGTAAGAGTGAGAAAGAGTTTTCTAAATATGCATATGTTACTATCAATTTCGTCTGTTGAAATGTTTGACTAAATGCGTCGGCATCACGACCTACTTTATGGAACATTTTTTGATTGATTCAATTGTAAGTTTTTATTAGAACATTTCTCATGCAGTTCGTTGAAAAATCACAAACTTTTGAAAGTATTAGAAGTTAGGGTTCCGTTATACATAGCTTGTATGTGCATATGTACTAGATACAAATGTACATATATACATATGTATACTTATAAAAGGGAATATATGACTTGTACATATGAACATGAGATGAAAATGCGCAATCTGTAGAGCTATTTTGGTTGTCAGCTATGTTAAAGCACCTCTTTCAGACACAGTTCCCATGGAGTTTGCCAAGGAGTAGCCCTCACTAAGTTCCATAACGACTAAAAGTTAGCAGACATTATGAGAATTATGACAACTGATCTGATAGACGACACCATATAAGGAGCTTTATACACTTGGCAGATTCCGCTGGTTTTTCGAAAAAATAAAAATAATGCATTATTCATGAGCAGCTCCACGTACACATTCACATTCATGAAAGATCCTGTGTAAAAAAGAGGAAGGCGTTTTGCTACCTGACCACTGAAAGAAGCGCCAGCTCCATTGCTACAAGTGCAGACGATTGTCCAGCAACCGCGGCGTCAGCGCGCAGATAAGATCGCTGGCCATGTGTGCACTACCATCTACTATACCAATTGCCAATTTCTCTGAATTACAAACGGAGCTCTGTGATCTAATCTCGACTTGTATTTGCGTCCCCTGTGAAGGCAACTCGGACTGGCTGCAACGCGAGGTGCAGATGTAAGGGGCTGCCACCGATGACCAAGTTGATAGCGTAAGTCTGCGTAACAAGCGCCACAAAGCCCTCCGCACACGCAACAGAACAAACTGCATCGAGGAAGAAAGACCAACTTAGATTAGACTAGCCGAGGTCAGACAGTATCTTCCCTTTTCAGATTGATTGCAGAAATGGCAATGCAGAGCAATGTAAATAGATCACATCACAAGCTTTAAGTCATTGCGTCGTCGCCCGATATTGTTTACCGGTACATACATACATACAAACATACATAGATACATGCATACAAATACATATATATGTATCGTATGTAGGACCTCTAGTGGCCATTATCGCCGGAGCTCAAACTGCAATTGGTGATCAGGATGCTGATGCTTTCATTGAACGTACTCAGCGCAGCCGAATCCCACAGGTTGCCCTGAGCTGTCACTTTACGGTTATGAATTTTATGATTTACGATCATAGCAATTGAATTTTATTGACTTTTCAACAGTTTCATTTGCTCAAGCGCTAGGGATGCGTGCTCGAAAAGCCCCTCCTACGGTGTCGTCCCTGATAACCATCAGTCGTTGCCGACTGGATGCTTTTTGTCGAAACAATTATCTGCCGTCGATTCGGGGAGTGTGGTCCAAAATGATCAAGCGGTAGTGACTAGATATCGGCAAGTGATGTACATTTATAAATAGGGAGAGGCACAATTTTATATAAATCACTTAATTAATTTTTCCGTTTCTTCTTTTATTAAATCCATGATACACCTCGAATATCATGTTCTGGGAGTATGAACTTTGGTTAAGAGATGCAATGTACATATGTATTGATGAATTTACATACTCCCTTGTTTCTCTGCTCAGTGATATACATACATACATACATTGTTTAGCTGTCATTACAACTGGAATTTGTTCAATAATTTATTTTTCCAATTACTAATTGTGTAATACAGACCAGAAAAATAGTACACATGTATACGCTTTGATCGGAGTATATAAACAAAACCATAAAATAGAGAAAGAAAAGAAACAAGAGATCGATTGCAGCATTTCGAATGCACATTTTATGAATGTACACTATGTGTCAAATAGAAGTTCAGATAAAGGTTTATCAGAATCGCAAGTTTTTTAAGTGGAAAATTGTATTTAATTCTGATTTTTATATACTCCGATGAATTGGAAAAAAAATCAAGTAGTTATAGGATTGAATAAGTCATATATATAAGTACCTTATCGAAAATTTAATAATATTCAATATGCTTCAATAAATGGGTAATCGAGTTTAACTTTACACAAAACATGAAACGTATACGAAGTGTGAACACGATGTAAATATGTACCTATGCAATAGTGTATTCGTATGCATACATAATTCTGACAAGACTTACCTGTGAAACCGGCGGAAAACCTCCATATCCAAATTGCGTATATGCAGCCATTAAAATTAGTTGTTTGATTTAGGATCCTTGAATTGTGAATTGAATAGTTAAATTGTCAAGTTTCTCGTAATTAGTTCATGTGGGGGTGAGGAGGATAAGTTAATACAAAATGTGTATTTTGTGAGTTCACGTGAAGGTATATTTTTTATGTTCAAACAAAATGACTTCGAAATACACGTCGTTGAATTTTCTTTATTGAGCAATTCACAAAAAAAAAAAATCAATTCATGTTGATTATGAGTCAAACCAAGCCGCCAATCAGACTCTATATTGGAAGATTATATTGCAAATTGCTACTTTGTTTTCCTATAGCATTTAACACAAAAGCAATTGCAAATTATCGATAAATCAATTTTCAACGGCAAAGGCCCCAATGAAATTCAACACGCAAACGAGACTGCGGCGGCGGCGGGTCGACTACGGCGACAGTGCGCTTTAGATGTGCACCTATCTACGCTCGAGAACGAACTGGTTGTGAACGAACGAAAGCTAAAACGAATGCCGTTGCTCTGACCTTAACCACACTCGCATTCCGTTGCAATCGGCTTGCACCAGCAAGAGAGTGGGACAACAATACTTCCTGCCGCAGTCCAACTATCAACTCGGCTAGACCGAATAACCCATCTCGCGTCGTTCAAGATGGCACTGGAAGTGGAGACGAAGCAATGGTAACGCCCCCCGGAACAGCTCTACTAGTGGTGGTGGGTGCACAGTCACTGGCTTCTTCATTTCAACACATGACTAAATGCTTATTCTGCTGTACCTCCGCGAGGGGAAGTGACAGACGGCTGCTAGCCCTGGAAGTGCTTTACAACGACCAATGGGAACGAATCTCTTTTTTCAGTTCGTTTATTATAGGTTTCTTCTTTGAAGCCTTCTTGACAGGTGCGACTTTTGTTAGCACTATACAAATGATCCCAGGAAAAAAAAGAACAAAACGAATAGGAATGACGATGTGACTATTATACTTACTCTTCCGAAGAGAGAGGTTGTGCTATATTGGGAAACGCCCATTGTTTGTGGCTTGTCATTCGGTTGTTTGTTTGGTCTTCAAATCAACAAAAGCGATCGCACAAGAGAGGGAGATAGACTTAGCATACACATCTTCAATTTAAACACATCGATAAATGCACACGGGTGTTAAAATGATAAATACGTATTTTTAAAAAAAAAAAAGAAATTCTATCAAAGCCCACGCATGTCATCTGACACAAGCTACCTCTAGTGCCAAAAATAGATCGTTTAGAAACCAACCAGTATCGCGAGTAATATGGGAAAACTTTTACCTTGCTCTCCTAGTTTTATATGTTTGCGGTCATGCACTAAGCGCGGTCAAGTGCAGAAAAAGTTTTTTAAAGTATTTTCAGAACTTCGCTTTTCCGCATTATTCGATCAGATAAGTTGATTCTGTAACTTTAAGACCAAATGAATATTGATTTATTCCAGTTCAAGATGTTGACTGGAATAAGGTTGTTGACCCCAAAACATTCGTTATCCCACAAAACATCAAAGAAATAGCAGATGCGACTTTATTATTAGATCCAGTTGTTATAAAGATCGCACAAAGCTTTAAAGAAGTAATAAGAAAATATTTTTTATATCTGTAAATGGTTTTCATTAGCAGAAGCAATAAGCAAGATGGCATTCCTATGAATTCGAAATACATAATTGTTGAGATGACTTACTTCATTGGAACAGATTTATTAAAATTTTAGAAAAATTGAAAAATAACAATATTGGTCCGCACTTCGTTGGTCATTTTTGTAAGCGAAACAAAATTAAAGAGTTCTTAGGTACTGTGTACGGTGAATTGTCTACTTTCAAGGCGACAGTAAAAATTTATTGAATAAATTTTACTGTGGTCACACGGTTTTTGATAAAAATTTCGTTAGCTTCAACTGATTTCCCTTGGGTCCATATATTTCTTCTCCAATGTGGGATACTTATAATTTGTCCAACAAACGAAGGATATTACAGCTCAAACCGAGTCAGCATATTACATACATATCTGCTTATATCGGCACTTATCAGACCGCAATTCAATGTTTCACCCCAATATATCTAAAGTGTTAGCTGGATTTGTTTATTGTGGCCTAATGGTCGAGTTGGTGAGGCTAAGGTAAATTGCTATTAGACGACATGAACGTATGAAAACGTATTGGGTTGGAACTTACGATATCTTTTCACAGTTGCAGAGACTATTTTAAAATTGACGTTTCCAATAGATGGATATTAAAAACGAAAAGTATTCCCATATATTTCCTTAAACTAGTTGGGAGTTGCAAGTAAGCCAATGGGCGTCATGAGAATTAGTGTAAGATCTTCACACTAGTTTATCTGGGAACCGAACTTAGCCCCCGCCCTTTCGTTTTATTATAAAGACTCCACAAACAAAGCAATTCTTTCGAACGAAATTATGCAAATTTCAAAGCAATATGAATAGTATATTATAATATTATGTATGTTAAAGTCAAAGTCAGATAGTAAGAAAAGTGTGCCTAATGTTCAATATACAAATGAGAAATGTAGAATTTAAACAATAATTTTGGCCAACAGTATCAACCAAGATGTACTTTGGTTGTTCCAACAACAACAACTTTGTGTTTTAATTACACCCTATATTGAAAAACAAACTTAGTTTGGTACAAAACAAGATCAAAACAAAAAAAAATGATTTTTTTAGTTTTTAGTATTTGCTATGATTTTTATTTATAAGATGTGTTTATGTAACAAAATGTGTGTTACAAATTTTACTCTCAATTTTTACTCAGAAGTGCTCGATCAGGTTCAGGTGACGAGATTGTGTTTTAAGTGTGTTTCAGGCAATTATCATTGCAAATAATGATGTTCAAAAGCGGTTTTTGCAACATGACGTACTTTCTTTAACTCTGCGCTCCAAAACCCAGACATAGGTATAATAATATGGTGGCGCTACAACTTCTTTCTTGTCCTTTTCCACATCCATAGTCCTCAGTCCGAAAGATATCTATATATTTTTGTCTCATCTGACCAAACAACCTTTTTCCAATCTTAAGCAGTGTAATCTTTGCATTTGTATGAGAAATCTTGGCCACAAATTTTGGAGTCTCTGAGTAAGTACTGGTTCCTAATGTAAAATGACATATTAAACATACCAAAGTTTATGTAACTTACAAAAATTCAAATTTTTGTCACGCCCTCGAATTTGGAAGAAAAGTGCGATAACTAACTCTCCTCATGGAACTTTTCATTTTGATTCTATACATTAATATTTATAAACACTTTAAATTATTTACTTATAAATTGTTTCACTTGGGGCATGGGAGATCGATACATACCAGCTGATGCAAAAATTATGCGAAAGTAATTTTTATTTGACAGTTTTTGTTTGGCGAATTTGCATGATCAAAAAGTTGAAATATCAAAAAATAAAAACTGGTCCTAGCTTTTTATACCATACACCCATAGGGTGATGAACACGAAAATTACTGCAAACAACTCTATCCACGTTCAAATTTGCTTTAGGAAATGATTCGGTATAGCCAAAGTTAGCTTCTTTGATATTTTATTATAAATTTGAAATATTTGTTTTACTGGTGGTATACCTAACTCAGCGAGACGACTTACTTACATACTTCATTTTCTATATTTTCTCTTGCCTTCAATTATCCACTGCATTAATTTTTTCGTTTGAAGCAACATCACTAATTCACTCTGTATAATGCTTTCAGTCTTCTTTCTTCCAAGTTAAAACGTATAAAATTACACATATGTACAAATGTCTTTCGCTACTGTCGTTTTTTTTTTTTGTGACATCGAGGTTCAAATCACAAATATCCTAAGGAAGTTTTTACTTCAAAAACAACAGAGCCGAATTAACCTTATAGCATGGAACTTGCTTTAGACTTTAAACTTAACTCATATTAAAGGACATAACTTAACCAAAACATCATGAAAAATTCAACTAAATATTTGTTGTTTTCCCAAAAGATCTGGCGCTAGTACAATTTGCTGTAATGCTAAAAATTTATTGGGACAGGGCGGGGTTGGCCGGCACAATTTCTTTAATAGTTGCTATGTTCTGACTTTTGTACATAAACCATAATATTTATAGGCATATATGTGTGTATATATCTTTTAAAATTAATGCCTATTATAAGTTCGTAGAGTCGATATTGGGAGCTAAAGGTTTTAGACTTAAGCGTCTTTTTATACCATACACTCAGAGGGTGAATATTAAAGTCGCCAAAATATATGAAACAGGCAGAAGGAAGCTTCTCCGACCCCATAAAGTATATATATTCCTGATCAGGATCAACAACCGAGTCGATTTAGCCAGAGCTAGAGCCACCAAATTTGGTATGTAGACTCGTGTGGTATGTAAATGTATAGAGTTAATTGGAATTTTGGTCACGCCCCCTTACGCCCCCAGAATTTACATAAAACTGTTTTTCTTAAATAGTATAACAGATAGAGACATTAAATTTGGTTTATATACCCGTTTAGTTAGCGCGCACAAAATAATTGTTTCATCTTTTTGCCACGCACCCTTCCGCCCCCGGAATTTACATAAAACAGATTTTCTTAAAAACTATGAAAGCTACCGACATTAAATTTGCTATGTAAACTAGCTTAATAGACGCGCAGATATTGATTATGTAAAAATTTTGCCACGCCCATTTCCGCCGCCGTAAATTAAACAAAACTGATTTTCTCGAAAACTAACAAAGCTAAAGTCACCAAATTTAGTATGTACATATACTGGCTTAGTATGCGCGCAGAATATATATATTTTAATATGCTGCCACGCCCACTAACCGTTGGCTAGTGGCGGCGCTAGAGTGCTCGTGTGTTTGTAGAAACAATTTAATAGACATACATTTGGTTTTCAAAATTTTAAATATTTTTTTCACCTGGCAGGCCCGGACTGGCCCACCGGGCAACCGGGCAAATGCCCGGTGGGCCCTCTAAGTATGGGCGCCTTTTGATGAAATTTCATGTAGTAGAGTAGCAGTTTTTAGTCACTAGGGCCTTTCGAACGAGGTTCTCACTAAGAATCATTTTTGTACCACAATAAATCGATGTGCGCTGGGGCCCCTGTCGTTCACAGGCTCTGTAAGACACTCGAATTTCAGGCATTGCTTTCTAAAGCGCAAAAGTATTATGTAGCAGAGGACTTAATTTATTTTTACTAGGTTCTAATACACAAGGTTCCTAGTAAAGTACGCCGCACAAAAAGAAAAGGTTACCGGGTGAGAAAAGCTGTGATGAACCAATCGATGAACCTCAACAAAAATTTATGGTAGAAGTTCACAATGTCATTATTGATAAAACCATTTGTGCAATCAAATCACGGTTTACGGAACATGGAAAACTAGCAGCAGATTTCTCATGACTCGACCCGAAAAATTTTCCTCATATCGTAGCTGTTTCTTGCATATAAATTTCTTTTGACACTTTCTTGTACGCAAGTAGCTTGCAAAAGATAATTTTCCAAGCTAAAATATGTCAAAAACAGATTGAGAAGCTGTTTGACGCAAAAGCATTTAGAAACTTTCTTGCTTATGGCAGTTGAAAAAAAAAATTTGAATCAAATTGAAGATGAACGAATTATTAACGCCCTATCCTTTACTTTACTTGAAAAGCTTTTGACTGTTTGATGAGTGTTAAAATCCAAAAATTACTCCTTACGTAGAGGCGCATTGTTGAAAAAAGATAGGCAACTAAAAATGTTTGTTTGTTTGTAAGTCGTTTTTGTTTTATTCATATAAACGATCATACTTGATGTAAAACCCAAAAATGTGTACCTTTCATTTTCCTCGGAAATAATTTTTCAAGCAGGGCCCCTATACCCTTTAACTTGTATGCCCGGTGGGCCCTTAGGGTCGCAGTCCGGGCCTCTCACCTGGTGTATGGTATACCCAAGTCGGCGAGTCGACTTACTTACTTCATTTATACTCAAACAGCTTCACTGAAGGCCAATCAGTTGAAGCGCTATATCTTTGTCTCTTTTACTTTGATTTACTTCAAATTATCACACAACATTCTTGAAACTCTAAAATTAAAAAAATTAGCGAAGGATTTCGTGGGTTAAAAGGAATGTTTAATTGATTTTCTAGGTTAGAAAACACCGATATTTTAAATATAATAATAATAATTAAAATTACGAATTACTTAATAATTAATATTACGAATAGTTTTTGTTTGAGTTAAGGCGCTTTCTCACCTTGTACGGAAAAACATATTGATTTGTTTGTTTTGCTTTGCTATATCGTTTAGATAAATGTTTCAAGAATGTACTCCAGAAATTTCAAATTGAAATTTTCAATATTATAAAAGTTACATGCCGTTACGTAGGGCAGTGTCGAGCACCGGCCGAGCGCTCTTTGAAACTTTGAGCGCGTTTTTCTCGAAACCACATTTTCGGACCTTAGGGACATGATTAATGCGCTGTACTGAACCAATCGTTACCAAAATTTTTCACAGTGTTCCCTACCGTTGTCATTGACAAATAAACTACAATTAGGCAAAAATATTGAAAATTGTTCATTTAAATAAATAATAAGTGACGAAGTGCGAAAATCGTAATTATACCCTTTGTATATTAATTTTGGTCAGAAGTGTGCAACGCATAGAAGTGAGCATCTCCGACCATATAAAGTATATATATTCTTGATCAGCACGACGAGACGAGTTCATATAGCCATGTCCGTCCGTCGGGATCAGCGCAAACTCCTCCTAGACCGTAATAGCTACAGAGCTGAAATTTTGCATGTAGGCTTGTATATACTGCAGGGGTTGTATATCTTGGATTCAGCCGGATCGGAAAACTATATCATATAGCTCCCATACAAACGGCAAAGTCAAGAACAGTCGAAAACTGTTACTTTTGTCAATAACTTACTTTTAACGCGATTGCTTCCAAATTAAACAATTGTTAGTTTTATATATCTGTTAATGAATGTGCCGAATTTGATAAAGATCGGGTGACTATCATATCATATAGCTTCTATAGGAACGATCGGTGGAAAACAGTAACTGTAATAGTGATCAATAACTTCGTTATTTGCTATGCTAATATTGTAGGCCGTTCTTTCGCAGACATTAACGTTTTTAGATAAAACTTGTTTCAGTTTGATGGCTATGAGTATGAAAAGAGTTTCCAAAAAAGTTGCAAGGGTATACAAACTTTGACGCGGTCGAAGTTAGCCCTGGCCTTCTGGTTTTTGTATGATTGTAGTTCATCTTATAAACAATACGGTACAGATTAAGAATCTTTTTGGTTTTTGTGTTTCAGATGACTGGTTTGTACGGAATCATGTCCGGTAGCGAGTAATGCCGCTATTGATGGTCGCCCCTCCCCCCCTTTTTTGGATTCCGTCATTTTCAAAAATTGTATTTGTTGAATAAATAAGTTTTCAAATCCAGGAAAAATTTGCAACTTTTTATCCTAAACGGTTTCCTCACAAAAAATTTCTAACAAAAGTGCACTTTTTCAGGCCTACAAGGTGAGAAAGTGCCTTAATACTTAAGGCACCGCTGTTCTTTCTAAAAGTGGGCAACATATCGTGGGCGTAGCCAACTGCAAAATATGTACATTTTACATATACATATGCTGGAAAATTCTTCTAAACATTGCATGGACTTGAGTGGTTTATAATATACAAAAAATTGTAGACCATATTAACCACATATGTACATATGTATGTATGTACATACATACATATGTAATATGTACGTTCATGTGCATAGATTTTTAGAGTGCCCCTTTTATGAGCTATTTTTTATGATGAGTCAGTGGCAATTCTACTTAGCATCATTCGGAAAACTAATACGCAGCCGGCCCATGACAAGCAGTGCGGGAATATAGGTCCTGTCAGCTGTGAGTTGACTTTTTGTTGTTTTGAGGTAAACCTCAAATGTTCTTTTGTGACACGAGTGCACTCACATGTACGTAAATATACTAACCAATGTATGTGTGTGTTTTGGTTTTCGGTTTTTGTTTCCTTTTTATGATAATGTAATAAAACAAAATTAACCTATAAAGCCAAAAACGACGACTTACTTGACGGAATTGTACCATAAGGACTGGGCGTAACCTTGCCCTGTATGTTCGTGCATATACACTCCTCTGTGTGCGTTTGTCTGTATGTATGTACATATGTATGTACATACGTATGTATGTATGTATTTAAAATACTACTCAAATACTGGTGTGGAGAGTCAATGGCGGGAAGAAATAATAGCAAAGTGTTAGCTTTAAGCAACAAATGACCAAAACAGTTTCCGATAGCTCAGCATAAAACATAAATTAATTTAAAGGGAATCCAGACAGCACAGTTGGATAAGTGAATGGTAGGCGAGGAGAGACGGTTAATTGGGTGGTATTGAGGGTGAACAAACAGGGAAAGCAGTCAAAGTGGCCCTATGGGTGTTAAGTACAATATTGGCTATGTTGCTCATTTAACGATTTGCGCTTTTTTGCAATCGTCGGTGGTATCGGGAGGCCATCAATCAATGGGTCAGCATGATGGTAATACACACACCGCACACATACGCACGCAGAGCAGACGAGTTCCAACCACATGGGGCGTATCCATTTGCGGCCTCAACATCGACTGACCAACGCATTCGAATTCAACTTGAAGAAGCAATATGAAGTTGGTGCCGACTTCAAGTTCATTTGGCATCCTTTTGGCAAAGAAACCTGCGCTGCACTTACAAATCGCTTGGCGGCACTTAAAATCTATTTTGACAATTGAGTTGTCCACATGTCACACTGACATCGCGCACTTTTCACGCCATTCCCTTTCATAGTAACAGTCTTTTGGTATGGCATCGTGGTTGGTCCAGATATAGTCATTGGAATCTTTGTTGGGTTCCGCGGTAATTCAGCAAACGGGGACTATATGTAAAACATTTGCCGCCAATTTCCCTTAGTACCATCCCGGACCAATCACACCGCACCCCTCCCAGCCATTAGCACGGTGAAAGGGAACGCACATTTTATGCTATTTTAATTGCAACATCTGTCACTGTGGTTTATGCATATATCGGTTTCAAAATAGCCGGAAATTGGATAGGGGCATTTGAATTGAAGTCGCAGCCCGAAACCGTTGTCTTGGTTAAAAATCAAACCCAAACTCACAATCGCAACGGAACGACAGGCACGCCATGAAAAATGAATTATTTTTATTATTCGTTTGCAAACTCGTGCGACAGAACTGTCACAACACTCGCTACTGACGGCTGTCGAGAACGGCAGAACTCAGCTCGTCTATGATAAAGACAAGGGCTGGGCTGCCCGGGATCGTAATGAAAAAGGGTCTGTCCGGGGAATGGGAATAAAGTACCAAAACACGCACTATACGACCTTTGTTTTATTTATTTATTTGTATTTTAATTTTTATTTTTGGCATTGTTGCAATTGATGTTTCTGTTATTATTGTTGCCATTTTCAGTGCGCTCAAATTTAATGGCTGTCAGGTAACATAAAAATTTTGCAAAGTAGTTTTGAGTGGCAACTTCGAAATACTCTTTAATACTGACACCACCAAAATACGAGGGATGTCTCAGGTAGCCAGGCCGACACTGGGTTACATTTGGTGTAATAACATTAATATACCCGTTTTGCAATGGGTATAAAAATTCACGCATGAACTTGTGTGCACGGGCACTCATGAACACCACAGGAACCACGCCGTTGTATACATACATATGTATACACATACATATGTACATGTATATATGTATGTATGTATTAAAATTTTAAATTGAATATTGGAATTCAATACATACCTAAGTACACGCAGAAAGTTTAACTTTCTGCGTTAGGTCATTAGGAACACATACATACCTTGGCAGAACAAAGACAAACACGGTCTAAATTAAACTCAAAAGCACGTCAAAAATTCTCGAAACTAAAAATTGTCCCGTGGCAGTGGCAAAGCGTTTAAACAAAATACAATTTTATATGGTTTTAAATTGAATGCTTTTTTTTATAAAAAAAATCGTTTGATCAAGCGGCTTTCCGACTTTCGCTTGGAACTTTATATCTTAGTAAGTTAGTTAAGGCTTAGAATTACTTCAAATATTCAATTAATATTCTTAATACGTTACAGAATCGGAAAAACTAAAACACTGAAAAACTAAATTGTTCTGGGCACACCCTCAAGTTTGATGAAAACAATGGTTAAGGCCTGGATGCATTGTTACTGATTTAGGTATAATCGTAAAAATTTCGTCACAATGCGAGCGTACAACGAATACTTACAAAGTTGCCAAATGTATTTGTGTTTGTCAATCAAAATGCAAATGTCACAGAAGAGTGACATAATCCCTCTTGGGAGTTGAGCTGAGCTAAGCCGAGCGAAACGAACCGAAATTCGGGTGTGAGTTAAAGCGTTTGACCGCAGCCTGCAAGTTGCTCATGGCATGTGAATGATTTCCCGTGCTAATGGCGGAAATAGGAACATATGACGATGTCGCCGACGACATTGACGTGTGCTTTCAAGTCCAAAGGGACAAGGATGATGCCGACTGCAGGTCCGTTTTGCTATAACAGAGCCAAATCGACGGTTGAGAACTGAGAGTTAGGGAGTGTTAACTTCCATTAATCGGCTTCTGGGCTCAGCATACAGAACGACACCGTTTATGTTTTATGGGCTCATTTATAATGCGCACTGCTCATTTGGTAATGGTTCAATAATGACGCTCAGACTACTTAAAAGGCTGTTAAGGACACAGCACTCCAGAAATCGCAGCATCTGTTTTTGCGATATGGTGGCAAACGGTATTTACCGAGATTCGTGCAAGTTCATCTGTTTCAATCGAGAAATTGTCCCAACACTTTAAACATTAGACATAATACATTTGACTTTCGCCACAAACTAAAGTCCAGGTCAGGAAAATATCCTTTAGGGACAAGTTCTTATGTCCTTTTATGCGTAGCACATAATTGCAAATACCTAATCTCAAGTTCTAGCTTAAGCAGCTTGAGGGGAAACACCTAGCTCAATCGCCATATACGATTTGAACCAAACAGAACAACACTAACTCAAACAACTATTTGAAATCCATAAGACCAAGTTGATACCGTACATAAAGTACGGAGTGGAAAAGAAGCACATTTCGTTCAAATTGAGTAGAGTGGATACTAATGCAAAGCGGAATAAAGTGAGTGTACATAAATACATATACACTCATGATGAAAATAATAGGTACACCCCTTAAAATTTAACTTTTTGGACTTTACTTTAACACAACTTTTTTTTCTATTGCATTGATCACCAAAATTTAAATGCACCATTCTTTATTAAACATTTGTTTATAAAAAATTTTTATTAAAAATACATTAATTTGGTAAAGAAAAATTAAATTATCTAAAAGTTACAACAAAAAACATGAAATTGCAGAATTTCATGCTTGATGAAAATCATAGGTACACTTCAATTGACTAAGTTATATTTAATTTTTTTATACCATACACCCATAGGGTGAAATGGTATATTAAAGTCGCCAAAATGCATGTAACAGGCAGAAGGAAGCATCTCCGACCCCACAAAGTATATATATTCTTGATCAGGATCAACAACCGAGTCGATCTAGCCATGTCCGTCTGTCCGTCTGTATAAACACGCAGATATCGGAGACTATAAGAGCTAGAGCCACCAAATTTGGTATGTAGACTCGTGTGGTACGTAAATGTATCACTATAGTGATACATACATACATGCATGTATACATACAAACGGGATGAAGAACAATAAAAAGAAATTGCCGGTATAGCGAATTGATAAGGGACAGATTGATACGTAGAAGGTTTTATCTGCTGATGAATTGAGTTACAGAAATATAGGTTGGAATACATACATATGTATCAATGGGAAAATATTATTGCCAAAGACTGCTAGGCTACATAAATATCCGCATAGCCAAAGTTAGTTTATTTGATAGTTTTATACCCTTGCAAAAAGAGTATATTAATTTTGGTCAGAATTGTGCAACGCATAGATGGAAGCATCTCCGACCATATAAAGTATATATTCTTGATCAGCACGACAAGGCGATTTCATATAGCCATATCCGTCCGACCTTCTGTCTGGATTAACGCAAACTCCTACACAGTAGAGCTACAAAGTTTAAATTTTGTAGGCTTTTACAGTTCCGGCGACGAGAGGAACAAATGTCGCTCAATGGTCTTGTGCACGGGACGATTGGGCGACAATTGTCCCTTTAGTCGACTGGACTGTGAAATTTAACTTTATAACTTTATGTCTTCTAAATTATGACATATGTACTTACATTTTTCATTTTTATTGCAAAAAGCCGAATTATGCCAAAAAAAGGTGTGCGATGTAAATTTATACATATACATGTATGTAAGCTATTTATAACCAAAGTTTTTGAAATAAAACATCATGTTCATGATCAGATCGGATCCATACAATACAATACAATACAATATAATATAGTCGATAATATGGTCAATATAATTCGACTCTGATTTAACGATGCCGACAGCGCTGCCCAGCAATCTCCTACATACATATACACACATATGTACATACATACATATGTCATCCGCACCCTGCAGTACGCGTTTGCGGAGACTCTCCGTCGAGTTTACGGGGACATGTCCGCTGTCTTGAGGGACATAGCGGCGACACGTTCATTTGAGTTGCGGCGACATTTAACATTAGATGGCTTAGCAAAGGGGACAACTGAGCGACAAAGTCGACGGTATGTCCGCGGATGGTTTTTCGAAAATGTTTTGAGGGACATTTGCAAAGAAATTTGCTCTGAACGTCGACGGTACGTCGGCAGGTCTTCTTTGCGTTCGTGTCAGAGGACGTTCCAGCCACATTTGCTTTGAATGTCGACCGTTGATCGACGGATCTTCTTTGCATGCGCGTCAGAGGACGTTACATCGACAATTGCGTTGAATGTCGATAGTGTTGTCCATACAAAAATAAAATACAAAATACAAAATTTTCTTTTAATTAATTTATTCATTTATTAAATTTTTATATCACAGCAATATTTGAAAAATGTAATATATTATATTATATTCATTTATTATTAATTTTTAACTAATTTTCACTTCTATTTTCAAAATTTTTTTTAATGAAACTTTATTTGATTTATTTTGAAATGCACGCAAACTTACCTTTATATATTTTGAATAATTTGAATATTTTCACTGTAATTTTTCACAAGTTTCTAACTCCTCACTTTTGTGACAACTACCTTATACGCAATTCTAAATCAAATGGAAAGAGAAACGAAAATAACAAAGCGACGCGTGCCGAAAACACAGGGTATGCTTGGCCATAACCGACGATGCATGTAAAATTATGTGAAATTTACATATGTTTCACATCAAAAGAACATGCTTATTTAATGATCAATTTATAAGTAACAAGTTATTGACAAATTATGTATATATAAAAATAATATTTATATGGTAATAATGTTCAAATTTTTTCCTCATCCATAAGTAACAAGGGTATGGAAAGGCCGTCATGAAAATAAATATTATTTGATGCTGCATTTTTCCTATTCATGCCTTTTTTTTTCGTGTCAATTTTTTTCAAGAAATTGTGTTTGTTCAATTCTTTTCGGTAGCCGAAGTGTTTCGACGACGACATTGGATAGTTCGGGCACCGTCGGCTGGTCTTTGCTTGTCGACGCCGGCAGAATTTAATTCTGCCGACGTCGGTATAGTCGACGATGCGGCGACATTGTCGACCGGGGACATTTGGTACTGGAGGGCAATGCCATATGAACTGTATGTGTTGCGTGCCGATCACTGATGTATGTATGTATGTACATGTGCACACGTACATCGGCAATTTTTTCGGCTCTTTTTGTCCCGGCCGTCATGTACATATGTATATTACTTCCTGTCTCTTTTCTTGTAAGTTAAAGCGTATAATTTTAAATGTCTTTCTCCTGTCGATGTTCTTACATATATAGAGTTTTAAATCACAACCATCCTAAAGAAGTTTTCACTTACGAAAAATCTTCGTTCTGTATCAATCAGATCTCTGTCATGTGAACGTATCAACGAGCTTTTTTCTGTGCATCAGCGGGGATGGATAGAGCAGTAGCGCATATATGTATTTGTGTGTATAAAAATATTCTGCTACCCTGGTTGTTTGTTTTGGTGCATTTTAAAATAAATTGAAATTAAATTTTGTGTACTTGCAATGGATCAGCCGATTGACCTTTCTGTTGTCGAAATCCGCAACTACATGTTGCGAAATGATGGCAAGGTGACGAACCATGCACTGGTGAAACACTTTAAGAAATTTCTTACCAACTCGCATACCCAAAGTGAGTCATGTATAAACGTACATACATATGTATGTATGTATGTATGGAGACACATACATACATGCATATGTTCACACACACTTACAGAAATATCTACATCCATTGCTTTGTGATACCTGTTGAATGTGACATACAATTAAAGAGTGGAATTCGCAATTCTATATCAATTTCAGATGAAGCGCGCAAACGCTTCAAAACTTATGTGACGTTGCTTTCAACCATCAAAAATGAAAATAACCAAAAATTCTTAATATTGCGCAAAAAATACATCAATGAATGCCCCTCAGTAGAAGCTATCGAAGCCGCGATCTCTACCGTAGAACCATGTAGTCCTGGCGATAGTTCACTTATTTCCGAATTTTCGCCATGCAGACCACCACCTGAGCAAACGTCTGCTAAGGAAACAGTGCACCAAGACCAAAACGAGAACTATCGGGATTGTGTGAACAAGTTTTCTGAATCCATGCAACGCAATGGGTTTCAGCCTTGCATTGATTATGTTGACTCAAGCAAAAACAATTCGGTTTTCAGTAGAAACCCTTTGGATGAAGCAATTACTGCGGAAAACATATCGCGATTCTCCTTTTCATCGGAAGCATCTTCTGACAGCTCCGCCACGGATAAAGTATCCGGCGCCGAGTTGGGGGCGGACGAATCTGAAAATCCCATCAGCGTAAAAGAGGCAACGCGTAAATTTAACCGGATGGCGTCAGAGGAGGAGGCAAGGATCATTTCGCCGTCAGCAAAAAAAAAACAAGAAAAGGTTTGTAACTTTCATATTACCCTTGGCGGATAAACTGTTTGAAAAATTAAATGGCTGCAACTTAGCTTGTATAATAAATATCAAGCTAAAGTATTATATCATTAATTTGTAAATAATATACATAGTACACCGATTTTGAACGCTTCCCGATCTTAATGACATTTGGCACAGTCACAGTTTGAGTTATTACAACGTTTTCCTAAGTTCAAAAGTGTATTGTCAATTTTAAAATTTTCAGATTATTTGTCCAATAGTGCCGGATCCAAATTGCGGGTTTTGCATTTAAATATGCCTTAGAAAAAATCTTTTTTATATGTTTGACCAACAATTTTTTTGCCCCAATTTAATACACCCTTTTTGCAAGGGTATAATGAAAAGCCATATATGGCTCCTTTATCAGAAAAATTAAAAAAAAACTTAGATTCGAACCCCATGGGCGTCCGTCCATCTGAAACAACGCAATCTTCTTCTTGACCGTTTAAGCTACAAAGCTTTAGATACATTTTTCAGCTTCTCAATACTGCAAGTGTTATACATTTCGAATATTGGCGACTTAGAGCACTATATCATGGAATCGATCGGTCGCAAACATTGACTTTTATAAATAGATTTGTTGTTTTCCAAGCAATTATTATAAAAAATTAATATTTGCCCGTTCAAAATGCTTATTATTAATTTCATTAAAATCGGGTGACTATAGATACATAACGATTGATGGAAAACAGTGTCTTTTATAAATAACTTTTCCAGCCAATAGTCATAAAAAAAGTGGTCAATTAATTAAACATACTAATAACACTGTATAGTTAAAAAAAAAAAAATACATGGCAAAATTCGATGGTTTCACCCTATTTCGGGTCCTGCGAATCGAACTGCATCATTAGTTTTTTAAGTTATCACGATGGTTTCATACAACATTTTTTCCGGAAGTTTTTCATCAAAGCTGCCATTTTCTCGAAAAGGGTGTTTTTTTCATTTGCTTCTAACTTCTAAAATATTCATTTTCTTTACAAACTTTCTTAAGCAACGTTTCTTAGAGCTGAAAGAGCTACAAATGTTGGGAATTTTTATACCCTTGCAAAATGGGTATATTAATTTTGGTCAGAAGTGTGCAACGCATAGAAGGAAGCATCTTCGACCATATAAAGTATATATATTCTTGATCAGCACGACGAGACGAGTTCAAATAGCCATGTCCGTCCGTCCGTCTGGATCAAGGCAAACTGCTCCTAGACCGTTAGAGCTATGCATGTAGGCTTGTATATACTGCAGGGGTTGTATATATCGGACTCAGCCAGATCGGACCACTATATCATATAGCTCCCATACAAACGGCAAAATCACGAACAGTGACTTTTCTCAATAACTTCGTAACTTTTGATGCGATTGCTTTCACATTAAGCATTTGTTAGTTTAATATATATGTTAATGACTGTGCCGAATTTGATAAAGATCGGGTAACTATATCATATCGCTCTCATAGGAACGATCGGTGGAAAACAGTGACTTTGATCAATATCTTATTTATTTCCTATGCTAAGATTATCGGCCGTTCTTTCGCATTTTTCGATAAAACGTTTTTCCACTTTGATGGCTATAGGTAAGGAAAGAGTTTCCAAAAACGTTGCAAGGGTATACAAACTTTGACGCGGTCGAAGTTAGCCCCGGCCCTCTGGTTTTTATGTTTTCTTTCTCGCATTTTGCTAAAATTGAAAATTTTCCATTCGAATCTGGATCATAATATGAGAATTTACTATGCTCATTGGCAGCAAAAGAAACACCAGACCTATCTAATTTACGATTTATAATATAACCATTTAATCAAATTGAATTTTTATACCCTTAAGAAAGTTAATGATGAAATTTGAAAATCCCTAAATTTGGCTTGGCAAACGTTTAGCATATTTTTGCTATAGAAACACCTGTGGGCTCTTTAAAGAACTTGTAACTCTAAAAAAACTAAGATAAATTTAGCTTTTCCCGTGCTTATGAACACCTAGATCTTGGAGACTTTAAGAGCTAGAGACACAAAATGTGATATGTAGACTCGTGTGGTATATACAGTGGTCGAGTTTGTTTACATTTCCGCCCCGGCAAATTAAATAAAGCTGATTTTCTCGAAGACCAACAACAATAAAACCACCAAATTTGGGATGTAGACTTGGCAGTATGCACGCTGATTATGATTTTTTAATTAGTTCTACTAATTTCTGCCAACCTACCAAACTTTATTAAAATATCAAGGAGGCTAACTTCGGCTATCTCGAAGTTTATATACCCTGCAAGTTCTTGGCAATCATATTTTTACATGTTTAAACTTCCTTTTGTGTTACCCAATTCATCAATACACAAACATAACCTTAAAAGTAACTTTTTTTCGCTATACTATCTTCTATTTATCCGCACTGATTGAAATTATGGGATCTGATGTTTTATAACAAAAACTATCACATTAGTAATAGAAGTCAGATTTCATAGGGATACTTCAACTCCTTCACCTATTTTTCGTATATAATTAGAGATGAGACGACTAATTTCTAAATTTTTCATGAAGACTCGCTTAGTATATACGCAGATCAGTGCTGAAGTAATGTTTGATACGTAATTAAATTTAAATCGGGTTTCTCTCTCAACTCTATTACAATCAAGTTTGGCATATTAATATTTGTTGTTATATCGTCCATATATGTTTTATAAACTATTCCAAGCTATACGTCCAAAAATGGACGAATCCAATTTTAATAAGTCCTCATACCAACAAAATGCCTTTAACCGAAAATCTATTGAACCGTCTAAGCGTTTTTCACTAAATGTACTGTAAGTTGGCCGTTGGCTGGTGGTGGCGCTAGAGTGCTTGTCTGGTTGTAATAGTGAGCGAGACAGTCCCACTAAACATTTGAAAAGAATTTTTATACCATACACCCATAGGGTGAAATGGTATATTAAAGTCGCCAAAATGTATGTAACAGGCAGAAGGAAGCATCTCCGACCCCACAAAGTATATATATTCTTGATCAGGATCAACAACCGAGTCGATCTAGCCATGTCCGTCTGTCCGTCCGTCCGTCTGTCCGTAAGAACACCTAGATCTCGGAGACTATAAGAGCTAGAGCCACCAAATTTGGTATGCAGTCTCGTGTAGTATGTACAGTTATCGAGTTTGTTTCAAATTTTTGCCACGCCCCCTTCCGCCCCCGGAATTTACAAAAAACAGATTTTCTTAAAAACTATGTAAGCTACCGACATTGAATTTGGTATGTAAGATAGCTTAATAGACGCGCAGATATTGACTATTTAAAAATTTTGCCACGCCCATTTCCGCCCCCGCAAATTAAACAAAACTGATTTTCTCGAAAACTAACAAAGCTGAAGTCACCAAATTTAGTATGAATACTGGTTTAGTATGCGCGCAGAATATATATATTTTAATAAGTTGCCACGCCCACTTCCGCCTCCATGATTTAGAAAAAACCGATTGGCTCTTGCAATTTTTTGACCATCGCGATCAAATTTGGCAGACTAATATCTCTTATCTCTTTCTATCAAACTACCAAATTTGATTGAAATCAGACTAGAAACATACAAAATATAACTATGAACGTATTTTGCTACGCGATCCATAAGGGCAGAATTGGCCATTGGCTAGTGGCGGCGCTAGAGTGCTCGTGTGTTTGTAGAGTGAGCGAGATAGCATATTGTATGAGGCATTTTAAAACAATTTAATAGACATACATTTGGTTTTCGAAATTTTAAATATTTGTTTCACCTGGTGTATGGTATACCCAAGTCGGCGAGACGACTTACTTACTTCATTTATACATGTGCACTTAGAAATTTAGAATATTTCTTTATTTCGTTCGTGGTAACCGACTTACTTACTTCATCAAAATTAAAACTACTACGTGGCATTATATTAAATCTTATTTGGACATGTCTATTTGTCAAATTCGAATACTGCCGGAAATTCCGATGGCAAATTCTGTGTGAACGCCTCGTATGTGCACTAGCGTCGAACCATCATGACATGCGGGTGTGTGTCGGCAATGTGCACTGAATTAGTATTTTCCGTTGACCAAAAGTCTCGCATCGTTGCCTGGTCAATGCCAGCTTTGGGTGCTACTTGCATCGTCTCTCCGTGCTCTGTGCTCTCCGTGAGAAGCACTGTCTTATAAGTCACATCGTCTTAGTTGTCTAGCCAAGATTAATTAGTTGATTTTCCCATAGCGGACTAATGTTGGTGAACATGTATGTTGTTAAATTATTGTACAAAACTTTAATGGATTCCAAAATAATACTGTGAGATATGAACCTTCAATTTAAATATTAAATCGGACAAACCAAGATGTTTTTGTTCAAAAATCGTTTATAGAAAGCCGATTTTTTGGGTCTAACCAACTTGGGTGGTGTCTGACTGACCAACAGTTACTTCATGCCACATCTCGGATAGCAACCAGCACATTTGAATTGAATAAATCCATTAATTTTATTACTGGACAATAAAAATGTAAGCCTCATATAATAACAAGCGCCTGCATTCTCATCGGGCTGGTTTCTTGAGCCAATGCTTAACATGTGTTCATTTCTGTAAGTATTTACTTACTTAGTTGCTTTGCTTCTGTAAATGACTAAGTAACCAAAACGACTGTTTTTACTGCTGGTTCTTATCATACCCATGCAAGAAATGTAAATTTATTTTTTCTTTAATATGTATACATACATATGTACCTATATCTCCACTTGCTTTAGGTCATTTTTCTACTGTAATATATTTTATTAACAAACATTTACTTTAGCAATTTTACTGCAAATGACTTCTTAATTTGGGTTTCGCTATATAGTTATATATATTATAACTCGAGATCTGCTGAACCAATCTTCATGGTTATTGATCCTTTGGATTTGTTTCCCACCGAATAGCAGAATACATCTTAAAAACAATAAATAATTGCCGGAAAACCCCTTAAAACAGCCAATTTCTTTTCCCCATACAAACGTTTTCTAACAGTCAATTTAAATAAAGTCAACTGTAGTTTTAATGTCATTGTAGTGCTCTGTGATATACCATGGGAAAACTAACGGAAAAATTCGTATATTGTGTTTTGTTTAGTAACATAATGGAAATTCGGGTAAATATTTACTTAAGCTACTCGAGATTTCAGTATTGAAAAGTGAAAAAATTGGCTAAAGCTAGATTTCAGTGTTGGCAAATGGTATTTTTTATTTGGCGCGTTGTTTGACCGCCCTGCCAGACAAATATTATACTCTGAATTATAGAATTAGGGAATATTCGGCTGATCTGGCAGCCGTAGTTTAAGCGCGTTTTGGGCCCGAGTAACTTAAGTTAATATATACCGAAATTCGAATATAGTGTTTTGTGCAGTGTTTAGTAACCCATATTATTAAACCAAACCATTTAGCAATCTTATCATTATACCACGTCCTGGAAGATCTAATCTCTCCCAGCGGAGCCGTAATGCAATTAGGCTACGGAACATCGCGAGTCAATTATCCGATGAACAAGGAGAAATTACACGAGAAGAGCGGCGCTTTAGTATTCAACGAGTAAGGGCATTAATTCGTGCTTCTCAAACACAAGAGCACAGAGGACAGCCTATGACGGTTAGGTTAGAAACGAGAAATCGAGCCTATCGTACAGATGAACATAGGAATAATCTTGAAAGTGCAAGAAGAAATTGTTCAAGTATTGATTTGAATCGAGCAGCGTTTCGATATGATTGCACCATCGACTACGCCTTGCATCGTTCAGTAGACATTTTATATCGAATTCGTGTCAGCTTAAGAAATCCCGATCTTGAGGCGTATCAGGAGATGCATAACCAGGCCTTGCTCTTGATCGAAGATCAGTAGCGGATCTACGGGGGGTGAAGACGGAAGGGTAAGAAGAATGTCGTTTACCACAAGGTGCTTGAATAAAAAGGTAAAAGGTAAGACGACATTCTTTGACTGTTAGGCGGTACAAAGTTCGCCGGGTTTGCTAGTACATACATATATTCTTATTCACATATATACATATGTATATACCGTAGAACATCTAGTATGCACGCTGATCAAGTTTTTTGAATATTTCTGCCCCCGGAATAAGATAAAATACATTTCAATGGTCATTTTTATACCCTTGCAAAAAGGGTATATTAATTTTGGTCAAAAGTGTGCAACGCATAGAAAGAAGCATTTCCGACCATATAAAGTATATATATTCTTGATCAGCACGACGAGACGAGTTGAAATAGCCATGTCCGTCCGTCTGTCCGTCCGTCGGGATCGGCGCAAACTCCTCCTAGACCGTAAGAGCTACAGAGCTGAAATTTTGCACGTAGGCTTGTATATACTGCACAGTTTGTATATCTCGGATCGGACCACTATATCATATAGCTCCCATACAAGCGACAAAGTCACGAACAGTGACTTTTCTCAATAACTTCGTTAATTTTTTAGCTATTGTCGTGAAATTTAATATGGGTGAGTTTATTACACCTATGAACGTGCCAAATTTGATTAAGATCGGGTGATTATTTGATAGGAACGATCGGTTGAAAACAGTAACTTTTGTCAATAACTTTGTTACTTTTGACGCGATTCCTTTCAAATTAAACATTTGTCAGTTTTATACATCTGTTAATGACTGTGCCGAATTTGATCAAGATCGGGTGACTATATCTTATAGCTCCCATAGGAGTGAAGGGTGGTAAACAGTGACTTTGATCAATAACTTCGTTATTTGCTAAGCTAAGACGGTAGGTAGGCCGTTCTTGCGTTAAAACGTTTTTCCACTTTTACGGCTACAGGTGAGGAAAAAGTAACAAAAAACTTGCAAGGGTATACAAACTTTGACGCGGTCGAAGTTAGCCCCGGCTCTCTGTTTTTTTTTTTGATAACATTTTAAAATGATTACGTAAGTCGTCTCCCCGACTTCGGTATACACGATATATGCACGAGGTGAAAACATATTTTAAATTTTAACCACCAAATGTATACATGTATGTATGTATCTATGATTTTTCAATTCGCCCCATAGCATATGCTATCTCGCTCACTCTCACAAAAACACACGAGCACTCCAGCGCCGCCACTAGCTTACGGCCAACTCCGCCTTTGTGGACCGCCTAGTCGTTTATACGTATATTTTTCACGTTTCTAGTTCGATTTTAATATTATTATTAAAAGGTCTCAATCCTGTGCTGAATATGGTTTCGATAGTCAGAAAATTGCAGGAGGCAATCGTTTTTTCTAGACTCTGGAAGCAAAAGTAGGCGTGGCAAAAATGTTAAATATTAATCTGCAAACATACTAAACAAATCTACATAACAATGTTAATTTTTAAGAAAATCAATTTTATAAAATTTTCAAAATCTGCGCGTGGACAAAGCTAGTACCCATTCCAAATTTGGTGTCTATAGCTAGTATAGCTTTCGATAAAACTAGTTTTATTTAATTTGCGGGGGTGGCGTGGTTAAAATTTGAAAAAAACTTGAACACCGTACATATTATAGGAGTCTAAGTACCAAATTTTGGTGACTCTAGCTCTTATAGTCTCCGAGATCCACTTTTCAATTGGCTCCACATCGAAAGTTGGGGCTAAATTAAACATTTGTGGTATGCAGTTTATCTTATTTTTGCTAGATCTACAACTTTTTCATAAAGTTCATATTTCTATCAGTAAAATTTAAAATTTTGGAAAAAACGTCTTAAATATAGGCCCCCCAAAAAACGGACTTTTCTTTGTTTACCCATTTTTACAGTTTATCATCTGAATACAATAACCAAGGAACTACAGAAAAAAATATTTCATTGAGTTATTTAGAAGCCGAGAAAATCAGAACTAAAGTCAAAATCAAAAAAAGGCCTTAAATTCGTGTCGTGAATTCGATTTACCATGTAAAACATAATATTAAAACACTAAGTTTGATTGCGCAGTTTTAACCAGAGGGCCGGGGCTAACTTCGACCGCGTCAAAATTTGTATACCCTTGCAACTTTTATGGCCAACAATCTTAGCATAGGAAAAAACTAAGATATTGATCAAAGTCACTGTTTACCACCCATCACTCCTATGGGAGCTATAAGATATAGTCACCCGATCTTGATCAAATTCTGCACAGTCATTAACAGATGTATAAAACTGACAAATGTTTAATTTGAAAGGAATCGCGTCAAAAGTAACAAAGTTATTGACAAAAGTTACTGTTTTCAACCGATCGTTCCTATCAAATAATCACCCGATCTTAATCAAATTTGGCACTTTCATAGGTGTAATAAACTCACCCATATTAAATTTCACGACAATAGCTAAAAAATTAACGAAGTTATTAAGAAAAGTCACTGTTCGTGACTTTGTCGCTTGTATGGGAGCTATATGATATAGTGGTCCGATCCGAGATATACAAACTGTGCAGTATATACAAGCCTACGTGCAAAATTTCAGCTCTGTAGCTCTTACGGTCTAGGAGGAGTTTACGCCGATCCCGACGGACGGACAGACGGACGGACATGGCTATTTGAACTCGTCTCGTCATGCTAATCAAGAATATATATACTTTATATGGTCGGCAGCGATGCCAAGTCTACGTATTTGTACGTAGATCTACGTATTTCGAAGGAGATCTACGTATCTACGTACGAAGAGAGTAAAACTACGTACTTTTAAAAAATATTGAAAAAAAATGTTAAAACCCAAAATTTTTGGGTAATATCAATATATTATGAATTAAATAAAAAAGATGATATGATTTATATTGGGTTAGCAGCGCTAAATTGCAAAAATATTGGCAGCGCTTACTTCAGAATTAGTGCTTGAAATTGGAGGTGAAAAATTAAGGGGGGTTTCTACCTTGTGTTATAAAAAATTTCGATTTTTTTTTATTGCCTTTTTGGATAGGTAAATATTTCAAGAATACTGTGTAAAAATTTCAAGATGAAATCTGTAAAATTACGAAAGTTGTCGGCCGTCAAGTTGAGTGGTGTCAAGCGCTCTGTGCCGGAGCGCAAATTTTCAAACGTATTTTTCTCAGAACTACATTTTTGAATCTCATGGAAGTCCTACAGGGCGCAAAAATTAACCAATCGCTATGAAATTTTTTACACATATTCTTTAGGATATTGTTCAGCGCTGGTAGTAGAATTGGCCAAAAATATTAGAAATTGTTAATTTAAAAAATTAATTAGTACCGAAAAATAGTCAAAAAATAAATTTTTTTCTAAAAAAGCTCATAACTTTTTCATTTTTTATCCTTTTTTCCCAATTCTACTACCAGCTGCGGAAAAATGTCTAGATTAAGAAAAAATTTTCATTTTCGGGTTCAGACTTCATTTGCGAACGGTACGAGTTCCATAAGGACGAAATGGGGATGCCTTTGGAAAATGTCCCCTTACCTCCCCCTTTTCACGGATCGCTGAAAAAAAATTTAATACATAGAATAACGTTTTCTCAACAACTGTTGAAAATTTCATTCCTTGATCTATTATAATTTAAAAAAAAAAAAAAATTCTTACTTAAAACCGCCTTTTCGGCCCAACAAGGTAGAAACCCCCCTTAATGTGAAAAATGGAAATTTTAACAATTGACACCGACGAAGAAGCAAACGTAACTCCAAAAAATTTTTGTAAAACATGTACATAAATTAATTTGTATAATTTAAACAATGTAACTTGCTTTCTAAAACGACAAATGAAATTAATAACAACGAAGTACAATACAGTTAATTTAAAAATTTAATTGTTTATTAATTTTTTTATTGTTTTTAAGCTTTAAAAAAAAGTACGTAGATCTACGTATTTCAGCAAAATTGTGCTACGTAAAAATACGTAGCTTTTGGAGCCTGGCTACGTATTTCTCAAATTTTGACTTGGCATCACTGATGGTCGGAGATGCTTCCTTCCATAGGGTATAAAAATTGAAACCCCTTCACATATGCGAAGTGGACATTTTTGATGTTTTTCAAATTAAGTTGGTCAAAGGGGACCTGGTCACAAATTGAAACATACTTATTCCGCGAGGATTGGCTAGATCGACGCGACTGTTGATGCTGATTAATTATATATATTTGAAATTTTCTTTAGAAATTATTTGCAGTTTCTACAAAAAGAATTAATCGCATAAAAGCATACATACATACACACATATGCATGTAGATACATCAATGTTCTTGTGGGTATCATCAAAACGATAACATCGGATACTCTACTCAAACCTTTCTTACCATTGGTATAAAGAATTATATTAATCTTAATTTGAAGAATGAGCGCATGTCGACATAGACAATTTGTCAAGCGTAACGATAGAATCGTTTCGTCTGAAATGTCTCAGTGTAAAGAAGATGACAATTACAGTTGGGTTGAATTGTCATGCAACTGTCAACCACTTAAGGCTGTCAATCAAAAAATTGGAGTTGAAAAGGTATAGGCCGAATGCATAAATCATCCAACAACAACGCCAAGCTGAGTGGCCTTCGAACATGCATACATGATTCTGCCTGCTGACGTACGCAGCAGTGGTTGTACATCAAACTAAAATTGTCAACGGTACGTCAAACGCTATAAAAACTCACTAAAACTCAAAGAAATGGGCTTAAGTGCCTACATGCATATAGTGTGCGTACTTTAAAAGAAACGTTTTTCGAGTCAAACCATCGTCAATGCAGCAACTTATCACGTATTTCATGTTTCCGGATTAATATTGCTCAATTACATGCACATAAATTAAGCAACAAAAATCCTATACGCAAATTGATGGAATGATTTAAAAATACCGTGCATAACGTTCATAATAGCACTATCGCAAAGATAATTTAGTTAAAATAATAATTTTTATGTTTCGAACAAGATAACTTGATAAGATTAGCCACCCAAGCTTCAAAAAGTACAGTAGACATACATATATGAAGTTTAATATAAATTGACTAAATTAAAATCGAATGGTTCTCTCAATACAAAAATCCCGCTTTGAATTCAAACTTCAGCAGTATTTCACAATCAAATCGGATCACACTGATTTCGCGTTGAGCGTAATGGAACACGATTGAGAAATAAATATTAAAAAAACATTTTAAAAGTTAAATTCGTTCAAGCTTCAGTTACAACAAGTTACACATATGTATATAAGTGTCTGCATACATAGATCTGAATAAATAGTGTGTGTGTATTCTAAATATATGTACAAATGAACACATTCACAAGCGAGTGGATTTATGTATACATACAAATTCGTTCGTTAACAAGGAACGATATTTTTATGGAAGCAACTTTTCTTAACGGCGCCAGCAATCTTCGTTCAGCTTTTACAAGTCACACAAAGTCATTAGATAACCTTGGGATAGGTTTAATTCTTTGTTTTACGAAAAATATTATTAATCATCGCAACCCGAAATCAAAAAATGTCCAATCATTGGAAAAGAAATTTGAAATAATGGCTTAGAGTTTCCCGTGATTCCAAGATACCGAGCACTGATCAGCACGATGAAGGAGATCCATCAAAATGAATCGAAAAATAATAGGCATCCCAATGTTAGACCCCAGCTAGCTAATCAATTAAATTCGTTTCGATCGTTTTTAATTATCTTGATGATTTTGCATTTTTTCCGGTCACTCAGCACCAAAAAATATTCAGCAGAAGTAATTAATTTAGTTTCAAACAAGGTAAGTTTTTTAAAAAATTAAAGTCGCCGCGTGAACAGAGTGTCAAAAAATCACACATATACTTATGGATATTGTATATACATAAAAAGAAAGATCAATGATTTTAAATGAAGTTAATTTTTATATTTTGTGATACAAAATTAAATTCGCCAAATGTAAAAACGTTAAATAAAATATATTTAGTAGCTTATATCACCTGCGTTTTGGATTTAACACGTAAATTTTTATCAAACGTCCACAAAATAGCGACGGAGACCACTGAAAATTTAATTGATAAAGAAAAAAGCTGGTGGCTAATTATTGTATACATTTTTCACAGACGGCTTATCAAAGAAAAGAACCCTTATAAAATAAAAGTTTTTGTGGTTTTCGCTGTCTTTTTAATGCAATGTTCCAGGTGGCCCAAAAGGGGTCTTTTTTTTAACAAAAGTAGTATCTTTACAAAAATGCTTATTATCAAAAGTGTAAATTCTTATTCGTTTTCAACAAATAGTGTATAATCGTTTACATACCCTTGCAAAAAGGGTATATTAATTTTGGTCAGAAGTGTGCAACGCATATAAGGAAGCATCTCCGACCATATAAAGTATATATATTCTTGATTAGCACGTTTTATATATTCTTAATCAGCACGTTATTTCAATATTTTGTGAGCTATATACGACCAATAAACGACTGATCAAATTTGATCACGATCGGGTAACTTTATCGTATAGCTCCCCGGTCGAGAACTTTTATCAATAACTTCATTACTTTTTAAGTGATTTTCAAAAAAATTGACATTTGTTAATTCAATATACCTTAATATGTAGGTATGACTGCCAAATTTGATCAAAATCGCATTACTAAATTATATAAACGTATTTTGGTAGATATTAGTAATATTTAAATGTGCCAAATTTGATTGCATAAGGTAAAAAACTACGGGAGATAATCAAGTTTTTCAAATTACGGGGGCGGAAAAGGGCGTGGCAAAATTTTTATACATACAAAATGTGTGCATTTACTAAGCGAATATACATACCAAATATGGTGTCTCTATCTGGAATAGTTTTTGAGATAAACGCTTTTTTTAAATTTCGGGGGCGGAAAGGGGCGTGGCAAAAATTTGAAATAAACTTGATCACTCTACATACTACAGGAGTCTACATACCAAATTTGGTGGCTCTAGCTCTTACCGTCTCCGAGATCTAGGTGTTCATACGGACAGACGGACAGACGGACGGACAGACGGACATGGCTAGATCGACTCGGTTGTTGATCCTGATCAAGAATATATATACTTTGTGGGGTCGGAGATGCTTCCTTCTGCCTGTTACATACATTTTGGCGACTTTAATATACCATTTCACCCTATGGGTGTATGGTATAATTACAAAAAAATATCAAAGAAGCTAACTTCGTCTATGCCGAACATCTGACCAATTTTATAATACCCTCTGCAAGGGTATAAAAATGGAATTGCAGAATTTCGCGTTTGATGACTAAGTTATATGTAATTTTTATACCCTTACAAAAGGTTCTTAGTAACTTAATTACACGCACCAGCAGAGCTATATCTGTCGATTTATATTGCCTATTATATATGATCTTTTTCTCCGATCTGATTTGATATATGTATAACATTAAAAACTGCAGCTTTTCGACAAATCGTTCCTATTGCGTTCTATGTTATAATATTTCATTCTGATCCGGACTCTGTGTCTCTACACTGTAGAGTCGAAGTATTGAAAAGCGTTATGACTAGTCCGAAATCGTCTTATCTGGGTTACAAAACATCTTACCTATTTTAAAACACCCTCTGCAAGGGTATAATGATTAGGCTCTTTATATGTACATGAGCCTGATTGTTAGCTTATTTATGCTTTTGTTGCAGACATTTACACTGAATAGTCTGTACAAGCTACTAGCATATGCTTATACTGCAGGATAACTTAATATTTATCGTATTTTATCAAAATCAGATAGCTAATTAATTGGAAAAATTCGATTTTGTATTAAAGGGTTTTTTTTATTTTTAAACAAAGAAAGAATAACACACAAGTAACAGAATTAAAAAAAAAATATCAAATGCAGTCCTTGGCTGTAATATTTTTACATGGACAGAACATTTTTTCTGTAACTCAATTCATCAATGCACAGACAAAAACATTCCAAATATCATTTCCATTTCGTTTTCTTCTTCCCCATCCCCTTTTTAATGCATGCTGGGTAATAGGTTGCTGGCAGCACCGGCAGCGTTTGAACAAAGCCGATTTATATTGACTGTAACTTCTTTTCTATTTATCCGATTTGAATAAAATTGCGGTATCTGATGTTTTATATAAATCATATTAGTAAATAGGGATACTACAATTTCTTCAACTATTTTTCTATTTTCTTCTACAACTATATGATATAGTGGTCCGATCCTGAAAATTAAATTTTTTGCATACTTTATCTTACCCTGGCCATAAGTAGCTCAAATATCAAGTTTCATCCCAATAGCTCTTACAAAGGCCGAATAAAACGCATACGCACCGACGGACGGACGGACAGACGAATATGGCTATATCGACTCAGCTTCTTATGTTGATCAAGAATATATAAACTTTATGGTGTCGCGAACGTCCCTTTTGTTCCTTACGAACATCTGACCTATTTTATAATACTCTCTGCAAGGGTATAGAAACTATCATTATTAAATTTCATACGGATACTCCAACTTTTTCACCTATTTTGCCGATATAACTATATTATATAGTGGTCCGATCCTGACGATTTTCATACTTTAACTTACCCGGGTTATAAGTAGCTGAAATATCAAGTTTCATCCCATAAAACGCATACGACGGACATGGCTATATCGAATCCGCTTCTATGGGGTCGGAAATGTCTCCTTCTGTGGGTTACAAACATTTGACCAATTTTATAACACCCTCTGCAATAATAACCTTCAAAGGTAAAGGGTTAGTCGGTTTTTTTTTGACAGTAGGGAGACTTTAATATTTTGAATGTGTTTTGTCCCTTAAGCAATGTTCTCTTTTCATAAATTAAAGTTCTGTCCAAAATGGCAACAGCATCAAACAGACCACATATATTTTTATTAAGACTTTTGGCTTGGTAGCTGTCACCGTGTCCCAATATGCATATAAAAAGTAGATCCCAAGCCACATATGGTTTGGAGATGAGGTTTGCGTTGGGCAGTGCGAACCGTAGCGAACCCTTTGTATAAAAACAACTTGGTAAAACATGTTAACATAGCCAATAAGCAGCAATAGAAATTAGTTAGCCAAAGCTATTCTCATCACGGCCAAACAACCACAAAGGACCCAATTAAAAATGTAAGGAAACAAACCAAAAGATGTTATTGCTGTTAAACAACAACGGAGTGTGTCCCGAAGCGGTTAAATTTACAACAGTAACACCGGCGACCCTTTGGACAGAAAACTCTAACCGGTGCTGCTCAGTCTCCGCCTCCTTCTGTCGCTTCAAACAGTGATGAAAACTGATGGCCGGAGACAGTAAAGGGAATGAAAATGAAAATAGCTATGGTAACGGTAAAGGGAACCAATGTTGGTGCGAGTACTAGTACATAGCAATGGCAGACACGACCATTTTGTGGCTTCAGTCCGCTTTAAGTGAACCAAAGGTAACTTTCAGGAGGCGAAACAGGGAAGGGATACAACAAAGGACATATCCTTTCCCTGTTTTCAACTCACAGTTCGCAGTTCCCTGGTTAGGGAAAGACAAAAGACATGGACTAGTCATGTGATATAATATCTTGCATAAAGCGACACAATACATAAGGAAGCCAGCCAGCAAACAAGCGATTGGGGAAAAGTAAGCAAATAGACAAAAGTACCCATCGAACAACCGACGCTCCACCATCTATCCCTTCAATTCATTGCTTCGCATTCGCTCTCCATTTAAAAAAAAATTTTTTTTTTGTTTTTTTTATGGGGTTTTTACCAACTTGCCTCTACTATAAGTGCTAAAGCCGTAAAAAGCAACATACTATTGTTTGGGTAGTGGGGGATATATTGGCACTGAGGGCGTGGCGAGGTGATGTTAAGGGCTGGAGAAATGCGTGGTCGAATCTTTTGTTTAGCGTTGACATGGCCACTTTGCCAGCGGCCTTGCTTTTCAATGTTTGTACTGTTCGGTTATGTTTTGCTGCTGTTACTGTTGTTGCTACGCCTGTCGCTTTCGGAATTGCAAATGGCGGTTTCTTTAACCCTCACCTGTGAATGGAGGGTCACCCACCCAAGCAGCGGTGGGTGCTGGCCTCCAACTTACGTAAATTATCCTGCGTGCTTTGGCGCACAACGTGTAATTGGAAAAACGTGAGCACTGCTGGAGTCAAGTGGCGTATAAATATAAAAAAGGCGGACAGTGGTGTGGCACACGCGTTGCCGCATCCTGCGGCCTAACGCCGTTCGTTTTCTTATTTGTGTTCTGTCGTATGTATTAGCTTGGGCTATGTAATATTTGGATGCTTAATGACGCTAATGGAGTGGGTTTACTGATGTTTCGATGTTCAGGTAAGCCGAGTCGAAGCCTCTTGTTAACTTTAACATGACGTGAATGGATAATTAGTTGCCGAAAATGTGTTCCGCGCTCATAAATTTGAGCCACACATGTTGCTGCTGCTACTGTTGATGTCGCTGGCACATGTGTTCCCGACCCGCCCCGTCTATGGCCACTCGCTCATTAGAGAGCTCATTATCAGTAGAAGTGTGTATAGTGGCTAAACTGTCGCCGCCGCCACAGTCATCCGTATGTAAATCACCGAAAGCAAGAAACAAAAAATCATTTTCGCTCGGGTCCTTGAGCTCTTTTTCAGTTAGCGCGACATAAAAGAAACCCATCGCATCGCATATGTGTCTGTGTGTACATACTTACACACTGCCTAAAGCACGCGCCTAATAAATAAAAATTATTACCTTCATAATTATGGAAAAACATGGCAATGGCGCCGTCGAATGCGTGCGTATAATTATGCCAGCTTTTACACCCATGTCTGCACCCCACAAAAGCACACTAGAACATCCACATATCCGCATTTTCAACACATCCATACTGATTGGGGAAAACTCCATGTGCACATAACACATGCGTGTATGTTAGAAGCGTGTATTCTAAGACAGGGCTGTGTTGGCGTTAATGCTCTCAATGGGCTTTCTATGTTCTATTCCCGTCTCATGTCGATGTTGTTTCGTTCATCTCTTCTTTTTACTTTTCTATTCTATTTTTTGTGTTTTTACCCTCGTAGACAAAGAAGCAGAAACATGTATAATTAATTTATGCTTTTTTGTTTTCCTTTTTTTTGTTTGTGTTTCAGCAATTAATTGAGGAGAAGGATTCGACCGAAGTTACAATGGCACATCCCAAAGCAAAGGAATGGATTGTCTCGATGGCGAAGGCTAATTACCAAGAGTTAGCTAAATTAGCTGGCGAATTCCCGGAGCTGGTAAAATTGCAGGTAAGATATGAACTTACGTATGTACATACATTATGACTTCCATTCTCTCTTGTCAGTTTTAAGATTATGTCATTTTCTTAGCTGATGTGTTTTGACATGAGTTACGCTCAGACAGCTCAGCAATCCAATCCACTCAATTCGCTAGTCCTTACAACAAATTTATTAATTTCGTTTTCTTGAGTGCTTTCAACATATACGACAAGTACAAACTATTCATAAACATTAATTATTACAAATTAAGTAGCAACGTGTTGTTTTTACCATGTCGAACAACACTTAAAAATGTGAAGAAAATAAAACGACGATCACGGAGACAGGGCATGAACGAGAACAAAGGGGGCGGCTCAGAACCAAGAGAAGCATAACGGGACAGCCACTGCGACAATTAATTGTAAAATGTGTTTTCAGCATTTTTAGCACATGTATTGTACGTTAAGCAATAGGCGTTAGGGCGGGGTTGCCACCAACTAATAAAACCGCAGACCAATCGCTAGTAGCCATTGGACAGACGACTGGCAAAAAGATAGTGGAGTCCAGCGAACCTAGGGTAGCGAACATGGTAATCGTTATATCCTTATAAAGTGGTGTATTTGTTGAAATATATTTAATAGACTGCATAGCTTAAATAAAATGTAGTAAGTCGTCTCGCCGACTTATGTAGGTATACCATATACCAGAAAAACAAATATTTCAGATTTATAATAACAAATTTATTTACGTATTTTTAAAATTCTGTTCACATGCTTTTTACAAGCATATCTTAGTATCTCGCTCACTCAAAACCAACAGCCAACGGCCAACTCCGGCCTTATGGAAAAACGTTTATATGCATAACTTGGCTATTTTAGGTCCGATTTTGATCAAATTTGGTATTTTGCTACATATTAGTAAATTTAAGTGTGCCAAATTTGATTGCACAAGGTAAAAAACTACTGCAGATAATTGAGTTTTTTCAAATTACTGGGGCGGAAAGGGGCGTGGCAAAATCTTTGCACATAAAAAATGTGCGCATTTACTAAGCAAATATACATACCAAATATGGTGCCTCTAGCTAAAATAGTCTTTAAGAAAAACACTTTTTTGAACCGCGGTGCGCGAAAGGGGCATGGCAAAAATTTTAAATGAACTTGATCACTTTACATATTACACGAGCGAACATACCAAATTTGGCTCTATCTCTTATAGTCTCCGAGATCTAGGCGTTCATACGGACGGACAGACTGTCCGGACAGATGGATGGACGGACAGACGAACATGGCTAGATCGACTCGGTTGTTGATGCTGATCAAGAATATATATACTTTATGGGGTCGGAAGAGCTTCCTTCTGCCTGTTACATACATTTTGGCGACTTTAATATACCATTTCACCCTATAGATGTATGGTAAACAAATGTATGTATTTTGTAAACAAATGGGTTGAAAAATATATTTAAATGCATGATGCGAACATCTTTGTCTGTTTTATCACACTTTCTGCAATATTCGAGTCACTCTGAAACTCCTTAGCAGGAACTATTAATAAAAGGGATAAGTGAAAGACAAGAAAATAACTCCTCTATCGACATTTTCCAATTTGTATAAGCATAAGTGTGTTCATTAATTTGAAACTTGCGCCATAGTATGGGCCCCTGCCCCTTCAGAGGCTCTCAATTAGACGAAACTCCCAGTCATAGCAAGTATGTACATACTTATGTTCCACTCCTACTCTAAATACTGATGTGCCGGGTTTGTCTTAAGATGATTTATGTGAGTACCAAGCAGCAACATCGGACTGTCTGCGGTAAGGGCGTGGTATATTATATCTTAAAGCGAACTAATTGCCGTACAAATGCACTGTTCCCGGAAATAATGAATTCCGTTGCACTCCTACTTTTTATGTATGCAAAATTTGAGGCACATATGTATGTATGTACAATGTATAAGTGCATGCATTTATATACGTATATACGTTCAACAAATTAATGAAAGCGCGTAGAGAACCAAGAAGTCGCAGCAGAAATTGCAACGAAATGGTTGGCAGTTCATTAGCAGCGCTTCCAATTCCTCTGAATCACTGGATTCGCAATGAGACGGAAATTGTAATAAATCAGACAGCAATTGCCACTTAACTTAAGACATTTTAAAAGCCGACAGCTTCTCTAAAGAATATCATGCTTACTCGTGAGCAATAGAATTTAAAAAATTGTGCAATATTCGGAACATTTAACCGTTTACTTTATTAATCAATATTCTCATGATAATTTGATTAAGCCAGGTCGCCCCACAACCCGATTGGGCCTAAGTAATGGCACAACGAGACGTGTTTATGTAGCCATTTCCGTCTGTCCAGGACCGATTAATATATACTGCAGACATTGTACTCCCGTGAAGGTAAGGTCGTGAATCCTATTACAGTGAAAGCTCCCTTGGCCGGACAGCGACTTATTATCAAAAATTATTATTAAATACAAACCATTAACATTTTTCAGTTTAATATACCAATTAATGACTGCAAATTTGATTAAAATCGGGCGATATCATAAAAAAGCATATACCATGCATTTAATATTTATTAGATCAAATTCATGTGTGTGAAATTTCATAAGTGCAGCATAGGTTTTGTAAATTGTACAACGGTATACAAAGAGGCAGGACCATAGCCGAGCAAAAAGAGTTTGTGTGCCTAGTTAAATATGTAGAAAGAGAGCAGCTGTGAGAGTTTGAAGGTCTTATACATATATGTACATTCATACATATATTTGTATTTATATGGATTGAGTTACAGAAAAAGTATCAAAGTATACTCAGTTTTCTTTCTCTCTACAAGTTTAAGACATTAACACTTGTTTCTATATATAAGATTATCTTCTTTGATATTTTATACTTAAACAGCTTCACTGAAAGCCAATCAGTTGAAGCCCTATATCTTTGCCTGTTTTAGTTCGATTTACTTTAAATTTTCACCCAACATTCTTAAAACTCTAAAAATTAGAAAAAATTTTTTAAATGGGGGAAAAAAAATTGCTAAACCCTTCCCACCCCTTAATGTCTGCCCTTTTTGAAACAAAACCAGAGGGCCGGGGCAACTTTTTTGTCAACTCTTTCCTTACCCATAGCCATCAAAGTGGAAAAACGTTTTATCTAAAATGCCTAATGTTTCCGAAAAAACGGCCTACAATCTTAGCATTAGAAATAACGAAATTAATAATCAAAGTCACTGTTTTCCACCGATCGTTCCTATGGAAGCTATATGATATATTCACCCGATCTTGATCAAATTCGACACAGTCAACAGATATATTAAACTAAGAAATGTTTAATTTGGAAGCAAACGCGTCAAAAGTAACAAAGTTATTGAAAAAAGTTACTGTCACTTCAGTCACTCGATCTTGATCAAATTTGGCACAGTCGTTTATAGGTATAATAAACTTACCAATATTACATTTCACGACAATAGCTTAGAAGTTATTGAGAAAAGTCACTGTTCGTGACTTTGCCGTTTGTCTGAAAGCTATATGATATAGTGGTCCGATCCGGCTGAATCCGAGATATACAACCCCTGCAGTATATACAGTAGCCTACATGCAAAATTCCAGCTCTGTAGCTCTTACGGTCTAGGAGGAGTTTGCGTTGATCCGGACGGACGGACATGGCTAGATGAACTCATCTCGTCATGCTGATCAAGAATATATACACTTTCTATGGTCGGAGATGCTTCCTTCTATGCGTTGCACACTTCTGACCAAAATTAATATACCCTTTTTGCAAGGGTATAATGAGGTAAGTAAGCAGTTTCGCCGACATAGGTATACCATACACCAGTAAAACAAATAAAAAAATTCTGTTTACATGCTTTTTACAAGCATATCTTAGTATTTCGCTCACTCGAGCACCCTAGGGTCCCTACCAGCCAACGGTTAACTCCGGCCTTATGGAAAAACGTTTATATGCTTAACTTGGTTATTAATACCATTCACCCATAGGGTGAAATGGTATATTAAAGTCGCCGAAATGTATGTAACAGGCAGAAGGAAGCTTTCCCGACCCCCTCAAGTATATATATTCTTGGTCAGCATCAACAGCCGAGTCGATCTATCTATGACTAATAAATCTTATTGATTTATACCTACCAAATTTTACTGAAATCGGACCAGATACATACAAAATATAGGTATGTATGAACGTTTTTTACTTGGCGGTTCATAAGGGCGGTGTTGGCCGTAGGCTAGTTCGGCGCTAGAGTGCTCGTGTGTTTGTAGAGTAAGCGATATAGCATATGCTATGAGACATGTAAAAACAATTTAATAAAAATACATTTGGTTTTAGAAATTTTAAATATTTGTTTCGATTGGTATACCCAAGTTGGCGAGACGACTTACTTCATTACATCCTTGCAAAAAGGGTATTATAATTTTGCTCAGAAGTGTGCAAGGAAGCATTTCCGACCATATAAAGAATATGTATTCTTGATCAGCACGACGAGGCGAGTTTAAATAGCCAAGTCTGCCTGTCCGTCCGTTTGGATCAACGGAACTCCTCCTAGACCCTTAAAGCTACGGGGTTTCAATTTTGCATATAGGCTTGTATATACACACAGTTTGTTTATCTCGGATTCAGGTATATAATATAGCTTCCATACAAACGGCAAAGTTATGAACAGTGACTTTTCTGAATAACTTCGTTATTTTCTGAGCTTTTAATATTAGTAAGTTTAATACACCTATAAACGACTGTGCGCGTAATTGAGATCGGTCGAAAACAGTGACTTTTGTCAATAAATTCGTTATTTTTAAAGAAATTGTAATACAAATTTACATATCTCAGTTTAACATAGCTATCAATGACTGTGACAAATTTGATCAATATCGGATGATTATATCATATAGCTTACATTGGAACCATCGGCGGTAAAATTTGTTGAAAAACTTCGTTATTTCCCATGCTAAATTTGCAGCCCGTTCTTTCATAAACATTGGACTTTTAAAAAGTTTTTCTACTTTAAGGAGGTAGGGAAAGAGTAACGAAAAACTTGCAAGAGTATAAAATCTTTAACGCGGTCGAAGTTACCCCAGGCCCTCTGGTTTTATATAAACTCGATATTTTTGAATGCTACACGAGTCTACATACCATATTTGGCGTCTATAGAGTTTGTATTCTCTGAGATGAAGGAACACTCGGATGTTGATACTGACAATGTATACTTTTGAGGTGGAAGGGCTTCCTTCTATTTGTAACAAAATGATTTGGCGACTCTAATATACCACATCACCCCATATATAATAATATTATAAGTTTATTATTGCTAATATAAAATTGACGATTAATAAAATTCGAGTTTTATTATATACCATTCGAGATTTGAAAATGTGTGTATATTCTTAGCTATACATATGTACATATATGAATGTATGTACATACATATAATTTGGTATGTCGCTTGATTGACCCATTGCTTTAATTATAGCAGTGTTGAAGGAAATACCCAGGCTACTTTTTCGCAAAGTCATTGCCCTTACAGCGAAATATTTTTTTAATTTGAATAAGTAATTCAAACAGTCAAAATCAAAAAAAAAAATAACAAGTTGAAACAAATGCGAACAAGGAAAATTCAATTTAGCCGCATGTCAAACCGAATTGCTGGCTAGGTCAAACATGTTGATGGATGGATGCACGACGGGCCGAATGAAAGGGAAGCACAAATACATGTATACGTATGTATGTACTAGAGATGGGCATGGGCCATGCCGTGTCTTCGCCGGTATGAGCTGTGGTGTTTAAAAATCGAGACTAATAAGAGGGACAGTTGGACATGTTTATATCGACTCCGTTTCTCATGCTGATCAAGAATATTTATCCTTTATGCAGTCGAAAACACGTTCTTTTCGGCCTAAAAATGTTAGATTGACTTTGTAGTAACCTCTGCTAGAGTTATAAAAGAATAGACTCTCAAGCACTAATTTGGATTAGCTCTAATTTTTACTTTAATATGTAAGGTAGACATTCTTTATTCGTTTTTTTATTTATGAATTTTTAGCTTGAAAGCAGAAAGATCGTTTTATTTAAGGAACTTTATTACACCTATAAATTATTTTGCCAAATTTGATCCATATCGGGCGACTGTATCATATAGCTCCCATAGAAACAATCGGTGGTAAACAGTGACTTTGATCAATAATTTCGTTATTTCCTATGCTAAGATTGTAGGCCGTTCCTTCGCAAATATTATAGTTTTTAGATAAAACGTTTTTCCACGTAACAAACAACATCCAAGGGTATACAATCTTTGGCGCGGTCGATGTTAGCACCGACCCTCTGTTTAAATAATATAACGAACTAAAAACTTATAAATTAAATACATCCATGCTGTGCCTCCCAAAAAAATCCTGCTGGGCCTCAATACTTTTCGTCTGTGCATGGGTGATACCGTGTGTCAAAAGAGCGGCCCATGCGCATCTCTAGTATCTCTAGTACGTATGTATGTATATATATGTACATATGTGTGTATTTTACCAACATCAGCATCTACAAGCTAAAATTGCAAAAAGAGCCATGCATCGTCTCGTCTCGTCTATTGGGGCGGTCCCTCCGCCTGACCCAGCTGACCGGACAACCAGCGAGCAGTGAAACAACGCACAAGCTCTCACCCCGTTAATAACGTTCACACACAAAAACACACGTGTGTGTATATATGTATGTACACATATACATGGATGTACCACCTGAATGAAAACAACGAAGAATATAAATTGGTAAAAATACATACACCTAAAGTTTTTAATTAATACAAAACTTGTAACATTTTATAAGCTGTTACCATTAGTAACGTACAAGCATTTTGAGCCTGTACATGTACTATATATATTGACTTTCACGTGTACTGCATACATTATACTGAAATTCCATCATCTTGGAATACAGCTATACTAAATTAACAGTCACATTCACTTTACAGTTTGCACCTTGCTTACCTGCACTAGTGTCTATAACAAGGTGCACCACAATGTTTTAAAATTACTGGTGTCATTGAATACAGGGTGCGCCCTTTGTAGCTCATTTGACTACCCTGTCCCTTTGGTGACAGAGCTTGGGCGCAGGTATATAAAAAGGTAGCTTGTGCCATGTGGGAAAACACACTTTTATTATCGTATACGTTATACAAATTTCCCTTGAGAACATGTCCTACAATCTTAGGATAGGACACGCCGTTTCATCGTATGTTTATGACAGCTATATGTATAATATAGTCATCCGTTCCGGCTGAATCAAAAGTATACCTATGCGGTATATAGAAACTCACATGAAAAATTTCAGCTCTGTAGCACTTACAGTCTAGCAGAAGTTTGCGCTGATCCAGACGGACGGACATGGTCATTTAAGAATATACATATATACTTTATACGGTCGGTCTATGTGTTGCACACTTCCGACCAAAACTAGTACACCCTTTTTGCAAGGGTATAACAAGAGCTGAGATTGAGAAAAACAGACTCAAAATACACGCGACGTGTTAAATACATGGTCGTCATTGTAGTTACATACAATTAAACTAAGTTGGAAGCGTTTTTCCATTCTTAATTATTAAATCCGTGGACTTCTTTATTCGTATTCCTGCATTTTTTCTTATAGAAGCATAAACAAGAAGGGGTTTTTTTTTCAAAGATCAGAGACTTTTCAACGGGTTGTCATTAGCAACAATAAAGCAGCAATAAAAAGTCTGACACCTTTGTCAGCGACTGTAGACATATTATGGTAAATTCATATTATATGCGGTGGTGGCGCCTGAGCCAAGTGACATAAGAAAACGTGTGAATAGTCGAAAAGAAAGCAATCTGCCGAAAGCAGCTATGATTTGACATCGGCCTTCAAAGGAATTACATGTGTTTACGACTTCCAACCATCAGTCCTCGATGTGGGTCAATGAATCTTTGGTGGTTTTACACATGAAGCTGTGATTTTGGCTATTCAATTTAATTAGATTTGTGTTTTGTCATTGTCACCATTGTCTGCACTGGCAATTACATAAATGTCACAAAAATATTTCCGGAAAAGGGTATTCCTAATATCGACATACCCGAATATACACGTACATGAATATACACATAATTATGAGTAAAGAACTCACTCAGCGCCGCCGTCACCAATTGTTGTATTTGTTAGTTAACATTATGATTTTCCTTGGGGAGATCAGTTGCAATGCCTTGCCAAGCACCTTTCATCTGGTACCCATACTAAAGTCAAATATTATTTTATTAGTATGTATGTATAATCGTATATGATATTCATATCCACCTTGGAATTACATACCTTTGCACCCATAAGCCTACATGCAAAATTTAAAGTCTTTACGTCTTTTGGTCTAGGGGGAGTTCGTGTCGATCCAGACGGACGGATAGACGGAGATGGCTCTTCAAACCCGTCTCGTCGTGCTGGTCAAAAATATATATACTTTATATGGTCGTAGATGCTTCTTTCTATGAGTTGCACTCTTCTGACCAAAATGAATATACCCTTTTTGCAAGGGTATAAAACATTTTCGGCGGATAGATCGCCATGCTCGGGGTAGAGTATCACAAGACAAACTAACAAAAGCATCTACAATCATTAAAACATGAACATGATTGCTTTTTTGTTAACCTAATGGTATCTATCTTTCCATCCCTCTGGAATAACGAAAACTCCTCCTAAAACGTTAAACAAGGCTGTTTTGCATATGGGCTTCTATGTACTGCAGAAGTTATATATTAGATTCAGCTGGATCCGACCAGTATAACATATATGTAGCTCTCATGAAAAGGGCAAACTCACTAGCAGAGTATTTCTCTATAACTTTGTTATTCCTTCAATTTCTGTCATAAATATGAATATTATTCACATACACAGACAAAACCTTTGAAGTCCCTTTTTATTTCACTAGACTCGCAATTTCTTTTTCTTCTTCTTCCACCATACCCTTTAAATACCAATTATATGTGTACATCAGAGCCCGGCACACATATCCCCCGGGGACGAACTCGTTCGGCACCTCTTATACCTGTAAGCCGAACGGCTGCCAAAGTCTTCACATAAAAAAAATCAAGAATATGAGGGTGGATTTAGTTTCCCTCAGCATTTCGACGCAAGCAGATCTATTTGTTGAGAGAACACACATGAAACCAGAGGGCCGGGGCTAACTTCGACCGCGTCAAAGTTTTTATACCCTTGCAACTTTTTTGGTAACTCTTTCGTTACCTACAGCCATCAAAGTAGAAAAACGTTTTATCTAAAAGGGCTAATATTTGCGAAAGAACGGCCTACAATCTTAGCATAGGAAATAACAAAGATATTGATCAAAGTCGTTTATACATATGTGTAATAAACTCACTAATATTAAATTTCCCGACAATAGCTCAGAAAATAACGAAGTTATTGAGAAAAGTCACTGTTCGTGACTTTGGCGTTTGTATGGGAGCTATATGATATCTGGTCCGATCCAGATGAATCCGAGATATACAACCCCTGCAGTATATACAAGCCTACATGCAAAATTCCAGCTCTGTAGCCATTACGGTCTAGGAGGAGTTTGCGTTGATCCAGACGGACGGACATGGCTAGATGAACTCATCTCGTCATGCTGATCAAGAATATATATACTTTATATGGTCGGAAATGCTTCCTTCTATGCGTTGCACACTTCTGACCAAAATTAATATACCCTTTTTGCAAGGGTATAAAAATTGATCGCTGCTTTGTTTTCTTTATCTTTTTCTTGTATAAGATTATTTGCTGCACTCGTTTTCTTGATTTGAGGCAGAATTTGATGAAGTTTCACTTTGCGCAGTGTAAAGCAACATACGCACACAAGCAAGTCCACACATACAACTAAACTTTTTTAGCGCTCTCTTTGTGCCGGGCCCTTGTGTACACCCTGCAGTACGTGTCTGCGGAGACTCTCCGTCGAGTTTGCGGGGACATGTCCGCTGTCTTGGGGGACATAGCGGCGACACGCTCATTTGAGTTGCGGCGACATTTAACATTAGATGGCCTAGCAATAAGGACAATCGGGACAACTGAGCGACAAAGTCGACGGTATGTCCGCGGATGGTTTTTCGAAAATGTTTTGAGGGACATTTGCAAAGAAATTTGCTCTGAACGTCGACGGTACGTCGGCAGGTCTTCTTTGCGTTCGTGTCAGAGGATGTTCCAGCCACATTTGCTTTGAATGTCGACCGTTGATCGACGGATCTTCTTTGCATGCGCGTCAGAGGACGTTACATCGACAATTGCGTTGAATGTCGATAGTGTTGTCCATACAAAAATAAAATACAAAATACAAAATTTTCTTTTAATTAATTTATTCATTTATTAAATTTTTATATCACAGCAATATTTGAAAAATGTAATATATTATATTATATTCATTTATTATTAATTTTTAACTAATTTTCACTTCTATTTTCAAAATTTTTTTTAATGAAACTTTATTTGATTTATTTTCAAATGCACGCAAACTTACCTTTATATATTTTGAATAATTTGAATATTTTCACTGTAATTTTTCACAAGTTTCTAACTCCTCACTTTTGTGACAACTACCTTATACGCAATTCTAAATCAAATGGAAAGAGAAACGAAAATAACAAAGCGACGCGTGCCGAAAACACAGGGTATGCTTGGCCATAACCGACGATGCATGTAAAATTATGTGAAATTTACATATGTTTCACATCAAAAGAACATGCTTATTTAATGATCAATTTATAAGTAACAAGTTATTGACAAATTATGCATATATAAAAATAATATGTACATATATGGTAATAATGTTCAAATTTTTTCCTCACCCATAAGTAACAAGGGTATGGAAAAGCCGTCATCAAAATAAATATTATTTGATGCTGCATTTTTCCTATTCTTGCCTTTTTTTTGGTGTCAATTTTTTTCAAGAAATTGTGTTTGCTCAATTCTTTTCGGTAGCCAAAGTGTTTCGACGACGACATTGGATAGTTCGGGCACCGTCGGCTGGTCTTTGCTTGTCGACGCCGGCAGAATTTAATTCTGCCAACGTCGGTATAGTCGACGATGCAGCGACATTGTCGACCGGGAACATTTGGTACTGGAGGGCATGCACACCCAGTTTACGTACATATGTATGCATGTGTATGCGTGTGCTCTGCTGATTTCGAGCAATGACGTAGTGGGTTGGCGGCAGCGCTGCCGGCATCGTTTTTACAGACCCGATTTATATTGACAGTAACTTGTGTTCTATTTATCAGATCTTATGTTTTATCATTTGTCATTATCATTAGAAAATTTGATAGGGATACTCCAACTCCTTTACCTATTTTTCGTATATCACTATGTGATATAGTGGTCCAATCCGGATGATTTTCATACTTCATCTCATCCAAGTTATAAATTGCTTAAATACCAGCTTTTAAGATGGCTGAGTAAAACGCATACGGACCGACGAGCTGACAGAGGGACATGGCTATATCGACTCAGCTTCTCATGCTAATCAAGAATATGTATATAAGAATTGTTCCTATGAAGTTTTGTTAACTTTACATTCAATATCCTTCTTAACTTCTTCAAACCATCTACTTCATACTTATAATACAAATGGTCTAAGAAACGGGGTAACGACACATCTCCGCCGTTAGAAAAACGAGATATCTCCGCGCGAAGATACATATGTCGTGGGCGGAGATATGTCGCTATGCCCTAAGAAACTATGAGAGCTAGATCCACCAAATTTATTTTTTTGGACTCGTGTATTATGTACTATTTGAAATATCGCAACTCGGCATATGGTCTTTATATCGTTATATCTATCAATAACCTGGATTCTGTACTGACTAAAAAATGCACAATTTAGAGGAGTTGAGAAAATAGTGGAAAGTGAGATACATAGTGCTGTTTTCGAACTGATTTATTTTCTTCGAAGTAAAGTTTTAAAAATATGGCTGTATAATGATTTGTACGTATTCTATTGGATTAAAAATATGAGCCAATATTATCTATATGTCACCATCTGCCGTTTCTATAAGGAGAAATGGGCTATGTAAACGGAAAAAGGTTTTATTGCGGTCAGCGGCATAATAACTATATAAACTAGTGATAATAAATGGTTATTTTCACACGGTGTCGTTTGTGCTGCTGATATCTATTTTACTTACTGTCTTATCTATGTTATGAGGCATAAATTATACTAAGAAGGCTAATATGTATATATATAAAACTACTTCGATAATCCACCATCCTCTTTTGCATTATCCTTGATAAACCTAAGACAAGTATACTTCATCGGGGAGCAAAACGCCAACTCCGTCGGGGTTCGAACTCTAGAACAACAGATGTAGAGGGGATCTATTGCACCACCAACTATCAAAAATATATATGCATTTGTACATGTGCATGCTTCATTTAAGCCAAAATTTTATATTGTTTCCTTTTGCAATGCAGTTAACTCCGTGACTTGCTGCTGGAATTTTTATTTGGTGCCTTCTCAACAAAGCGACTTGTCTGAAAAACGTGAACAATTCCAATTTTCCTCCTCCTCTTAACTCCTGTCTGCGGTAAAGTGTCAGCAAAAACGAAATTGAGCTTATCTGCAAATTCATCGGTTGGATTTTGGCCAGACTTCTTTGGCGACTTGATACAATCGTGCAGTCTTCAAATTAGCGACATTCGAAAAACTTGCAAGATAACTACGAAAATCGCAAGCTAAAAAGTTAAATTGGTTACAACCCTTTTATACCCTGTTTGTCAAAAAACGAGGATTTGGAACGTCTATGCACTAGCTTGAACAAGTGAACTTAAGAGTATACTGATTCCAAATTTACACAGCTCCATTATAATAATATTGATTTATAATGCTGATTGATTTATAATGCTGATTGATTTATAATGCTGATTGATTTCTGTAACCTGTATCGCGTTACATGTAACATGTCCGTACCAATGTCTATCTATCCGATCATACTATAAAATATATATAATAATAAGTACATAGAATTTTTTTTAATTAAAAAGAGTCAAAATAATATTGAATTTTCATACAGGGTACTTCGAAATCATTCGACAAACTTCCTTTTTGCGCCTCCGAAAAAAAACAACAAAGATCTGCCAGAAAACAAACACAAAAAAAAAACCATTAACAAAAGAGCAGCCACAACTAAAGCATCTCGTTCTGCGTGATTTATTCGTTTCTCCAATTGAATTGTTTTTAAGTAAAGTCTTCCCCTGAAGACGTAGCTCTTCAAAATTGATCAACAGTCCACCATTGATTTCTATGACTTGATTGACATTTCATGAGCCTGGAATGGACATCCATTTACCGCCGGCACCACCGCCGCGTCGCCAGCAAAAACAAAAGCAATAGCAACAAGACATCGCTAGCGTCAGTGTCGTTGATGATCATCCTGCCGATGATCCGGTGACCAAAACGACAAACTGAGGCGCCATGTTAACCACCAAGGAGTCACTGACTACCTTACTGCATGGCAGCGTGCTCGTTATTGACGAAGATTGATTAATGATTGACTGACAGACCAGCTATTGTTACTTGGTTGCCTCTCGCCAATGCAATCATTTAATGAAATACATTTTTGCATTTTATGGGACACTATTCCTTCGACTGTTACGATGCCAACTACAGGTTGCCAGCTACCGTTGTGGATGAAACAGAATCTTATATTTGGACTAAATGGATGTTATCGTTTTTACTTACTTTATAAGGACAACCAACTTGTCACATATAATGAAATGTACCCCTGCGTGCGATTGGGCAATTGGGCTACCCATTTTAAATTGGTTTCTAATTTCCTTTTTATGTATGTATATACCAATGACTGTAAATACTCCTCATGCCGATGGCCTTAACACGACACACGTATATATTGATTAGCCATCGACTTGGGTAAATGCGTGTTCCTGACGACTAGCATACTGCCACCGTTCTGTGTACTCGTACTAGCGCCGGGTACCGATCCCGGACTTCACCATTCAGCAACAGAATTGACTCGAAGCGTTCTGCAAATTTGTCAATACATCTTTCTGCGTGGTTGAACTCGTCCATCGGTAGGCCATAAATTGTGGAAAATAAATATAACAATAATCTGCTTCACTCCAATCCTGCCCGATTTATACGGTTCAGACAGAGAGCAGATCAGACTGCTCTTTTTCTTTTAATCGCCAGCGGCTGGAGTTCTTTCTGTCCAGGTATGTACCTCACGCGTTGTTCTCCACACCTCACCTAAAAAGAGGTGTTGCCACTTTGTTATGAGTTTTTAAATCTGGCAAATCCCATTTACCAGCATTTATTCGAGTTTAATCGATTTTTATACCCTTTACTCAGAGGCTGAGAGAGTATACTAAAAGAGTCAAACGATGGCATTGACTATGATTGTACATGAGGTATTCCTCACCGTCACCGCACTTTCTTTTCGTATGCCCGTAATATAATAACGGAAAGAGAAAAAGGATACTGTCACTTTTAATCAGCTATTCACACACTGGTTGACACTGTGTAATTTGGTATTTGAGGCCAGAGCCCACTAGTTTAAATATATAAGTAATAATTGTCTACAGTGCAGGACCAATCGATCCTTACATTTGTATGTTCCAAAGTGTACTATGGAAATCAGTTCCTCGACGGATTTACTTTTTTTATTTGAGAGGCAGTATCAACCAGATTACAATCCAGTATACATTTCCCAAATACTCGGTTCGTACTGTTTAGTGTAAGCCCAGTACAGCATTTGCTTAACGCCCATGGAACCGCCTATATTGGTTTGGTTTGCTCTTGGTTTGTTCTGGGAAATAAAAAAAAAAAATTTATTGGGCCCAAGCTAAGGTGGGTGCATTGCTGTTGTCAGAGTGAGGGTACAAAATATTTTAAATTTATGGAGCTCGATCGTAAAAGCCCAAAAAAAGTTCAAAATTAGTAAATATTAATTTTTCCAGTGAGCTAAATAAAATGTAATATTTCCAACCATCAAACTACGTCATTCATTCTGAACAATATAAACTTTGCTGATGTAGTGTATCTCGTATGCAGTTACGTATAAGTTTCTTATACTAGAGTAAGGCCAAGTTTCTTTATAATTTATAAGGGAATTTGCACAGGTGCGTAAAAATACAAGCCTTAATTTGAAACAAGAAAATAGAAGATTACATTTCGCATGTTGAGAGGTTCTAACAACCCAACCATGATGGTTGCTGAGTTCCCAAACGTAATTCAAAATTTACATAAAACTTCTGATAATAGTTTGGTATCCGATTTGTATATATGTATATTAGCGGCAGAGCGTTTTGCAATCTCACTTACCTCGTTCTCAATCTTTGTTTGTCTGGTCTGCTTGTCTCCATTCGTTGTTCGGTTCGCACGTTGCCAAAAAATCCTTGGGCTGAAATTTGCGACATCATAAATTACGAAAATAAACTTTGCATAAGGGGCGAATACGGCGATGGCGATGAAGTTGGTGATGGCGGTGGAGATGGGATAGAAGTAGGGCATGCAGCGGGTAGCGATCACGCAGTCTAAAATATTTGCATCTGCGGAAAGCTGGGCTGTAGTACCGTGGCACAATGTATATTTTCAGCTTGAGTGCATTTGCTTGTCAATAAAAAGGTTTTATGCATAAAAAAAAACCGAGTAACAAGTTAAATTTTTTTGCGATGTTCAAACCTAAACGTCAAGGATCGACGGAGAGTCGTTTATCAAATGTGGGATATATTAACCATTACTTATTTAACACTGACATAGTATCCTCAGTAAACCGTTTTGTACCTGTAAGAACGGTCTAATCGCGACATTTGGTTCTTACAACTGATGTACATCCTTAGCTGCGTAAGCATCTTTTGTTTCCGACCATCAGTATTATAAATAAATTTCATTCACATCATACTAAGAAAACTCGCTTATCGAGAACTAAAAAATTAATTAGCTAAATTACAAAACGATTACTTAACCGTGTGTTCACTGCACGATTTGGCCAGAGCGCAGCTAAGAATAACAAAATTCTGTTAGTCACGCATGCTAATCTTCGTGTTGTCGCTTAAAAATCTGCAACCGCAGCGGGAACGGCAAAAGAGTATTGCAAAGAGCGCGCGCAACTGCGACTGTGGTGGCCAAAACCAGGGCATGAGTGACTACAGTTGTATTACCCACCCTATACCTCTGTCTATTGGCATTGCATTGTTAAGATCACCCGACTTACAAATGATTATTGTGGAGCCTCTTCAATTCTCTCAGTAATCGTGCTCGTCTGGACAAGAGCTTTAGGTTTTCGTCGGGATATGAGTACTGTGCTTTGAGGTTCGAATCTGAGTGGGTCTAACTCTAGCACCACTCTTGTTAATCTCTGGACTGTTATTATTCAACATTCTTAATCAAATGTAAACAAGTTAAACTTGATGCCCAGGCATAAAATTAGTCGACACTCTTTTAGGGTTACTAATTTTAAATTAGGTAGATTTGTTTGGCCTAAACATTTCCCAGGCAGCAGCTAGCTACGCTAAATTAAGTATAGTATTAAATAAATATGGTGTCCATTATCGGATAAGCTTTTGCATCTTTTACATAAACATGTCACTTCACATTAATCTGGACTCCGCGACATACGAGGTAAACTGGCAACAGGTAAACGAGATGAATTTAGTCGCTGTCCCCTCCCCGATCTCATCCATAGCCACGGCCACACACAGCGGCTGTGCGCGCATGCGCCTTGGCATGGAAGTGGCCCATGGACGGGAATGGGGATGAGACCAGACGAGCCGACTGTTGGTTGTGTTGCTACCACACAAAATCGAGATTATCATAAATAATGTGGAGTAACAGTTCCACGCGTAGGGGCGACCTAGGATACCCATTCATTGCACGTTCAGGGCCGTTTTTGATTTCTGAGAAAGGATGAGGTCACAGTTGCGGAGTACTGGCTATTATCTTCTCTCAAGTGAACGGGGAAAAGGCTTTGTCTTAATGACGTCTAATTTGTCATCGTTGAGGAACTAATTTTTTAGCTTGCTGATATAAGCCCAGAGCGCTACTTGTCTTGAACACGAATGCTACAATTTCTGCGTAAGTTACGGATCTTGGAGCGATACCTTGAAACGTCTAGAGTTGAGAATAAGTGTACAAGCCGTCTACGTGAAAAATAAATAAATACATGTATATATATTTCATGGAAAATAAAAGTTTGTTATTCCCTGTGGAAACTCAAACTTAAATTAACCATTAGATAAGGTTAGGCTGGATTTACTAGAGCAAATAAAAACCAAAAGGCCGGGGCTAACTTCTTATTACTCTTTTCTTACATATAGCCGTCAAAGTGAAAAAACGATGTTATTGCTCAAAGTCACGGTTTACCATCGATTGTTCCGATGGGAGCTATATGATATAGTCGCCCGATCTTGATCAAATTTGGCAGGTTTAACAATATTGAATTTCACGAATATACAAACCTACATGCAAAACTTCAACTGTGTAGCTCTTACGGTCTAGGAGAAGTTTGCGATGATCCAAACGACGGACGGATGAACAGACTGATATGGCTATTTGAACTCGTCTCGTCGTACTGATCAAGAATATATATACTTTATATGGTCGGAGATGCTTCCTTCTATGCGTTGCACACTTCTGACCAAAATTAATATATTTTTTTTTGCAGGGGCATAAAAAACAGAGCGCCGGGCTAACTTCGGCCGTGCGAACTTTGTATACCCTTGCAACTTTTCCTGTTAATCCTTTTTTACTTGCGTCAAAGTCGATTTTGCATGGGAATGTAAGTAGTTTTACCAAAAAACCGACTGTATTCTAAAACTAAGTGACTATTGCAAATAAATTTGGCACACTAATATTTAAAATGAAGTAAGTAAGTCGTCTCGCCGACTTGGGTATACCATACACCAGGTGAAACAAATATTTAAAATTTCAAAAACCAAATGTATGTCTATTAAATTGTTTTAAAATGCCTCATACAATATGCTATCTCGCTCACTCTACAAACATATGAGCACTCTAGCGCCGCCACTAGCCAACGGCCAATTCTGCCCTTATGCATCGCGTAGCAAAATACGTTCATACGTATATTTTGCATGTTTCTAGTCCGATTTCAATAAAATTTGGTAGTTTGGTAGAAATAGATAAGATTAATAAGTCTGCCGAATTTGATCGCGATGGTCAAAAAATTGCAAGAGCCAATCGGTTTTTTCTAAATTATGGAGGCGGAAGTGGGCGTGGCAACATATTAAAATATATATATTCTGCGCATACTAAGCCAGTATACATACTAAATTTGGTGACTTTAGCTTTGTTAGTTTTTAAGAAAATCAGTTTTGTTTAATTTGCGGGGGCGGAAATGGGCGTGGCAAAATGATTAAATAGTCAATGTCTGCGCGTCTGTTAGGCTAGCTTACATACCAAATTTAATGTCGGTAGCTGTCATAGTTTTTAAGAAAATCTGTTTTTTGTAAATTGCGGGGGCGGAAGGGGGCGTGGCAAAAAGATGGAACAATTATTTTTTGCGCGCTAACTAAACGAGTATACAAACCAAATTGGATGTTTCTATCTGTTATACTTTTTAAGAAAATCGGTTTTTTGTAAATTCCGGTGGCGGAAGGGGGCGTGCCAAAAATTTGAAACAAACTCGATAAGCGTACATACTACACGAGACTGCATACCAAATTTGGTGGCTCTAGCTCTTATAGTCTCCGAGATCTAGGTGTTCATACGGACGGACGGACGGACAGACGGACATGGCTAGATCGACTCGGTTGTTGATCCTGATCAAGAATATATATACTTTGTGGGGTCGGAGATGCTTCCTTCTGCCTGTTACATACATTTTGGCGACTTTAATATACCATTTCACCCTATGGGTGTATGGTATAATTAATAACAAAGTTGATCAAAATCGGATATCTAGAAATGGCGAAGTTGTGGGTGAAACATTTTTCCGAATGCAAGTCATAAGGGCAAAAATGGCCGTGTGTTTCTAAGAGTAAAGATGGTACATATATATTTCTTATTATAATTTCAAAACAGTTGATGCACCTGGTGCGTGGTGCAGCGAAATCGGCGAGACGAGTTACTTTTTTTTAATATCCATAATTATGCTAGTTGTGGTTTACTCGAATATAGAAAACAAATTGCCATCTTGGTAATGACCAAATATACATAATTAGCTTACATTCTGAAATTTTGATTACAATACTTGATTTACTTTGATAGCTACAGAAAAAGTAAAGGATAAACTTGCCTATATATGTACAAAGCCTGAGCTTTGTATTCTTCTGTATTCCTTTTAAGGTACCTACATATGTATATGTACGTATTTAGATAGCAACCGATTTAAACCAGTGGACGACATGGGATGGGCTTGTTCTTCGCCATCTAGCGCCATCTGATCGCCAAGCTGCATGACTGTTGGTCATATTAATAACTTTGCAAATGTATTTTTGATTTAGAGAGCATTTAAAGCGTGAACGACTGCTTCAATAATATCTCTTTCAATTTTATTGTACATAAATTTCATTAATTTATAATTTTGGTTAAGTTTTACTGCGTCAAACTCCAACCCGCTGCTTGGGGCTTCACGAAGCATGTTGCGCCAATGTGTTTCTCCGCTTCGCTGACTGAAGCATAAATTATTTTTCGTAGTTTTGGAAGGCGCCCGGTGACCGCGCGTAGCGTAGATTTTGCGATTGTGCACGAAGTGAGGGTTTAACCATTTGCCAGTGTAGTTGTCTTCGACTCGTAAGAAAATATCTGGCCGCCAGTGCCACAGCTTGAGCATACACACTCACAAAAAAAATATTGAACTTCTTGTTAATGCTGTTGTAGTTCCTGATGCTCGAACTCCATGCTTCATTGACGAAGTTAGCCACTCAGTCACTGCTGGCATGCATGCTAATGCTGTTGCTTTTGCTTTTACTTATGGTTATGCTGGTTGTAGCAAAAGAGACATCCTGCAACTAGCCCCGGCATGTCGCCTGCAAATATCTTGAGAGTCTTCATGCGCAGTTAATTATAACCACTCGGACATTTTCGCTTTGGTTTATTTTCATTTCCAGATGCAGATTACGTTATGATTTATGCATAATAGTAAATGCATTTGATTGCAACATGCGCCAACTGGAAGACGTGGGTCATACCGAAGCCCATTGACCATGGACATGCGATAATGTTAGTGTTACATAGTCATGTCATTAAATATGATAACTCGACCAATGCTTATGACAACACCTACATTGTATATGTATACCCACCCATAGATGCACAACATATCTGAACTTCTTTCGTTATATGCTTGGCATCTTAATCTTGAAGCAATTGCCATTAAATAGATGCCGCGACCCGCTAAGTTCAGACCTCAGACTCAGACATTACTGTAATAAATCAGAACCGCCAGAAGAGACGTCATAAAAGTCGTTAAGTTAATCATCTAAAATGTATATTTTTTTTCGTCATCTCATTCACTTTCACAATGATTGCCTCGATTGGTGAGGTACTGGAACACTCATACCACTGATATAAATTACTATGCTCCAGTCCTGTTAAGGGTGAAGATTAGGTTGAGAGGCAAACTGAGCCTCTTATTGATTACAATACTCCAGTCCTGTTAAGGGTGAAGATTAGGTTGAGAGGCAAACTGAGCCTCTTATTGCTGAACTTGGGTTCAGACAATAAAACAAATTATTTTACGGCTAAGTGCCGGAGTGAATATTTATTTAAGCGACTTACTGGAAGAGCGCTGTATTCAAACTAATTTTTTAATACATAGAATATTTCACTTAAGCTATGCCAAAATTCGCATCACGCCACAATGTCATGGTCGGCAAGCCGACTCAGCAAATCTTCGGCGATAACGGAAACTCTTGCAGCAAAACAAAAGTGTCCGGTTACCGTCGCTGACCATTGCAGCTATAGCGCGCTGATATGCAATGTCGCAATTGCGAGGGCTGCTACTTAACTTATGGAGCACGCGATAGCGAGGGTAGATTATGAACTTATAAAATATCCTATGTTAAGTGTTAATTGTTAACTACTCCCCCTTCAAGTGTAAGGCCGTCCTCGGCCGACCCAATGCCGGCGACGACTTCTCGTAACTGCATTGCAGACTTCTTTGCACCGATGAGTCGACAAAGAGTGAGGCCAATGCAGATCAAAGCACAGCATATGGCTCCGATGATGAATGCCACACGATAGGCCTGATCAGTTCCGGCGTTTTTTTTTGGAATTGCTGTATAACCTCCAGATTACGTTCATTCAAACGATGAAGGTAAGGGAGGCTGAGGACATCTTGGGTGGCAGTGATGTTCAGCAAGGGAGAATTGGCAATACCCGGGACTCTATTGCGCACGTTGTTGTGATTATAAAACAGAGTCCCGATAATTGCGACTCGGTCTCCGAACGTGATGAGATGCATGCCTTGTACCTGGATCTCAGTGCCGTTGTCCACCTGAATCCTTGCGGACCCGTCGTTGAGGATTGTGATTCCGTCATCTACATGGGTGATTATTTCCAGGTTGCTCGGCTGGATCTCGCAGTGTGCCGTGACACCTGCATGGAGCTCTTTGGCACATGAACTTTCCAAAGCCAGACGACAAAATGTGGCTCCAGGTGAAGCGGCGCAACTCTGCAGTGTGTGGGTTTCTCCATCGCATTCGGCTATGACGTTGTCAAACAATCGCACTATGAAGTTCTTGTGGATAACAGGATAAATTGTGATCTTTCTGCAAGCTCTTTTAATCTTGGGGAATTTAATTATAAAGTGTATCGTGTTAATGGATTGAAGAACTTTTACGGACGCAACGGACATAAGATCTCCTATGGGAGTGTTGGTGGGTTCCTCTAGCCAAATTGATTTCAAATCTGAATGGTCCAAAATGTTTGGGCTAACAATGTTGGCCTTTGCCAGAGTAATAGCAAGCATTAAATTTTGCAACTCCATCATTAGCATTCTGTTTCAAGACAGAAGTGTTTCATATAAATGGCCAGTGTCAACCTGTGAGTCTTTGGCTATCTTGAGAATTTTGTTGACAGTAATTGTTAACTGATTAAGCTGGTCCTGAACTCTAGTGTTTATTTCTATCTGTCTATTATTGGCGTTTATCAATTGCATTTCAGTAAACCTAGCGTGCTATAAACTATGCCAAGTGGCTAGAGGTAAGTTGAATAACTATATCTAACTTATACGAGTTTGCCTAGTGGCTTAAAAAAAGGTGTAAAAGAAAAACAAGTCACCTTAGTGTGTCCTTGTGGACCACCCTCCCTCTAATGAGGACCTCGGTCCCCAGGTCTGCTTCCACTGCCTTCTCATCACATAAGGGGGTGAGCTTGTTTCCGAGCCGTCGGTTGGACTTGACCAAAACTCGGTCACCAACGTCGAAGACCCTATTCTGGCGCTTTGCGTTCTCCCTAGCTCTGAGCATGGTCTGAGCGTTTCTGATCTTTTCTTGTTTTTTGGGGTGTCTATCATATTTAGCCCTAGCACATGTTTTGCAATTTTGTACTATTTCATTGGCCATTCTTGCCATCTTTGGAAAGTAGTACCCCGAGAGTACCTGCTTAATATTTTCCTGTGGAAACTCAGGTAAACATTTGACGGCATCTAGTGGCTCGTCACAGCGAATGTCGTTTCTAAATTCTATAGTAGCATATGCTACTACTTGTGGGGCGGCAACGTTAGCTGCTGCTATTTGTGGGGCGGCAGCGTTTGCTGCTGCTATTTGTTGAGCCAACTCATTAATTCTTTGAGTCAATGCTCGATCCCTCTGCTCGTTTGCAGCGGCCTGTTCAGCTAAAGCATCGCTGACAGCTGACCTTATTATTTCCCTAAGCTGATCTGGATCCATTTTACCTAATGGGGAGAAAATGCAGGGAGAGGATTTGTAGCCGAGGCTTCGATGCGAATGTCACAGTCGGAATCTGAGTCGCTAAAGTGCTTGCGAGGTGTTCTGTATTGGCTGAACATGCGCAGGCCAGTGGCCGCGAAAAGCAAAACGGGTCGAATTACGTTGTAGCTCTGAACCACGAGAACTGTATGTATTGATATAGCACAATTTTAGACACAGAAAGTAACACAAATTAATTTTATTAACGAACTGGATGACAAATTGTTTTACCTAGAATTCTCAAGGCAGTCACTCTCACAAGTTTTAGAAACCTAGTTCAGATTACTGTTATTAATTATGATTTGTTGCAATATTAAACACTCACAAGTACTAAACTAATTTTTACAAAAAATTAAGACTTTTGTATAAGAAAAAATTTTGGCTAGAGTATCCACTTACATGATTCCACTAACACAAAAAAAATATTTCTTTATTATGTTGGTCTTTCGCAGCTCCCTCGCTGCTGTCCTAATTTTTTGTTGGTCACTGGCAGCTCCCTCGCTGCTGTCTTATTTGTTGTTGCTTGTTGCAGCTCCTGTGCTGCTGTTTGGTTATTAGTGGATGTGGAGTCCGACCACTAGTTGGGCGCCAGTTACCATACTCCAGTCCTGTTAAGGGTGAAGATTAGGTTGAGAGGCAAACTGAGCCTCTGCCCCACGTTGGGCGCCAATTACTATGCTCCAGTCCTGTTAAGGGTGAAGATTAGGTTGAGAGGCAAACTGAGCCTCTTATTGATTACAATACTCCAGTCCTGTTAAGGGTGAAGATTAGGTTGAGAGGCAAACTGAGCCTCTTATTGCTGAACTTGGGTTCAGACAATAAAACAAATTATTTTACGGCTAAGTGCCGGAGTGAATATTTATTTAAGCGACTTACTGGAAGAGCGCTGTATTCAAACTAATTTTTTAATACATAGAATATTTCACTTAAGCTATGCCAAAATTCGCATCACGCCACAATGTCATGGTCGGCAAGCCGACTCAGCAAATCTTCGGCGATAACGGAAACTCTTGCAGCAAAACAAAAGTGTCCGGTTACCGTCGCTGACCATTGCAGCTATAGCGCGCTGATATGCAATGTCGCAATTGCGAGGGCTGCTACTTAACTTATGGAGCACGCGATAGCGAGGGTAGATTATGAACTTATAAAATATCCTATGTTAAGTGTTAATTGTTAACTTATACACTTACTTACACATACTTGCAAAATTTCAGCTCTGTAGCTCTTACGGTCTAGGAGGAGTTTGCGTTGATCCAGACTTGATCTCGTCGTGCTGATCAAGAATATATACACTTTATATAGTCGGAGATGCTTCCTTCAATGCATTGTACACTTCTGAGCAAAATTCAAATACCACTTTTGTGGTATGGTAATGGTAATGGTATAAAAAAGGCTTAACTGTCATTTTTTCAAAAACTGTAGCTGAAAAAGGCATTTTGGGTTATATAACATTCATAAAATTGATTTATAAAGAATGAAGATGATTTAGGTCGAATGCATGAAAAGGAATCGATATCTGAGTCATATTTAGCTCATATGACAAACTAAAAAATAACCTCAAAATGGAAAATTTCAACTCGCTAAAAAATAAAAAAACGAGCTAAGCCGAAGTTCATATACCCTTGCAAGTTTATAATGTTCGCCTACAATTTTAGGCTGGAGCAATGCGACGCATAATGTGTGTGCTTTTTTATCGTATCTGTATTGGACAGCTTTAAAGTTAACCGATTTTGATCAAATTTGGCAGTCATAAGTAGACATAACTGGCTGTTAAATAATAAGTTTTGTAACGATCGCGTTAAAAGTAACGAAGGTATTGACAAAAGTTGCTGTTTCCGACCGTTCGTTCCTATAGAACCTATATGATATAGTCACCCAATCTTAATAGAATTTGACTTATTTTTTTGTAGCGAAACTAACAAATATTAATTTTTTAAACAATAGCTCAGAAAATAACGAATTTATTGACGAAATTCACTGTTCGTGACACTGCCATTTGAATGGAAGCTTTACGTTATAGTGATTCAATCATCCCTTTTTGCCACGCCCGCTTTCGCCTCCGATTGCGTCCTGTAACTTTTTGATTATCGCAACCAAATTCAGCACACTAATGGGCCCTATATATATGTATATATGTATATATCTACCAACCTACCAAATTTGATTGATATCGGACTCGAAACATGGAAACATTTTCACGTGGTGCATGGTATAAAGAAAGTCGGCGAGACGACTTACTTAATTTTGTTGGTTTTTGTCGTCTCCTCTTTGCAATTTATTTTAAAATAGTGTAGCCAAAATTAAATACTTTTTTTTGCAATTGCACTCAATTAAATGTAAACATTAATGTTGCAATTCGAGGTTTATATTGGGCAGGATGTGGCGCGCACCGACCGTTGGATGACACATTAATTGATTCATGACAATTCCTTTACAAAAATTTTATTTATTCGTTGCATTACATAACCATATTGCCCCCGGCCACTGAAACTTAAATTCTATATTTGCGACAGCGTAAGATTGCGGCTTTAATTTGGTTTTTATTTGATTTTTTATTTAGTGCGATGCGACTGTTTCTCATTTAATAGCCCGATAAAAGATGGCATTAAACAATTGCGAATATTTCAGAGGCTCTGCAAAATCAGCAAAACATAAGTTTTTAATATATTTTGAATAAAATATTTTAAAAACTTATTTTCTCGCGTAGCTTAATGTCTTTCCCAATGTGACTTGGATAACCCTAAGAAACGGAAAATTGCAAACGAAATTGCATGGTTATTACATGTTTCTGGCAGCGCAAATTAAATTCCATATAGAAAAGCAATCGTGTCCAGCTCCACATGTATTTATTTTATAAAGATCTGCGGTGATGGTCATATTCTAGAGTACGTGACAAATTATAAAACATCGACCAACTGGCAACCCAGCGACCGAGAGACCAAGGACTTGTACCGGCCAATCCCTGGAAAGTTGAGCCAAGGCGTTTGTCAGCGTAAATGTGACGCGATGGCTTTGAAATTCTATCGCTGTGCGGAAGCCTAAGCACAGCCATAACCAACCAAAGGGATGGACTTAAAAAAAATCATTCACAATCACTATTAAATTAGTTTAGTGGCATTTAACTTAATCGCCTACAAGGGAGTTAAAATTGTCGAAGACGCTTCAGATCGCTCCACTTCAGTATCATTTTGGTGGCCATTGGTCTTGCACTCTGAAATTGGGCAGACGTGATTCGATTTTAAAGAAGCTGAACCAGTTCGGGGCAACAAGTGATTTACTTGCATAATATAATCTTTGAATAGTCTGCGCTGCCGAATTTCAAGGGAGTGCCAAACAATACTGCAAAGGCACCAAAATTTTAAAAAAGAAGACGGAAATTTCGTAGATGGGTCGCACTTGTTTTTGACATATTTACATATGTACATGTACATATTTATGTATATTCAAGTGTATATTCAAATGTATCTTCCCTTTTTTAACTTTACAAAACTTTCAAAACAAAATATAAATATTTTTATTGGCAAGGTATATTTATTCTAATGTATAGAAATGCCAATTCCGTGATCCATACAAATTTTTGTAATTTAATTGGTAGCTGGTGGCGCCACAATATAGCAATCAAACTTATGTATACAAACTTATGTATATATAATTGCTTAGAACGACACTGGAGTTTCATGACAAAACGATAGGAACACGACCTTGCCACTGTCTCAGCCAATCTAAGCGTACAAAGCACGTTTCTCAATGAAATTCCAAACCGCTCTTTTCGACGGTTTCTGTGTGTTCCCGCGTTGTCGGAACAGCTATCGAATATCGAAGCAAGCAAAAACAATGTCGGCTCTCGCAACTTGGGCGGCTGCAACTGCGGCGACGACACGAACTAAGCGCCTGCAGTCGATACCACAGTAGTTAATTAATTCTGCATGAAATTTAAGGTTTTTTGCGACCAAGCACCCGAAGCATCCACTGCATATATGGAAGTCAATGTCGCCGTTCTGCTAGTCCACAACTTAATGCAATGTTGCAATATTGTCGGGGAGCGCGTTACTCCACGTACGATTGCCTATAGGCCGTTGATGAAAGCTAATCAGTCGACTGAAATCTAGAGCTCCAAAATCAAGTCATTAAGCCGAGTGCCAAACAGAGCAAATAACGCGGCCAACTAGTTCGTACATATATGCGTCCTGGGAGTTCCCGGACTTCACAAGAAAAAAATCTCTCAATTAGTCAATTAATTAAAGCAGCAACCGAAATAAAATTAATTACGTTTATAAACATACATAGATACATACATATGTACATTATGGGTGTTCTTGTTTTCGAAATCCGCCAATCGCCAGGCGTGATGCTCCCATATAAACATATGTGACACCATGCAAACTCTACAGTAATGAACATGCGATGGTATTTTAAATCAACACCTTGGTAAGGTACTGGTTTTTGGTATTGGTATAATAACAAATAGTTTTATTGTTAGTAAGGACATAATTTTATTGTCTTGTTTATCAGAAAAAAAACCCATAGGTATATTAATGTCGCCAAAATGTATGTAACAGGCAGAAGGAAGCATTCCGACCCCACAAAGTATATATATTCTTGATCAGGATCAACAACCGAGTCGATATAGCCATGTCCGTCTGTCCGTCCGTCCGTCCGTCTGTATGAACACGTAGATCTCGGAGACTATAAGAGCTAGAGCCACCAAATTTGGTATGTAGACTCGTGTGGTATGTAAATGTATAGAATTAATTGGAATTTCGGCCACGCCCCCTAACGCCATCAGTTTACATAAAACTGTTTTTGTTAAAAAGTATAACAGATAGAGACGTCAAATTTGGTTTATATACTCGTTTAGTTAGCGCGCAGAAAATAATTGTTCCAACTTTTTGCCACGCCCCCGGAATTTACAAAAAACAGATTTTCTTAAAAATTATGACAGCTACCGACATTAAATTTGGTGTGTAAGCTAGCTGAATAGACGCGTAGATATTGACTATTTAAAAATTTTGCCACACCCATTTCCGCCCCCGCAAATTAAACAAAACTGATTTTCTCGAACACTAACAAAGCTAAAGTCACCAAATTTAGTATGTACATATACTGGCTTAGTATGCGCGCAGAATATATATATTTTAATATGTTGCCACGCCCACTTCCGCTTCCATAATTTAGAAAAAACCGATTGGCTCTTGCAATTTTTTGACCATCGCGATCAAATTTGGCAGACTAATAAATCTTATCTATTTCTATCAAACTACCATTGATTGATTTGATTGATTTGATTGAATCGGACTAGAAACATGCAAAATATACGTATGAACGTATTTTGCTACGCGATCCATAAGGGCAGAATTGGCCATTGGCTAGTGGCGGCGCTAGAGTGCTCGTGTGTTTGTAGAGTAAAAGATAGCATATGGTATGAGGCATGTTAAAACAATTTAATAGACATACATTTGGTTTTCGTAATTTTAAATATTTGTTTCACCTGGTGTATGGTATACTCAAGTCGGCGAGATGACTTACTTACTTCATTATACCCTTGCAAAAAGGGTATATTAATTTTGGTCAGAATTGTGCAACTCATATAAGGAAGCGTCTCTGACCATATAAAGTATATATATTCTTGATCAGCATGACGAAACGAGTTCATATAGCCATGTCCGTCCGTCCGTCGATCCGTCCGTCTGTCCGTCCGTCTGGATCAACGCAAACTCCTCTTAGACCGTTAGAGCTAGAGTTGAAATTTTGCATGTAGGCTTGTATATACTGCAGGGGTTGTATATCTCGGACTCAGCCGGATCGGACCACTATATCATATAGCTCCCATACAAACCGCAAAGTCACGAACAGTGACTTTTCTCAATAACTTCGTTATTTTCTGAGCTATTGTCGTGAAATTAAATATTGGTCAGTTTATAATACATATAAACGACTATGCCAAATTTGATCAAGATCAAAAGACTATATCATATAGCTCCCATAGGAACGATCTTTCGAAAACAGTGACTTTTGTCAATAACTTCGTCACTTTTGACGCGATTGCTTTTAAATTAAATATTTGTTTTATCTGTTAACGACTGTGCCGAATTTGATAAATATCGGGTTACTATATCATATAGCTCCCATAGGAACGATCGGTGGAAAACAGTGACTTTAATCAATATTTTCGTTATTTCCTATGCTAAGATTGTTGGCCGTTCTTTCGCAAGCATTAGCCCTTTTAGATAAAACGTTTTTCCACTTTGATGGCTATAGGTAAGGAAAAAGATGCCAAAAAAGTTGCAAGGGTATACAAACTTTGACGCGGTCGAAGTTAGCCCCGGCCCTCTGGTTTTTTATTAGCGATCGCAATTGTTATACTTTTTTTTTTCAAATTGAATAATAATCATTATTCTATTTTAAATTTACTTTTAAACCCATGTCCGATGGTCGTCCGTAGGAACACCTAGATCTCTAAGACTATAAAAGCTAGAGCGGAGATTAAGTTTATTTCAACTTTTTGTCACGACCGCTTATGTTTAGTTTTTAAAACATCGGAATCAAACTTGGCTTATTAATTTTGTTTTGTCATATCTATCAGTTTATTAAAATCAGACTGAAGAACGTTGATAGGCGTTATAGTGATGTATGCCTGCTAGTATGAGCGTTACGTTGTATGTGCCCTTTCGAAAGAAGGTCGACCGCAGGATTTAGCAAAATGAACCAAAATCTTGCGGTTTTTTACTAAATGTATTTGTATACCCTTGCAGACGAAATTAAAAAATTGGTTAGATGTATGTAACGCACAGAAGGAGACGTTCCCAACCCCATCAAGTTTATATATTTTTGATCAGCATGAGAAGCTAAGTCGATATAGCCGATATAGTCCGTCTGTCCGTCCGTCGGTGCACATCAACTTCACGTCGCCTTCTTAAAAGCTATTGGAATGAAATTTGATATTTGAGCTACTTATAACCCGGGTAAGATAAAGAATGAAAATCGTCAAGATCGCACCGCTATATCATATAGTTATATAAGAAAAACAGTTAAAGGAGTTGGAGTATCCCTATAAAATAAACTAATGTGATAGTTTAGGAAATAAATTTCAAGTCGATTGGATAAATAAAACACAAGTTATAGTCAATATTAATCAGTTCTGCTCAAACGCTGGCAGCGCTGCCAACAGCCTACTACGTCATTGCTCAACTCAGTAAAGCACACGCATACACACACAGACGCAACGCTACATAAACTGTATGTGTATGCGTGCCGATCATTGCATGCTACATGCATGCAAGGAGAAGAAGAATATGAAAAATAAATGAAAATTATATTTGGAATGTTTATACCATACACCCATAGGGTGAAATGGTATATTAAAGTCGCCAAAATGTATGTAACAGGCAGAAGGAAGCATCTCCGACCCCACAAAGTATATATATTCTTGATCAGGATCAACAACCGAGTCGATCTAGCCATGTCCGTCTGTCCGTCCCTCCGTCCGTCCGCATGAACACCTAAATCTCGGAGACTTTAAGAGCTAGAGCCACCAAATTGGGTATGTGGACTCGTGTGGTATGTAAATATATAGTTAATTGTAATTTTGGCCACGCCCCCTTACGCCCCCAGAATTTACATAAAACTGTTTTTCTTAAAAAGTATAGCAGATAGAGACATCAAATTTGGTTTATATACTCGTTTAGTTAGAGCGCAGAAAAAAATTGTTCCAACTTTTTGCCACGCCCCCGGAATTTACAAAAAACAGATTTTCTTAAAAACTATGAAAGCTACCGACATTAAATTTGGTATGAAAGCTACCTTAATACTAGAGAGCTGCATGAATGATCGAAAAATCAATTCGAGTTAACAACATTCAAAACCAAATAAATGAATTGAATGACTTTGAAAATCGACTTCAACTAAATGAGTGTGCGACGTAAAAATCAGTCGCACAACATTCAAACGAAACAAAACGAATTGAATGAGTTAGAAAGTAAGTCAATGAGTTGCTATGATTCGAATGCATTCGAATTCCAATTCTGATTTTAGTATTTAGTATTTATTTGTATTGTATATTTTTTAACTATGTATATGTGATTACTGTACTACGAAACTAGAGTGGTTAGTGGCTCAGTGGGGACCTACTCAGACTACAATACTGTTGTTATCGGGTTCAAACCCCCTACAGAGATAGAGAAGAATTTTTTTTCGAAATAGTGAAGTATATTAAAAAGTAGATCCACTGTGTATATGATGGATTTAAGAATATAATTTTTTTATACCCTTGCAAAAAGGGTATATTAATTTTGGTCAAAAGTGTGCAACGCATTGAAGGAAGCATCTCCGACCATATAAAGTATATATATTCTTGATCAGCACGACGAGACGAGTTCAAATAGCCATGTCCGTCTGGATCAACGCAAACTCCTCCTAGACCGTAAGAGCTACAGAGCTGAAATTTTGCATGTAGGCTTGTATATACTGCAGGCGTTGTATATCTCGGATTCAGCCGGATCGGATCACTATATCATATAGCTCCCATACAAATGGCAAAGTCACGAACAGTGACTTTTCTTAATAACTTCGTTATTTTCTGAGCTATGATCATGACATTTAATATTGTTGAGTTAATTACACATATAACTGACTGTGCCAAATTTGATCAAGATCGGGTGACTATATCATATAGCTCCCATAGTAACGATCTTTCGAAAACAGTGACTTTTGTCAATAACTTCGTTACTTTTGCCGCGATTGCTTTCAAATTAAACATTTGTTAGTTTAATATATCTATTAATGATTGTGCCAAATTTAAAAAGGATCGGGTAACTATATCATATAGCTCCCATAGGAACGATCGGTGGAAAACAGTGACTTTGATCAATAGCTCCGTTATTTCCTATGTAGGCCGTTCTTTCGCAAACATTAGCCTTTTTAGCTTAAACGTTTTTCCACTTTTGATGGCTATAGGTAAGGAAAGAGTTACCAAAAATGTTGCAAGGGTATACAAACTTTGACGCGGTCGAAGTTAGCCCCGGCCCTCTGGTTTTTATAATATATTAGAAAGCCCTTTTTATGTTTTCACGGTTCGTGGCAACTAGGAATCTAATTTAGAAAAAATAGATATTACAAAATTTGTCCCAAATTGTCAAATCCAAAACTGTGTCCTTAAGTTTTTGGTGTATAGCATATTTTAATTTTAATAGCCCCCATTTCGCCATTATTTTCCATACATTTTTGATAAAATAATTAGTTTTTGTTGCTTTTAAACATCCCAATAAAAATGAGGCAATTCGAATAATTCTAATGATTCGAGTGCCTTAGTACAATTCGATGTTTTGACACTCAATTCATTGCCTTTCATTAAACAGAGTTACGTATTTTGCGAGATATGACAAGTACAAACTCACACTCATCATTTCATTGTGTAGTTGTCACTCATTTATTTGAATTCAATTCGAATGGATTCATTTGACTTTGACTTTGCTTCCATTCATGCAGCTCTCTAACATTCATATATGTATGTATATACATTTTTCCCTTTTTATTTACATATTGATTTATAATTTGTTTTTGTATAAATCAATTATTTAATAATGTCTGTCTGTTGCAAATATAATTGCAATAATCCCAGCAAGACCAGTGAAGACTTTCTTTACTGTTAGCAGTGTGTCAATGTAATGCACTTTAAATGTGCTGGTTACACAGTCAAGGTGCGGGATAGTATTGCACAGGGTGGCGGCCTTAAATGGGGCTGTGATTCGTGTTGTGGCTTGGAGCTCGAGATACGAAGTTTTATGAAACGGACTGGGGATGCATTTAAAACCCTGTCAGCTGGCGTTCATAAACTCCAAGAGGAGCTTTTGGCGATGGAAGTTCAATTCAGAAGTTCTAAACATTTGATTGAATCTCCGACGCGAAGAGGGCCAGGTTTCAAGGCGCGTCCTTCAGTCCGTCGGCACATTCGTCTCTACCAGTTCCGGCTTTCGACATTGACCCTATGTCAACAAATGATCAGCAGCAATATCGTTTAGGAGTCCGGCTTTGGCAGGTGTGGAGTCTCTTCCCATTTTCTCTGGAGACAGTATCCCACCTTCTAACACGATATCGGTTGTAGTTTCCGAAGCGTCCGAGCAAACATCCGTTTTCAGGAATATTGCCAATAAAGTAGTTACAAGAGGAGCTAGTAAAGTTCTGGCTGCTTCAGCTGCTGCTGCGTCTGCTGTAGCCGGTAATGCTGTGCCTAGTATTCCTAGTTCCCTTGTTGTAGTTCCACCCAAAAAGCAAATTTTAATTACGAGGCTTGATCCCAATACTTCTTCTGAAGAAGTCATAGCCTACATCCTGGGCAAAGTTCAAGCACCAAACATTGCTGTGGAAAAGTTCCGTTTTTCATATACTCGGGACATTTCGTCCTTTAAAATAGACACCTCCCCAGATCTTTTTGGCCAAATATGTCATAAAGATTTTTGGCCGGAACACCTTGTTGTAAAAGAGTATACAATAAAAAAGAAGAATTGGCCTCCGATTAGCTTGCTACCTGCCTCTGTGAATAACGTTCCTTCCGGCTCGTCTGCACCTGTTGGCGAGTCAAAAAACTAATTTCGTCCCTAACTCTGGCCTATCAGAACGTACGGGGGACTAAAGACTCTCTAGACTCTATGTAGATAGTCTAGCTTTTGACTTTCATATTCTTGCCTTTGCCAACTTATTTCCTCATATCTCTCTGACAAAGACTTGCTCGTTGTTCTGGGAGATTTTAATTTACCTTAGATTGCTTGGACCCTCTCATTTGATTCTTTATTACTGTTGCCCTCCTTGTCACATTGTTTCATAGACGGTCTACTTGCACGGATATGGACTCTGCCATTTCTGTCTTCTATAAAACTCTTGAGTCGTTCTTTGATGTTTGTGGATAGGATGGTCTGATAGACCTCCTTGGTTCTCACGTGAGTTATGTAACTTGAAGAACGTAAAATCGAGATGTTATAAAAGATTTAAAAAATCCGGTAAAGCATCGGATTTTTTCCTATATGTAGTTGCTCGATCAAATTTTATGGTGCTGAATTAACATTGCTATACGGATTATCTTCAGCGATGTAAACTTAGGTTTTCTCGCGATCCTAAGCAGTTTTATAAATTTGTCAATGTTAAACGTAAGACATCGGTGCACCCGTCTTACTTGTCTTTCGAAAACAATAAAGCTGACAATGATCAGGCAATTGCCGACATGTTTGATGATTTTTTCAAAACAACTTATTCCTCTTCGATTTATCAAGCAAATCGTCCTTATCCTCATCACTTGCAATCGTCTAATTGCATTTTAGACCCTGTGTTTGATGAAAGTTCGGTTCTTAGCGTGCTCAGTTCCGTCAAACCTGCCACCTGGCCCTGATGGAATACCAGGCTGCGTATTAAGGTTTTGCGCGGAGGCCCTATGTAAGCCAATACTTAAGTTGTTTATACTGTCCGTCACATCTTCCGCCTTCCCGCCTATCTGGAAGGAATCATATATTATTCCTCTTCATAAAACGGGGAAGAAGTCCGAAGCCTCCAATTATAGGGGTATTTCTAAATTGTCTGCCATACCCAAAGCATTTGAGAAAATAATAACATCTCAATTGCAGCATTTTTGTAGCTCAATCATTTCGTCATCCCAACATGGGTTTAAAAAACGTAGATCGACAACTATTAACCTATTAGAATTTACATCTCACTCAATCAAAGGGTTCAAGACTGCCGTGCAAACTGACGTCATTTATACTGACTTCAGCAAGGCCTTTGACTCTGTTAATCATACTCTGCTTTTATATAAATTAAACGCACTTGGCATCCCCAGCCTTTTGCTAGATTGGATTCTTCAATATCTTTCTTAGCGTACACAAAAGGTCCTCTTTAAGTCTTCATTTTCTAAGACCATCCAAGTGACCTCTGGAGTACCTCAGGGTAGTCATTTGGGTCCATTGCTATTCACTCTTTTTATAAATGATCTTCCATTGGTAGTGTCACATTCTCGGGTACTTATGTACGCGGATGATGTCAAGCTTTACCTCAGCTTTAAAGACATATCGTCTTATTGCCTACTTCAATCGGATCTTAATGATCTTTAGAGTTGGTGTGAAACAAACCTATTATACCTTCACGGCTCCTAATCTAAAGTTATTTCTTTTTATAGATGCACTCCATACTTAGCAACTTATTATCTTAACGACACTGCCTTAGAGCGGTTAGATATTATCAATGACTTAGCTGTTCTTATGGACCATAAATTAACTTTTAATCCTCATATTTCTGCTACAGTTAGTAAAGCTATGAATGTTCTTGGGTTTGTGAAACGATGGTCAAAAGAGTTTGACGATCCGTACACAACCAAAGGTCTGTATACTTCTTTAATCCGTCCTATCTTAGAGTACGGATCTTGCATATGGTCACCTCAATATGAGACGCACCAAAGTAAAATTGAATCTGTTCAAAAGCAATTTCTGCTTTTTGCTCTTCGCGGTCTAAATTGGGATCGCAATGTCAATTTGCCATCATACTCCAGTAGGCTTCTTTTAATCAATCTTCCTTCTTCAATTAATCGTAGAGCAATGCTTGGTGCTATCTTTATTCATAAACTTTTAATAGGTGAAATAGACTCTCCTGAGCTATTGAACCAGTTAAACCTATCTGTACCCCGTAGACCTACTAGAAATTTCATTCCTCTATCCTTAAAACACTGTAGTTCTAACTATTCTTTGCATGAACCTTTTCGAGTCCCATGTTCTGATTACAATCTTCTGTATCCCGTAATCAGATCAGCCACTCTTTCCCTTGTGAAAACTTCTATTTTAGCACATTTAGCTCGTAATTAGCTGTAGTTAATCATATTTTAATTGTTTGTCCGTTTTATTTGTATTTGTCCACGCGATCGTGCCGTCCGATATGCGGCTGCCCCCCACGGTCGGTCGGGCGGGAGGTGGACAGCGCTCTGCTTGGGCTCGCGCGAAACAGGCTTTGTCCTGGTGTCGTAAGGGCCACTTGAAAGTACTTCGCATTATACGCGTCAACGTCCAGACAATTATATGATGGTCAGCTCCGGCTGAATCCGAGATATACAAACTGTGTATATACAAGTACAGTATATACAAGCCTACATGCAAAATTTCAGCTCAATCAATTAACATTTATACATATGTTGAGCAAATACAATTTGAAATCTTTTTCTGTTACATCAAATAGAAAGAGTGTTTGGTAGTCGTTAACACCTCATGAATATCCCTTTAATATTTTAGTTTGTATGAATGATATAGTCACCCGATCTTAATCTAATTCGGCACAGTAATTAACAAATATAAAACTGACAAATGTTTAATTTAAAGCAATCGCGTCAAACGTAACAATGTTATTCATAAAAGTCACTGTTTAAGACCGATCGTTCCTATGAGGGCTATATGATATAATAGAAGCCTACATGCAAAATTGTTGCATTTTTTCTGTAGCTCAAACGGTCAAGGAGAAGTTTGCGTTGACCCAGACGGACGGACGGACAGACGGACATGGCTATTTGAACTCGTCTCGTCGTGCTAGTCAAGAATAATATACTTTATATGGTCGGCGTTGCACCAAAATTAATATAATCTTTTTGCAAGGGTATAAAAACAATTTCTCTCTCTTTAGTTGAGCGTCATTGATGTACATATAGTACATTTCCTTGTAAATCGCGAACGTAATGGTTGAATGCTTGAGGACGTAACATTTTTGCACCTCCCTTTTAATATCGAAAATGACAACATCCGATTTTATCGAGACGACGAGCACTCGCCCGTCCCAAAAAAAGGTAATTTGTGACCTAAAACTCCTCTGCACAGATATTTTCGTGTGAGTCGATTCGCAAAATTTAAACTTTTCTCTGCCCAGACTCTGTCAGGATTGAGCCCATCGAGCCACTGCGTGCCCACTCTTAACAAAAATGAAGTAAGTAAGTCGTCTCGCCGACTTTGGTATACCATACACCAGTAAAGCAAATATTTCAAGCATTTTCACATGCTTCTTACAAGCATATCTGAGTATCTCGCTCACTCAATCATACGAGCACCCTAGCGCCCCCACCAGCCAACGGCCAACTCCGGCCTTATAGAAAAACGTTTATATGCATAACTCGACTGTTTTTTATCCGATTTTGATCAAATTTGGTATTTTGATAGATATTAGTATTAAATTTAAGTGTGCCAAATTTGATTGCATGAGGTAAAAAAATACGGAAGATAATCAAGTTTTTCAAATTACGGGGGCGCAAAAGGGCGTGGCAAAATTTTTATACATACAAAATGTGTGCATTTACTAAGCGTATATACATACCAAATATGGTGTCTCTAGCTAGAATAGTTTTTGAGATAAACGCTTTTTTTAAATTGCGGGGGCGGAAAGGGGCGTGGCAAAAATTTGAAATAAACTTGATCACTCTACATCAGGGGTAGGCACAAAGAGAGCCAGATCAAACTGTCAATGTATGCGTGCGCTTGCTTGTGTGCGTAAGCTGCTTTACACTGCGCGAATCGTATGTGAAGAAACGAATAAAAAAATTAAACTGCAAGTGAAACTGCGGAATTTTCCCACAACCCTTTTTTACCGAATCGCCTTAAAAACAAAGTACACCCATACCTCGCTTTGCGTCGGGGATACGTTCCAAAAAAATGCGACGCAAGTCGAAACAACGCAAAGTGAATTATGATTTTCTATAGCAAGCCATGTAAAAATCGAAGATAGGTTCCAGGGTTACGAAAATACATACATTTTAAAACTAAAATTTAACAAATTAACATTTAAAAAACAAACAAAATCTCATATCATTTTATTTCATATTATGCATATAAAAAACAAGAAGAAATTAATTCAATTAAAACAAAATAAATAATTCAATTATTCAATAATTTAAATAAAATTACAATTAATCACTATCTGATAAGTCTTCAGTGTCTGTTGTCGTACGTCGGCTTTCTTTAAAAAAAAATTGGTCCAGTGTTGTCTGACCAGCTTTTTTTTTTTGCATAAAATACAATTCCTTATAGCAATTAATATTCGCAGCTACCGCCTGGGACACTTTAAGGCTCCTTTCGCTGTCAGGATCATTTTTTAAGAAAATCTCCATGCCTTCGTCAATCAAAGATATCGCTTTGGAAATTTGTTTGGAAGTTAAGTTCTGTTGCTTGGATATCTCTAAATGGTCACGGTCATAGTCATCTTCTTCATTAGGAAGGAGATCTTTTGAATAACCTTTCATAGCTCTTGGATTTTCTGATTGGTAAATAAGAAATGGTTTAAATTTGAAATCACCATTTGCATTTCCACCAAGAAGAAGAGTCAGTCTATCCTTGCTAGCTTTAAATCCGGGCGCAGATTTTTCTGTTTTAGATATGTAGGTTCTCTGAGGTAGACGTTTCCAAAATAATCCTGTCTCGTCAACATTAAAAACTTGTTTCGGTTCATAGCCGCCCTCACGGATTAAAGCTTTTAGCTCTGCTGGGTAGAGTTCTGCAGCAGTTACATCAGCGCTAGCTGCTTCGCCTTTAAAAGCAATGTTGTGCAGATTTGCTCGAACCTTGAATCTTTCAAACCAGCCTTGACTTGCTTCAAAAGTTTCATTATCGTGGGCGGTACTATCACTAGCATCATCGTTGGATACGGTTTGACTTTTAATATCATCAAATAAGCTTTTTGCTTTCGTCTGAATTACCATTTTACTTAATGGTATTCTTTGCGCAACTTGATTCTCAATCCAAATTGAAAGCAAGGATTCCATTTTAATCATCAAAGAACTCCTTGTACGGATCATCGTTTTAGCATCTAATGATGTTACAGATTTTGCAGCCTCTCTTATTTTATCTCCATCTCGATCTTTAATAGTTCTGACTGTTGTTGCAGCCAGGCCAAGAGCCTTTGCTATCTCCACAGCCTTCTCGCCCTTATTAAATCGCCGCAGAATATCTAGTTTTGTCTCCAAACTGATAGTTTTCTTTTTATTTTTGGTAATTCCACCAGCATTATCCTTTCCACTCATTTAACTAAAAAATAATTTTGTGTAACAAAATAATATAACTCTGCCAATAAATAAATTAAAAAATTATTTACCTTTTTTTATATGTGATCAGAAATAACACGAAAAAACTTATTGATCTATTTTAAAGAGCACAACTCACTAATTGAAACGCGATATTCTACATAAAAGGTGGGCAAGCAAATGGCAAAGTGAGTCGAAGCAAATCAAAGGGGAATTCCCCTGTTTTGATACACAGCGCGCGCAGTTAGCAACAAAAGTGTTGCCACCTTTTGGAAAAAAAGGTATTAAAAAAGAAACGAACGTTTCCTGAGCAACGCAACATCGAAAATCTAACGACGCACAATGAAAATTAGTGCTAATTGATCAGCGACGCAACTTCGAAAAAACGCAAACCGAAACGACGCAAAGCGAGGTATGGGTGTACAGTCATGAGTCTTGGATTCCTTTTACCTTAATGTCATAAAAATGAATGCATATTTTGTATCGGCTATTATATGTATATATTTTTCATACTATACATATATGTGCATACATGTATATCTTACATTTATATTACATTATGCATGTTCGCTTATATTATAATATACTTTTTACCCTATAGGGACAAAATATAAATAATGGCAAAATATTTTTAAAGTTGCCATGTACGAAAGTGAAGCATTAATTTTTCTGCGTGTAGCTGCGTAACAAAGCGACATAGTACTGCTTTCGTCAAAAGTCTGTGCGACACTAGCTGTTTTTTTACGCTTTGAACTTGTACTTCGTGCTCACATCGGCATGCACACAGACGGCCACACGAGCAATTGCCGAGCAAAAGTGCCCGCACGGGCTATGGGCGCCTACCTCTGCTCTACATACTACACGAGTCTACATAAAAAATTTGGTGGCTCTAGCTCTTATAGTCTCCGAGATCTAGGTGTTCATACGGACAGACGGACGGACAGACGGACATGGCTAGATCGACTCGGTTGTTGATCCTGATCAAGAATATATATACTTTGTGGGGTCGGAGATGCTTCCTTCTGCCTGTTACATACATTTTGGCGACTTTAATATACCATTTCACCCTATGGGTGTATGGTATAATGATTCATTAAATTTCATAGTTAAAATCTTTTTTCTTTTCTTGCAGGATCCTGCAACGGTAAGCTTCAACCAAGTCAAATGTCTATATGCCCATTTTTATAACTTCTTGAGGTAAGGTTGTAATCGTTTGAAAAATTGAGTGGTCATTTTGGTCTAAAGTGGTCAACGATTTATATTTGTACTTGTATTCATTCACAAAGTGAGTCGTTTCTTCGTGTTGTCAGCTGTGTCAGCTTTCCGAGTTGCTGAGCTTTATAATTTTTATACCATACACCCATAGGGTGAAATGGTATATTAAAGTCGCCAAAATGTATGTAACAGGCAGAAGGAAGCATCTCCGACCCCACAAAGTATATATATTCTTGATCAGGATCAACAACCGAGTCGATCTAGCCATGTCCGTCCGTCCGTCCGTCTGTCCGTATGAACACCTAGATCTCGGAGACTGTAAGAGCTAGAGCCACCAAATTTGGTATGTAGACTCGTGTAGTATGTAGAGTGATCAAGTTTATTTCAAATTTTTGCCACGCCCCTTTCCGCCCCCGCAATTTAAAAAAAGCGTTTATCTCAAAAACTGTTCCAGCTAGAGACACCATATTTGGTATGTATATTCGCTTAGTAAATGCACACATTTTGTATGTGTAAAACTTTTGCCACGCCCTTTTCCGCCCCCGTAATTTGAAAAACTTGATTATCTCCCGTATTTTTTTACCTTATGCAATCAAATTTGACGCACTTAAATTTAATACTAATATCCAGCAAAATACCAAATTTGATTCAAATCGAACAAAAAAAGGCAAGTTATGCATATAAACATTTTTACGTAAGGCCGAAGTTGGCCGTTGTCTGGTGGGGGCGAGCACCCTAGTATGGTTAAGTGAGCGAGATACTAAGATACGCTTGTCAAAAGCATGTGAAAGTGCATTTGTTTAATAAATTTGAAATATTTGCTTTACTGGTGTATGGTATACCTAAGTCAGCGAGACGACTTACTTACTTACTTTCCTTATGTTGTGTCCTAAAGGCCTAATTTTCGCGAAACAACGACCTACATGCTGTGCATGTTTTTTTATCGAATGTGTATATGTGAGCAATATGATATAGTCATTCGATCTTTATAAAATTGGACATAGCCATTAATAGGTATGTAGGTATATTTTAAGCTGACATATATTAATTGTGTCAATAGCGTCAAAAGTTATTGATAAACTCACAGTTTTTGGCCTATCGTTCCGATGGGAGCTATATGATCGATCTTCATCAAATTTAATACAGTCATTAATAACTATATTAAACTGTTAAATATTAATTTATGACAATGGTCTAACAAAAAAAGGAAGTTATTGAAGAAAGTTACTGTTCGAGACTTTGCCGTTTGTATGGGAGCTATATGATATAGTGGTTCGATCCGTATAAATCCGAGATATACAACCTGTGTACTATATACAAGCCTACTTCAAAATTTCAGCTCTGTAGCTCTTACGGTCTAGGAGAAGTTTACGCTGATCCAGACGGACGGACGGACATGGCTTTGTGAACTCTTCGTGGGGATCAAGAATATATATACTTTATATGGTCTGAGATACTTCCTTCTATACGTTGCACACTTCTGACCAAAATTAATATACCCTTTTTGTAGTGGTATAATAATATTTAAAATGAAGTAAGTAAGTCGTCTCGCCGACTTAGGTTATACATACATCAGTAAAGCAAATATTTCAAATTTATTAAACAAATGCATTTTCACATGCTTTTTACCAGCATATCTTACTATCTCGCTCACTCAAGCATGCTACCACACTTGTGCCCCCACCAGCCAACGGCCAACTCCGGCCTTTTGGAAAAACGTTTATATGCATAACACGGTTATTTTTTGTCCGACGGAAGATAAACAAGTTTTTTAATTTACGGGGGCGGAAAAGGGCGTGGCAAAATCTTTATACATACAAAATGTATGAATTTACTAAGCAAATATACATACCAAATATGGTGTCTCTAGCTAAAATTCAAAAATTTGAAATAAACTTGATCACTCTACATACTACACGAGTCTAAATACCAAATTTGGTGGCTCTAGCTTTTACAGACTCCAAGATCTAGGTGTTCATACGGACAGACGGACATGGCTAGATCGGCTCGGCTATTGATGCTGTTCAAGAATATATACTTTATGGGGCCGGAAAAGCTTCCTTCTGCCTGTTACATACATTTTGGCGACTTTAATATACCATTTCACCCTATGGGTGTATGGTATAATTAACATATGTATGCACATACATACATACATACATATGCGATTAAACCAAAGTTACCAACCCTTCCGACGAACTACTTGAATTATTAAAGATGCAGTTTCGAATGTTATTATTAGGATAATTTTCAACAACGGAATATGACACACAGACTCAAATTAAGGAGTAATGTACAACATATCTAAATTTTTTTAAAATCGGTGACTCCCATACCTGAACTTCCCCTTTTCAGACACCGGTTACCAGTTATAGGTTCGCTTTTAGAATATTCCTTTTTACAGGGGAATCAGATAGCTACATGATATTAGCGTAGCCGAAGGCCTGAAATATATTTGAAATACCTTTTTATACCCTTGCAAAAAGGGTATATTAATTTTGGTCAAAAGTGTGCAACGCATAGAAGGAAGCATCTCCGACCATATAAAGTATATATATTCTTGATCAGCACGACGAGACGAGTTCAAATCGCCATGTCCGTCCGTCCGTCCGTCTGGATCAACGCAAACTCCTCCTAGACCGAAACAGCTACAGAGCTGAAATTTTGCATGTAGGCTTGTATATACTGCAGGCGTTGTATATCTCGGATTCAGCCGGATCGGATCACTATATCATATAGCTCCCATACAAATGGCAAAGTCACGAACAGTGACTTTTCTCAATAACTTCGTTATTTTCTGAGCTATTGTAAATTTAATATTGGTGAGTTTATTACACATATAAACGACTATGCAAAATTTGATCAAGATCGGGTGACTATATCATATAGCTCCCATAGGAACGATCTTTCGAAAACAGTGACTTTTGTCAATAACTTCGTTACTTTTGACGCGATTGCTTTCAAATTAAACATTTGTTAGTTTAATATATCTGTTAATGACTGTGCCAAATTTGATAAAGATCGGGTACCTATATCAGATAGCTCCCATAGGAACGATCGGTGAAAAACAGTGACTTTGATCAATATCTTCGTTATTTCCTATGCTAAGATTGTAGGCCGTTCTTTGGACACATTAGCCCTTTTGGCTTAAACGTTTTCCACTTTGATGGCTATAGGTAAGGAAAAAGTTACCAAAAAAGTTGCAAGGGTATACAAACTTTGACGCGGTCGAAGTTAGCCCCGGCCCTCTGGTTATTATTTATATGTATGTATGTATGTGTGTAAAAGGTATTCGTGCTTATACTTCTTAGTTTAACAACTTAATAGTAAAACACCTCCAATCACCTGTTACCAAATAACTACATAGCGGTGACGATCGTCAGGAGATATAGGGGAGAACCCTCATCAGTTGAAGCGTACGATATAAAGCCAGCCGCAGTTATAAGTTTTCACCTGTTCGCCAATTTATTGATTGCTACATTGACAAATGAGCCACCCTGCTGTTTTGAAACCAATTAAAAACCAGTGGGCCGGTTGCATGCCTTGTCAGCGTTTGCCGTTGTATGGCTAAACGATCAAAATGAATAGACGTAATAGTATAACAGTTTCAAGGTATACTAAGTAAGTCGCTGCGCCGACTTAGGTATACCAAGTGAAATAACCAAATATGTAAGTATTTAATTTTACATGCTGCAAAGCAAACTCAGTTTTATAATCACATTGGTCCTCTGGCGCCGCCAAAATAGTTGTTCTTATTCCAGTGGGGAGAGAAGTGGAATTCTAAATGAACTTGATCTGCGTGCATTCCTACTTTTAAATTCTCCGAGATCGAAGTGTTATAGGTGATCAATGTGCGTGTATATTATAGATTTATATTTTAGTAACTTTTCGACTAACTTTTCCAAAAAAGATCTTAGCTGCGAGTCTCCACAAGTATCACCGACCATTGGCCCCACTAACTGTAACTTTGACCCTATATAAAGCGATCGATTATATAAACGGCAACGGGCAAACCGACTATGGACATATTGTCACTGTTAATAATGATTGAGGCATCTATCGATTCTGACTAAATAAAACACCCACCTTTTAAAAGAGTATTAAGCAATCAGTATGAATATATATATGTATCTTGACTATTGTCTAATGAGAATATATTGGATACTGAATTTAGACAGCAATCCGCTGTCGAAATATTATCAAACTCCAAATCCAATCCACTTGGCGGCAGCTAAACAAATTTAGGGTATGCGTTTGTATTTATACTGCGATTAATTAGAGACATTCCCGGCATGGAGCACCTGCCAGTCGACACACTACAGTCACTCCGCGGCTATTCTGGCATCATTAATAATTCTGAGTAGTAGCTGTTACCAGAAGCGGTGATCATTCCAAACCTCCTGAACGCATAATAACTACGATTAAAGCAAACAAGGCTTATTGTAGGTTAAATGACAAGTTTTGACAACTTGTGAAACGACAAGTGGTCAGCGGCTGTTTGACTCCGTCCCTGTCCCTTCCGCGGTTCCACAAGAATACTTTGGTGGACAGCCAAAAACAAAAACCTTAAGTAAACTCATACCAGCACTTGAACAACAGCACACGGGCCGTTCCTAACTAGCGACCCAGTTGAATTAATAATCCGCATAATTGGAGAACTTAACTTATGAGCGAAAGAGAAAGGACATGGTGACGACAAAAAGAGCGTTATTTTCATTGCGCTTAATAATTCATTTAGATGGTTCGCGGAGATAACAATGCTACGAAGACTGTGCCTGTCATTATTGTTGTTTTATTTTATCGGACTCAGCAAGTACTATTATTATTCCCTCTATATGTTGTCAACGTGAGCAAACCCATTGTGAGGCATTTGTCGGCCAACTTGGTGGCAACACAAATGACAAGCTTTTTTTCAAATTGGGCTGCCTTCACCATTGTGCAGGACTTCTAATAAGTTAAGATATATAATGCCTTAACATGGCATGTATACAAAATAATTGATGTTAATTCGTGTCACAAAAAATATGTGCGTTTCCAACGATCTGGGAACCCAAGCACATTTTGGTTATATTATCCTAGATTGTCACTGATAGAACTGCTTATCTTAACATTTGATCAGATGATTTCCCATTTAATTCGTTTCTGATTGTAGCATAGGTTTCTAAAAAAGTAAGTTTATATAAAATGGATCTTGATTTTTAAAACTTTTCAAAATAGGTTTCTTATTTTGGTATAAATAGAGGAAAGCATCTACAAACATAACCAAAGGGCCGGGGCACAATAAACTTGCAAGGGTATACAAACTTTGCCGCGTTTGAAGTTAGCCCCGGCTTTCTGGTGGCGTTAAAATTTAGCGTTTGCTTTGTTTTCTTAATTGAATTCAAAATATTTGCTTATAATTTTAGCCTTGGAATATTGCTGTTTGTCTGAGTTTATTTTTGTTAAAAAGTGAAAATTACAGTAAATGTGATTATTTCGTACACGTGTATACGATAAGTTAAGGTACATATAATGCACCTATGGTACAATTAATTCAAATATTTTCTGTCTATTTTCGGTCTTGTGGCGTTATCTGTGCATCTCTCTGAAAAAGGGCGTAAGTATTCACCGCAGTCTTAATTACTGTAGTTGAAAAAACAAACATAAATTAAATTCTCATTAATGGAAAATCCTGAAGCCGAACAGAGTAGACATATGTATTTTTATGAGTACCAAGTGTAAATATGTTGTTTACTGCGACATTGTAAAGTTGCGTTTTCAAGTTGTTTGCGGTCAATAATAAATGAGTTTTCGAAGTAATCGTAACTGTAATGTTAGTTAGCAAAAGGTCACATGGACACCTATCAAATGCAATTATAGTAGCTAAACTGGACAGGCAGTCTTAATTATAACGAAAAAGACTTGTTAAACATGACAGTTTTCGTATCCCTACTATCCATCAAAATGACAGCTTTTGAATAGCACCGCTGTATATGCCAAAACTAAAGTCGATTGCAGGGTCTTGTCCAGAGGTTCCTCCCTTATCAACACAATATCGAATTTCGATCAACACGCTGAGAAGAAGCAACACCGGCGCTTCACTTTTGGCGCTAAACCAACATTGCGCGCATCCGCAATAGTCCCAAATGACCAGCGACACTCTACATTCCAGCTTGCATGACCCTCATTATCCTATCTACGCTACGTACTCGAACTTGTATTTATGGTTGGCACCATTAGGGAAATATTTTGCGCATCATGAACTTATATGTACTGTGCGGCAAGGACATTTGTTTGGCTACTCAACTGCTGCAACAGAGTCAACTGATATTCATCTTGCAAGAGAGGACAACATAATTGCCGTTGAGGATAACCAATATATTATTAACGTGTTATGGGTAAACAGCAGGTTTATGTGCTCTATATTTAGCAGTTAATTACGGCAAAAACGTGTCTGAATTTATTATTTTTAGGGTAGTTTAGTGTTTGTTTTAATTAGTTCATATTATCATGTATGTATATACATTTCTTAAAACCCTTTTTTTCATTCTTTCATTGCCTGCGAAACTCTGGATATCTGGAAAATCAGTATGTAAGTATATTAAATATATCTATCTCTATATCTCTATACATACATACACGGACGAGAATTTAGCATCTTTTCCTTATATCGCTCCATTCTCAAGCTCGACATTGATTAGTGAATCAATACAAATCACTTACAAATTACTGTTTAAAAAAAAATTTTAAAAATGGAGTTCGAGAAGTGTATTGTTCAAACAAAACAAAAACGAATAAAACTAGTCATTTCTTGATTTTTCCGATTTGAAAATGTCCGCTCCGAAACCGCGTATTTATATTTTGGGTGTATTGAACATTCAATTTTTAATAGCTTGTAATTTATCGTTTCTAATGGCCAAGTGAACCATTAATTTTTGGCAAAATTGTAAATTTTAATTATTTGAACTAAATTGAGGGCTGTGTGTAAAGCTGAGTCCATGAGGAATGCCAAGATTGTGGTGCCTTTTCAGGCGCCAGGTTAATGAGCTTTTTTCCAATAGATTAATCGCCAATGAGTTGGTAAGCCTGTCATGATGTTCGATATGGATCTTCGTTAGCCCGGTGACTTCGTGGGCGACCCTTTCCTTTCTTATCGCGCGCATCCTAGCATTCTAAGTAAGGAGGCTTGCTTCAAACAAGATTTCCAATGTTTTGCTCTGAAGTGGCTTTATAATTTAGAGGCTTTATATGTAGAGGTTGTAACATTAACTTTACTTAGGGTCATTCGTAACAGGCCCGGGCCTGGTGTCATATGGGCCACTTGTTCGTACTGAGCGTTGTACGACTACGTCTATATATAAATTTGAAATATGACTTAAGCAGTTCATAGATAGGCTACTGCTTTAAGCTTATAAGGCAGCCAATGCACTATGGTCCAGATGCCAAAAATTTTGGCATAAACTACAATTTTAATGTATTGAAATTTCGCAGGCAGGTTTGTAACACCAAAATAAATATATATGTATATATATTTTTCGATGAGTCATTTTAATTTTGCATTATTATTACGATGCATTAAATGGATAAAGGACAAAGTACCTAAAATTCTTTAGTATAGTCAAAAAAGTCTAAAATTTGGGCAAAAAGACAAAACTCTAGCACTTTAGCACAATTCTAATCGAACGTTCCTATATATTACCAAAATGTGGGAAAAGGGGGACGAACGGGGATACAGTTTTGGTTTGTGGCTAAAGACAATACTCACATTAGTTAGTTTCCACGAAACACGGAGAACGCATGTTCAGTGTGCAATTTTTCAAAAAAAAATATACATAAATTGGACATTACTCAACACTAAATCACTGGAACTACATATAAAATAACATTACATAGTGCATACCTTGAATATTGCTTTCCATAATTTATTGAACTTTTCTGAACCAAATTGAAGAGTGTGGCATAACATAAAGCGACTAAATATTTTGGCCCCAATTTCTATTGCGAAATCATCAGATCACTAATTCACTAGTCTCTCAAAAGGTTTAAGTGGCGCTTATAAAAATTTGTATTACAATTTTTATAATGTATGATGAGTTTACTTTATGATAAAAAAAAAAAAAAAACAACGATTTTTAAAAAAATTGATCAAAAAATCGACTTTATGCCAAAATTTTCGACATCTGGACCATAGTGCAATGGTCCAAAATTTATCGAACTACTGTTTCACGTCTAGAAGGGCTGCTTTACAGTATGTCTTCTTTCCAAATTCTTTACGATTTTTATCGTAAAGTTGTTTACTTGTTTCCTTATTTAGTCAACCACAGTTTTTGTGCCAGGTGTAAATCTATGTGCTAACTGACCCTGTTTTTCCCAATATCTTGACGGATAGCCTTGAAATATTGTTGTTGATCTCTTAGTTTCATATAGCTGATATCTAATGAAACCAGGTAGCCAATCTTCCATTTATAAAATTTTTTCCAAGAGCTTTTTCTTTTCAAAATACCAATAACATCAACTTACAATTAGTTTACAAAAAGTAAAGTACATTTGATTAAGAAAATATCATGCAGATTATTCGCTTTCGGAAAACAGCTCTACTTTTTAGATGGAATGACATTTTGAATTCTAAAATCAATTATCAGAATCTGTCGACCGACAACCGTACTATATGATCGACCGGTTTGTATAAACAAATCGTCTCACGCGTCGAATTAATGTAGCAACTTTACCCATTTCGAAAAGTCTCCGCAGTACCTTTACATATGGAGCGTTGTACATCTGCGCGTTTAAATTTATTGTTCATTCCATTATTGGTGGCAAGGGACAGAATTTCTGTGTCTTTGAAAATAAAATGCTATAAATTCTTGTGTTGTTTGGTTGTGGCATTGTATTGGCACGCCACAAAAAAAAAAACTTAACGATTTGCACTGGGAGCAACCTTCCAGGTTGTCGTAAAGTCCGTACTTACAGGCGGCTAGGTCTGGGCATGGGCCTGGGAAACGGATACACAAGATAAGATGGACAAGGAATTCCAGGAGCACCTCAAGTTTTGCGAGATCCGTCCGTGTTTGCAGACATTTGGTGCATCACGACCAGAAGACCATTTGAATGGGTACAAGTATTCCGCTTCATGTAGTAAAGTAGAATAAGTTAGCAATACTTGGAAAAATAATAATAACAGACATCTATACTAATTCAAGTTGTATATAGAGGTAAAACAAATATTGCATACCTATTTAATCATGCTTATTAGCCACTAAAATTGGGTCAATGTAACTGCTCCGAAATTGAAAAACTTAGATTGCTTGCAATTAAAGAAAAATAATAAGATACAAAACTGTGTCTTGTATGCTTCGTAGCACCAAGATTACATTCCAAATACTATCGATGGCTTACTAGGGAACTTACAAGGGTTAACTGCTTCGCGATCACTAAATACAATGGAAGAGATTAAATGGCAGCCGGTACAGATTAAGATGCATCGACGGCAATAACTGCGTCACCGCTGGTCGGCTGCTTTTCTGTACAGCCCAAGCACATCTTTGGTTAAGACATGAAACAAATTTCCCTTGAAAAGAATTACATACCGATCGCAGCGAAGACTCAGACTATGGGAATTGGTTTTGACTCTATTTGTTCGGTCCAATCGGTCTGCCCTTCTTATTTTATCGTTGCTGTTCACAAAGTGACCGTCTTCATTGTCAACACATGGTAGTGGCTGCAATGCCACGGTAAACAATTCTTTAGACAGGGCAGTCAATATGCACTGCTTGTTTAAATGTATGTACTGGATATGGTGGCGATCTTCCAGTTTCGCTTAACCCAGCTTATCGCAGCTGAGCGAATCGTTTTGCCGTACTAAATTATTATGTTAACATGAAAATAATTGAGGTAAAAGGCATTCAACAGTGGCTGTCCATTTTTTTATATATCAGAATCTTGTCCATCTCGATCAGTTTTGAAATTGTCTTTGGCTGCCCATATACGCCACTGCCTCAATTAGAAGCGAAATAAATAGTTGTGAAATTTGACAAGCCTACAAAATTAAAATAAATATTTTTGTGAGAAATGACTGAAATTGGCTTGGTTTCAATTGAATTGTTTGAAACAAACACATACACTTTTATGAATGTATGCAGATTCCTATCACGATTCGACCTCACGCAAATAAGTTCCTACATTTAGCCATTTAAAAATTTAGCCGTGTGTGTATGTAATGCAGACATATGATAACCTGTAGTTTACGATTCGATGAATCAATAAAACAAGAACTGCCTTTTTTCTTAGACCGCACTACACTGGGCTGCCAAACACGGTAATGAAGATGTTGTTAAACTGATTGCCGGCACCTTTAAAGCTGATGTAAATTCAAAGACGGTAAGATTAAGTTATTTGTAGTTTTTATAAATCGAAACTAACTATGTATTTTTTTTCTTGTATGTCGGAATTTACCAACATTTTGTATTTATTCAAGAATGGGGTAAGTAATATAAAAATATATCGAGAGTTTTTTTTAATAATCTACGAAATAGCTTATTGGCTTGTCCCAGTCGCGTGTATATGTGCGTCACATGTCAGGATTTTGTCTCACAACCTCTCCCGTGATGCACAGCAGGCTGTGACAAATCGTGACGACCATATCCAATTGTGTTTTAACAACTCCAACCCCAAACTCTCAAACCCTTTGGCACAACCCAAAGGCGAGTTTACAAAATTTTAAATTGAGTGGTGTTTTGTTCCAACAAAATTAAATTCCCTCAAATGTCAATTTCACAACTGAAACAAAGTGAATTGTCAATCACATTCCAAGTGATTTGATACGCACTTCACGTGCAGTATAAGGTAAACATTGGCACACCTAAACAACTCGAAATTTGAATATTATCGGTGTCACAAGTTACGAACACAAAAGAATTTCGACCAATTCGCTGAAATGCCTTGAGAACCGTCATAAAAACAAGGTTCCCTATAAAATTTATCGGAACTAACTAGGACCTTAGGTTTTCATTTAATGCATTTGTTTAATTGTTTGATCATTTTATTTTATTTAGTTGTTTAATCATTTTATGCATACCATCTAAGATATATATAAGAATTTAATTTTTAATGCTGTATATACAACCCTAATCATTATTAATTATTTTTTTTTTTCTTTCAAAATTCAAATAAAAATCATTCACAAAAAGCTTCTTTTGGTCAAAAAAATTTAAATCATTTTTAAAAAATTACTTTTATATTATTTCGCTGTACAAACCATTAGCCTAAGGCAACAGTAGTTGTATGTACATACGTGAGTTATTTTAATCATTTTATTTATGGTGACTTATTTCCAGGGATATACACCACTTCACCTGGCCACCCAGTTCGGAAGGGATAATATTTTTGAGCTGCTTTGGAATGTATACAGTAAGTAAAAAATTTATATTTCAAACCATTAACACAGTAAGGACGGCTTCAAAAATCTTGACCATTTTCATCTGTACGTTTAAATACCTAAAAGAATTACACGGCCTAGTTGATGGCTCAGTAAAACCAACTTTGACTATAATACTGTTGTTCTGTAACCTCAAACCCCAACGGAGGTGGCAAAAACAGTATATTCATTTTGGTCCTATGGGAGCTTTATGATACAGTCACCCGATCTTAATTAAATTTGGCACAGTCGTTTATACATATGTGCATAATAAACTCACATATATTAAATTTCAACAATACCTCAGAAAATAACAAAGTTATTAAAAAAGTCACTGTTCGTGACTTTGCCGTTTGTATAGTGGTCCGATCAGGCTGTGTAGCTCTTACGGTCTAGGAGGAGTTTGCGTTGATCCAGACGGACGTGACGGACATGGCTATATGAACTCGTCTAGTCGTACTGAACAAGAATATATATACTCGGATTTGCTTCCTTCTATGAGTTGCACACTTCTGACCAAAATTAATATACCATTGTTGCAATGATAGAAAAATAGAAATAAAGTAGACTTTACCAAAAAAAATGTTGACTTTGATATGTATCATTAACGCTCAGTAACGACTGGTACTAATTTAAAGTATAGAAACCAAAAAGCAGGGTTTGCAAAAACTGCTCTTTAGTAGCAAGAGCATTGACAATTTTGCTATGCTCCTGGTACCGCTCCCGTTTTTGACGAGAGCAGGAGCAGAGTCAAAGGTAAACTACGAAAATTTCATAGTAATATCCAACACTGCAAAAAAATTTCGTAGACTTATCAAGAAACCTTTAAAAATTAAAAAAGGTCACAATTTTTCAACTTATTTTTTACACAGGTCGACATGATTTTGGGCGACTTTAATTTGAGAGGTGCTCCTAACTATTTCGGGTACCCTGATTCTGAATATGAACTCAGTTTTAGCCCTGGGCGTGATGTCCAAATTTTGTAAACCCTTTTGGCACTCAAAAGAATGCTATAAAGATTCAAAAAAAAAAATGTTTTAGCACATTTTTAACAGCTTTAAATATATAGCATACTTTTGGGTTCAAATTTCACTCGTTTTAGAACAAAAGTGTATGCATTAAAAAGTACCTCTTTGTTATTTTATATATTGCTTCTAATAATAGGTTTAAATAAATAACACTAACTTCACTTAGGGTCATTCGTAACAAGCCCGGGCCTGGTGTCAGATGGGCCAATTGTTCGTACTGAACGTTGTAATGTTTTTTGTACAATATTATGTTTATATTATTCAATGAAATACTGCAAATGCAATGACTTTGAATAATTTCAACATAAGTATATTTTTTCAAAAACCTGACGGGATGGACAAAAACAATGTACAGGATCAGCAGGACACCGAATTACCATAGAACACATAATAAACTTAAAACACTTTCTCACGACCTCAAAAATGTCGGCCTGTGTTATTCCTTGTTCTTAGAAAATGCAATTTCACAGCAGTGTTTCTTTTCGTGAATTGGTTATGTTTTTTCTTAGTTTTAATTTTAGTTCCTCATGGTACAACGAGGACAAGGAAAGATTAATCAGTAGATTTGCGCTAAGGTATTGTAAAATTACATTTAAAAATCGCAAAGCTCGTGAAGTTGGAAGACTTATTTACAAAGTGCATTCCATCGTAAGCAATATAGATTTGGAAAAACACAAATTCGCGAGAAAACCCAAAATTTAAACACCTCGGAAATATCGAAATGTCGCGTATATAGATTTGGAAAAACACAAATTCGCGAGAAAAACCAAAATGTATATAATAGGCAGAAGGAAGCTTCTCCGGCCCCACAAAGTATATATATTCTTGATCAGCATCAACAGCTAGCGGATGTCCATGTCCGTCTATCTGTCCGTACGAACACGTAGATTTCAGGGACTATAAGAGCTAGAGCCACCAAATTTGGTACTTAGACTCATGTAATACCTACATTGTTCATGTTATTTCAAATTTTTGGCACACCCCTGACGCCCCAGCACATTAAATAAAATTCATTTTCTCAAAAACGAACAGAGCTATATCTACCAAATTTGGTATGTAGATTTGTTTACCAAACTTAATTATTGAAATCTGACAGAGACTAGTTATACTAGGCGGTACATAACGGCGGAGCTGGCCGTAGGCTAGTGGCGGCGTTAGAGTTCTCGTGTGTTTTTGTAAGGGTGAGCGAGATGCTATGAGGCGAATTTAATAGACATACATTTGTTGTTCGAAATTTTTTCACCCGGTGCATGATATACCGAAGTCGGCGAAACGACTTACCTCATTTGACTATCATAATCAAATTCGGCAGACTAATTAATCTTATTTATTTCTTTCAAACTACCAAATTTATCGGACTAGAAACATGTCAAATATACGTATAAAAGTGTTTTAGGCCGTAGGCTAGTGTCCTCGTGTGTTCGCAGAGTAAGCTAGATGGCATATGCTGTGAGGCAAGTAAAAACAATTTAATAGACATACATTTGGTTTTCGAAATTTAAAATATTTTTTCACTTGCATGGTATGTAACAGGCAGAAGAAAGTTTTTCCGATCCCAAAAAGTATATATATTCTTGATCAGAATCAACAACCGAGTCGATCTAGCCATGTCCGTCTGTCCGTCCGTCCTTCCATTCGTATAAGCCAGTAGATCTCGGAGACTATAAGAGCGAGAGCCACCAAATTTAGTATGGAGTCTCGTGTAGTATGTACAGTTATCGAGTTTCTTTCAAATTTTTGCCACGCCCCCTACCGCATCCGCAAATTAAATAAAACCGATTTTCTCAAACGCTATACTAACTAGAGACACCAAATTTGGTATGTATATTTGCTTAGTAAATGCGCACATTTGTATGTGTAAACATTTTGACACGCCCCTTTCCGCCCCCATAATTTAAAAAAACTCGATTATCTCCCGTACTTTTTTACCTTGTGCAATCAAATTTGGCATACTTAAATTTGAGACTAATATCCAAAATACCAAATTGATTAAAATCGGACTGAAAATAGCCCAGTTATGCATATGCATACGTTTATATAAACGTTTTTCCATAAGGCCGAAGTTTGCCGTTGGCTGGTGGGGGCGCTAGAGTGCTTTTAGGCTTGAAAAAAATCGACAAACTGTCGTTCGGTCATTTCGTTTCGTATATGCTGCCTTTTATGCGTTGCACACGTCTGGCCAAAATTAATATATCCTTTTTGCAAGGGTTCAAAAATGGGTCAATATTAGATTTTTTACATTTTAGCCAAAAGCTCCCGAATAGATAGATATAGAACTTTATGTCTTCCTGGTCACCGTGTGTTCTTAAATGGTCTCTGCAGAACTGTTTGATCAAAACCCACCGAACGAATTCATAAATTAATACATATTTTGATAACATGAATACATAAAATGAGAGCATTTCATTATTTTTGTTCCTACGGAGCAGCCTTCTTAAACTCTGCTTTTCCCCTCTTTTAACTCATATCATTAATCCATTTGACAAATCTATTCATTTTGTAGAAGCCAATCGGGACATCATGGATTGGAATGGCAATAAGCCACTGGATTACAGCCAACAGCGACCGAGTATATCGGCTTCTACTTGCAGTAGTGAGTATCAAAAGTTTTTCTTAAGCACGGAGATTAACAATAACTATCGCCTGGGTGGCCTAAACTCTGCAAGCCCTTTTTCAACTGGTGCTAGTGAATACAGCGGCGGTACACTGGGCAGCGCACTGACACGTGGCAAGAAACGCTCTCAAATGCGCTATGCAACAATAAGTGGTGCCAACAGTGGAGGTATATTGGCTCGTTCACAGTCTGTAATGACTCATCAGTCGAATGTGCGCTTTAGAAAGCAATCGGCACAATCACTGTTTAAGCACCAAATAAAGGATGATAACCTAGTACCTGGTGACATTGTATCCCAGTCAAAAGCTACTAACCATCCGTCGGATTTAAGCTCCGAAGAAGATTCTGGAGATCTACGACGTGTTTCCACAAAGCGCAAAGAGAGCTTTCTTCGCAAAACTTTTCGGTCCGCTGCCGGTGCATCCCGACCCTCAAAGGATGTAGTTACTAACCCTTCACTAAAGTTATAACTGAAATAACATGATCACTCTGTAGGGAAATCGCTACATACCATTTAATCCTGTAATCCATGTAAATATAAATTGTTCCCATTTACAATGTGGCTTATAAACAATTGACTTCTCATAACAAAAGCTAAAGGCTCATTCAGACATTTGTTTGTTTCTTTTTATTCATTGTCAATATAAAAATAAACAAATTTCAGCAACAAAAATATCAATGTAGCTAATTTTTGCACATCTTATTTATACGTCACTTTGTAGCACGGGTACATTATGTAATTAATCGTTTAGACTTAACAATTATTCTTTGCGAAAAGTCTATAACAAAAAAGTAGATTGTGGAAAGGCACTAATCTTACCGTATATGAATACGTTTACTATATTTGTAAAACTGATACCAGCATGTTTTTTGAAATGTAATACTAAAATAAATGAATATCACAGAATATTAAATTATGGGAAATTAGAAAATATGTACATTACAACTGAAATTTATTGAGGAAACGAACACTCATGCAAAAATAATTGCAAATATTACTGAAATGTACCCAACATTCGTTGGACCCTATTCATGAATGGGAAATTTAATTTTTAATATATTATTCATACATATATGGCTTACTGCGCATTTATATAGGTTTTAAATATAAAATTTCCAGTAACATGCGATCACTTAAAAATACATTCTATATTGTATCTTCTATGTATTTATTATTTTTGTATTTACTATATGTAGAGATACAAGCGATGCGACTCAGCGGCGGACTTAGCGGCACATGGAGGCAGGTGAAAGCAATCCATGATGTTGAATGTTTTCAAAGCATTTGCGTTGATTGATGTTTTTGTTCAATTCATACATTGAATTCATATAGCTTGTTTATTTGAATTTTATTTAATGTATTTAAAATATATATTATATCCTTTTTCTTAGTTGCAATACATGTATATAATTTTTTACAAGATCTGTGAATGAATGTACATATGTATTAATGTTTATACAATTTATGCATATACATGTGTATGTATGCACATTTAGTAATTGCAATACTAATTAAAACTGTTTTGATAGCAACTACTATTTTATTTTAGAACCTATCCCAAAATTTGTATTGGTAAGTCTTTTATCATTCTGTTGAATAGCATTGCTTTCCGGTGTATTGTTCGTTTTATCTATTTTATACTATAGTTTTTAGCGTCATTTATATTTAAAGCATTGTAATTGAAGATAATATATTTTTTTATATTTTTTAGAAATCAAGGCACGAAAAAAGCATACCAGTAAGTCTATAATTTTGAGCCAACACAAATACTTATGTACTATAAAACAAACACTTGTTATCGGTATTTTCTAGTCGAAAAAGATTTGGGATTCCTGCGGATTGGTTCGCTAAATGTTCGAGTAAAGAAGACAACAGAAGCATTCAGCAATTTTCTGGGAGTGGGCAATGGCAGTGGTCCAGTACAGTTAGCATATAGCACTGGGGGAGTAGATTCTGCAATTGGTCGGTCTTACCAGAAATCTCACCGACACTTTCATCAGCTTCATCATGCTCATCACACTGGTGCGACACGAAATCGGCATCCGACTCAGACTGTAGCGACAAACACACTGTACGGAGCTAAAAGCAACCTGCTTGGTTCAAGGGCGAGTGTTCCAAACAATAGACATATATATGATTTTGTACACAAATCATGGGGCTCGGCAGACAATATAACGCAGCGAACAGAAGATCTAATGCCGCCACCGAAATCGATAGATCATAGCAACAAACGCAACAGATCTTCCAAAAGTTCATCATACACCTCCAATGCAGCAGATTCTCCACGTGATTCAATTTGCTCGTCTACGTCCAGTTCAAATCTTTACAGTGGCTACAGCAGTATGCCAACCACACCAAATCAGATTCGAGTTCCAAAGGACATAGTAGCATCATTCGCCGCTGACTCTGATTCAGATTCAGCATATGGCTTTGACTCAAATTGGTCAGTTAATGGACAAACTCGTTAAACAACATTCTATTAAAGCGGTTTACTGTTAATTTTTTAAATACATTTTTTTTAATTATCAAAATAATACAACATGGCACGATTAAATAAAACTCATTTCTTTGGCTGCTGCATGGAATATTATATAATATAACTTTATAATATTATATATAACTTTTGTGAACTCATCAAGTATATAAAAAATTATAAATTAAGTTTAAAAATTTGTGTACACCTGTCCCTGTAGTTTTTGGCGTCATTTATATTCAAATCATTGTAATTGAAAATAATATATTTTTTACATTTTTTAGAAATCAAAGCACGAAAAAAGCATACCAGTAATAATTTGAGCCAATCGGTATTTTGTAGTCGAAAAAAATTTAGGATTCCTGCGGATTGGTTTGCTGAATGTTCGAGTAAAGCAAACAACAGAAGCCTTAAGCAATTTTCTAAGGGTGGGCAGTGGCAGTGGTCCAGTCTCACCGACACTTTCATCAGCTTCATCATGCTCATCACACTGGTGCGACACGAAATCGGCATCCGACTCAGACTGTAGCGCCAAACACACTCTACGGATCTAAAAGCAGCCTGCTTGGATCAAGGGCGAGTGTTCCAAACAATATAAATATTTATGATTTTGTACACAAGTCATGGGGCTCGGCAGACAATATAGCGCAGCGAACCGAAAATCTATTGCCGCCACCGAAATCGATAGGTCATAGCAACAAACGCAACAGATCTTCCAAAAGTTCATCATACACCTCCAATGCAGCAGATTCTCCACGTGATTCAATTTGCTCGTCTACGTCCAGTTCAAATCTTTACAGTGGCTACAGCAGTGAATCATGTACTAGCCGTAAAGCAAAAAGATTTCCCGCATTATACTAAAGAGAGAGGTACCGAATGCTATACCTCTAGATCTCGTTCTTAATTGACGGGATGACTTAGTTACGCACTCTGCATTTTAGAGAGTTTTAAGTTTAGCTGAATTCTCTTGACCTTGATGTGAGCTTTCCAGGTTAAACGCGTATCATGGGTAAGGCCCAAGTACTTTACCTTATCCACACTCGGGCGAAGCGTCCCATTAAGGCTGACTGGGGGGCAGTTGCGCCTGCGAGTGGCGAAAGTCATTTGCTGCGACTTATCGATCTGCGCCGCCGTGGCTCCAGAAGGTTAAGTTGATCCTGGATGCTATCCGATGCCGCCGAAGGGTTTGGAGCGGAACCAACAAAGGCAGTGTCGTCTGCAAAAGTGCTTCAGCACAAGTAAGCACCTGCCATTTTGCATTGGTATAGCCAATATTAGCTTAACCGGACTAGAATAAAATGAAGTAAGACGTCTCGCCGACTTCGCTATACCATCCACCAGGCGAAATAATATTTTAAATTTCGAACACCAAACGTATCTCTATTAAATTTGTTTTACATGTCTCATTCACTCTTTTTCACTTTCACAAAAACAAACGAGCACTATAGCTCCGCCACTAGCCCACAGCCTACTTCGCCCTTATGGACCGCCTAGTAAAACTCGTTTATACCATGTTTATAGTCCGATTTTAATAAAATTTTGGGGGTAAATATTTACTTACGGTACACGGGCCCAAAACAGCCTTAAACTACATAAATTTGGTATCAAACAAACGAGAAAAATTCCACGAGCACGACTTCAGATGCGCCTTGGCGATTTATTATGTAGTTTTTGTGCAATTAACAAAAGAAAAATTATGTTTTTAGCGGGACTATAGCTAAAAGTAGCTATTTCCGTCTAAAAGAAGCTGACAAATTTTGACATATTGTTGCTAGATGCCAAATTTCGGATACTCGAATACTCGGGTTTTTTGAAACTTTTGTTCGCATTATTTTCAACTTTTCATATTATTGAGTTTACAATATTTCTTGATTTTAGAGAACAAATAAAAATATTGATATTTTGTATCAATATACATATATATTTTATAATTCAGAGTAAAATATTTGGCTGCCAGGGCGGTCAAACAACGCGCCAAATAAAAAATAGCGTTTGCCAATACTGAAATCTAGCTTTAGGCGATTTTTTCACTTTTCAACACTGAAATCTCAAGTAGCTTAAGTAAATGTAAACCCAACAATATTTTCGTTTGTTGAGAATAATGCGAACAAAAGTTTCAAAAAGCCCGCGTATTCGAGTATCCGAAATTTGGCATCTAGCAACACTATCTCAAAATTTGTCAGCTTCTTTTAGCCGGAAATCGCTACTTTTAGCTATAGTCCCGCTAAAAACATAATTTTTCTTTTGTTAGTTACACAAAAACTACATAATAAATCGACAAGGTGCACGTGAAGTCGTGCTCGTGAAATTTTTCTCGTTTGTTTGATACCAAATTTATGTAGTTTAAGGCTGTTTTGGGCCCGAGTAACGTAAGTAAATATTCACCTTAACAGTGGCTTAACAGAGGAAAGACGATAGGTCGACTTTAGCAGTGACGATAACTTGACTGCCATACGCATATTGTTCATCTCTAGTTGCCTCTAAATAAAAACAATTTTTATTATAAAAAAAAACAAAAGAAGACATTACAAGAAAAAAACCAAACAGAAAATGGATGTGCTGGAAAATGTCAGAAATTGGTTTACATCAGAGACGTCCAGAAATAAGAACTCCTCCCTAGTGGCTGGTTTACTGGTATAAAAGTACATATGTGTTAACAGCAAAAACAAAAATTAACCCATATCTTGCTTTGTGTTTTAATACATAGTTCTTCGCTGGCTGGTGGACACTGATTGATGCTATGTCCGGAGATAGCCAACATCTAATAACCACAGGGCACGTATTCATAGGAGTTTTTGGCACTATTAGCTTTTGCATGGTGAATTCCGTTAAAGGAGAACATGTAAGTGAGGAGCATTAGCGGTTCTGTGGATACAAATGATTCATTTTTCTATTAATAGATTTCAGAAAATAACTCATCAGAGGTAGGAGCACGGATTGCCAAGCTATGGTTGCTTATTGGTTTTGTGATAGGCTTTGCGTCCATAATTGCTGCCATTTGGGTGATGATTGACGACTTTATTAACGACAGTAAGAACTGTTTTAAAAAAAAAAACACTTTTTAATGTCGTAATGCTTTCAGGAAACAAAGATTCCAGTCTGGGAGTCGCCTTGTTGGTGCAAAACGCCTTTATACTCCTCAGCAATCTTGTATACAAATTCGGCCGTAACGAGGAAGCATGGAATGAGTAGAGATTCGCATCAAGTAATATGCATACATATGTACATCTAGAACGCAATAACCATTTAGACATACCCGCAAACATAAAAGTGCACCAACTAACTAAGAGAATGTCATCGTAAAGAAAAGCTGGCATATGCCACATTGCTCTTTCCAAAATCACGTTTTAATGTATTTTAATCTCATTTACACATATTATAAAAAAAAAAAACAAAGAACCCTAATTAAACTGAAATTGGTCGCGACAACCAAACTGACGCGTTTAAAGTGGTTATTTAACTGCTGCCCTTATAAAATTTATAATGGCGAGGGCTGCAAGCAAGGGATACCAAATTGCCAATCACACTTGTTCATCATACGCATCAACAGGACACTCATTCTCATTCTGAAGGCACCATTGCGGTTGCATAGCCTCCGCCCCCAGTCCATTCTCTACAAGCCGCTCACGATGGAGTAGGAGACGGGACTCGGCTTCCTTCCAGGTCTGCGAAGGATTTGACCACAACCGCTCAGCCAGAGCACTTGCTCTTGGCCAAAACCGATTATCCAGCGTGTGCTCATCAATTTGCTCAGACCAAATGGCAGCTTCAGCACCAAGAACATGATCCTTATAGTCTCCGGCCATTGTATCCAGGTTGTTTTCATAGACTTTTTGCCAGCCTATGTAAGGTGAGCACCAGTTATTCCCATTTGTCACCCAGCCAGCTCCACCACAGTCAAAGTACAAAGCATCGTAGTTAGATACAATTATCTTGAATCCACGTTTTAAAATTTGTTTAATCTGTGGGTCGACGCCTGTTGTCCAAATCTGAATAAAGTAACGCTCGGGGTCTAGATATTCATCGATGAAGGGTTCCTCTGTTAGGTGACTCGTCCACAAAATTATAGGTGTTGTGGACGCATTAGAAACGCGATCCACCCTTTGCAGTGCCCTCGTCTGAAAGTGTCCCCACAATCGCATAAAGTCGGATGTATTTAAGCCCCAACCCTGATCCAGCATCCATTGTCGGATTTGCTCGCTGCTGTTCCAACAATTGACGGAAACCTCATCGCCGCCCATGTGAAAGACATCTGGCTTAAAAAGTTTAAACATGTCGCTGTAAATATCCTCAAGAACATCATAAAGGCCATTAACAGTAGGATTTAGTTGGCCGCATGGCGGTTCTACGCAAAAATCTTTCCACGGTTGAGCATTGAAGCAGGCCGTCATATTCTTATGCTGCCATCCTTCTCCAACATGTGCAGGAGCGTCAAATTCTGGCATTACACGAATGCCCCGCATCCGACCATAGTCTACCAAATCAATTATATCCTCATGCGTGTATACCTTTCGCGGGGTGTAGGCACCAAGCTTGTGAAGCTCTGGTTGATTGCTCACCTGCAGCGGGAAGCTGTGAGAGTCAGTAATGTGGAAATGAAAAGTATTCAGTTTCACCAAAGCCATTCCATCTGTAATGCAAATTTTTAATGATGAAGCTGTGGTATTTGGATTAGGTTTTCGTACCTAACGTTCGCTTAAGAGCCTGCACAGAGTAGTAGTTACGGGAGGTGTCCAACAATAGCCCACGCCAATTGTATACCGGTGCATCGCTAATAGTCGCATTGGCCACAATCTGGACTTCCCGGCGAATATCATCATACACAATCAGTTGAGCCAATGTTTCCAAGCCATGGCGAGCACCAAAGAAACTGATAGCTGTTATGTTGGTATTAACCAGGCCGGTGGAGTCCGAAAATATATTTAGTTGATAGCTTTCATCAGTCTCCAAGGTGAGTCTTGGGCTGACTTCAGTTTTCTCTATGTTAATGTTGATGGATAAGCTGTAACCACCTCTTCTCAGAGTTTTCCTGCTAGGTATTTGGGCGTCAATCAGTTTTAGCCATCTACTTTCTACTTGTCCCCATAGTTTATCCTTATGTCCTTTACCTGTGACATTGAATTTAATTGCTGATACATCTACCTGACGCATAATCATTTCAACATGCACTTCTCCCGTGGGCTTGGGCCACAAGGTGCCAATGGCACTGCCGCAAAACAGTCTGCAAACTGGCATACTAATTGCCTTGGCAAAATTATCCTCACTTAACTCCACTTTGCGGCATTTTGCATTATGGCATTCGTAGCCGTAGACAAGGTCACTGAAATAGAATAAGCAATCGAGTGAAATAGAATAGATAGATTAGTCTCTTCATTGGTAAAATAAAACTTACTCTCCCTTGTGAGCTAATCCCAAACAAAACAACGATAACAGTGGTAGGACAAAGGCAAACAAATTCCGCTTCATTCTGACGACGCTGAAAGTAAATGATTATAAAGTTTACTGGTTTGTCCGCAATAACCTACAAGAAGAGCTTAAATAAATGTATTCGGAAAACAAGTTTTAATGGGAGCCCCTGCACAGCTGTAAGAAAGTGTGCGTAGCCACAGGGTTGGACTAACAGCGGCCATGCCGAACTTTGTATACCCTTGTACCGATTTGTCAATAATCTTATTTTAAGAAATGCTGAATATAGGTTATATTGTATTTATCTTTTTCAAAGAGAATAAAAAAACAGAGGGTCGGGGCTAACGTCGACCACGTCAAAGTTTGTATACCCTTGCAACTTTTTCGGTAACTTTTTCCTTACCTATAGCCATCAAAGTAAAAAAAACGTTTTATCTAAAAAGCTCCTATGGGAGCTATATGATATAGTTACCCGATCTTGATCAAATTTGGCACAGTTTTATATGTTATATGTTTATATGTGTAATAAACTGACCAATATTAATTTCACGACAATAGCTCAGAAAATAACGAAGTTATTGAGAAAAGTCACTGTTCGTGACTTTGGCGTTTGTATGGGAGCTATATGATATAGTGATCCGATCCGGCTGAATCCGAGATATACAACCCCTGCAGTATATACAAGCCTACATGCAAAATTCAGCTCTGTAGCTCTTTCGGTCTAGGAGGAGTTTGCGTTGATCCAGACGGACGGACGGACAGACGAACGGACATGGCTATTTGAACTCGTCTCGTCGTGCCGATCAAGAATATATATACTTTATATGGTCGAATATCCTTCCTTCAATGCGTTGCACACTTCTGACCAAAATGAATATACCGTTTTTGCAAGGGTATAAACATAAAATAGGAAAAATTGTTTTTCTGTTTATTGTGGTATTTTTTGCGACCTTTGTGTTGTTATCTTAAGATGTTATCAAGTCTCAGGTCAGGTCAGGTCATGACCTGAAGCCTGATAACATGTTAAGTTTTTCCGTTTATTTATTCTGGAATTGTAGAACCATAAAAAACCTACATTTATGTATCGTTATGATATAAATAAAGAAGTAGACATATGTATGTACACTGGTCGTTAAATGTAAAATTTTCATTTAACGAAGCGAAAATGAATGCCAAAGTAAAGTGCACACTAATAACTGTAAATTGGCGAAATATTTTGTCTATTATGTTTTGTCAGTTCTTTCTGCTGAAAAAAAAAATTAACTAAGGCACCGCTATGTCAAAATATATATGCCGACCAGTGTACATATAAACATATATTGAAAACCACGTACACATGTTTCCCCACTGTTTAGCCAACTTTTGAACAAGACTAAGACATAAACCAGATGGCCAAAGCTAACTTTGGCCATGCCGAACTTTGTGTACCCTTGCAAGTTTTTTAATTACTCCTCCGTAACCTTTGTGTAAGCGTTAAGATTTGGATCAGTTAATAATCTACTTTGATGATAATGGCATAAGAAATAAAGTTTTTCTGACCAACATTATTTTTCGATCGTTTAATACATATACTCTTTTGGGAACGGCAGAATAATATAGTTTAAGCGCGACGCTGTTTATGCACCCGTCTAGCTAAATGTATTAAATGCACAAACGAATTATACGAAATTTTTTTTTGCGTAATCAAAAAAAATTTTTGCGGCTTCAAAAAGTGCATATAAAGAACTTCATACTTGAATAAAAATTTGGTGATGGATGGTTCGCAGTTCAATAAATCGAATTATTTTTTTCAAGTAAACCCGAAGACCTTTCCGTATCGACTGACAAGTTATTTGGCTCGGTTGCCAATTTATCGACACGTTTTGAGTGTTTTACCAATACACACCAACTTACGTACAACCCAAATATAGTGATGGTTATTGGTAGGCAGACAGGTCGAGGGGAAAACATACGGCAAAGATTACATACCTTTGCTTTTTACGTATCTGTATTGTTATTGATTTTATATTTTTAAGTGCAAAACAAATGGAGTGTTGTAAATTAGAGCCAAAGTGTTTCCAAGAGGCATTGCTAAGCGTGGGGTTATATATTTAATAATCATTATAATTATTTGTAGATAATTAATTTAATTAATTATGTGGGAATAACACCCTTTTGTGTTAAGGTGTTATCCTCGTAAGTCTCCAAAACATCTGCCAAATGCTCATTGTCGCGGGGTTTTTTGAACTGCCTTTTTTTGCCGGCAGCTTTTTTACGCTTTGGCACTGGTTTTTTGAGACCATGATCTTGCATAGAGCGAATTCCTGTAAAAAAAAAAAGGATTTAGTAAGAGGTTTTTTCGTACAAATTTCTATAGCACCTTGTTTTTCAAGATATTCATCAATTTTAGCATCATCCATGGCATCGACTGTGGCCGACCGCCAAAGCTTTTGGAATTCGTCATCCACCTGCAAAGTATTTTGTTCAAAATATATAAACATACAGACAATGCGATCCTGAAGGAACACTCACTAAAAAGTTGGCCGTTCTATCATTATAGAACAAAATCTTCTTTTTATCTATCGGTCGAATGATAAATAGAATTTCTGCTGCCCGATTTTTTAATACTTTATCACAATGTGGCAGCGACTCCTGTACATCTTCAAGAAGTATGCCACCCAGTCCTTTTAAATCATGCTGCTTTAGCAGCCGCATTAAAGTCTTTCCGTCTTTTATCTTGTAGACAGGCTTAAAACTAAATTTCTGACCACAGGAACTGACCTCGATCTTGGGATTATTACTTAAAGCTTCGCCAGCTAGCCACTGTGCGAATAGAAAAATTTAATTCGTGTTTTTTTTTTAATTGCAACAAAACACTTACATTTTTAACAGACTGACCAATGTCTAACTGATTTGTCTCATCCAATATATCTTCAATGCTCAACGGATGGTCATCTCCATCCTGATGACGTGTACGCATAAACTTAACAATCTTCGCTAGGACACCAAACCGATATTGTGAACTGCCAGACATAGTTTTGTATCTATGGAAGGAATATAGCAAAATTGTCAACGCATTCGCATATATGAGGTTGGCATATTTAAAAAAGACTTACGAGGATGCATCCAGCTTTGGAGCCGTAGGAGGTCGCATCTTCCTCTTTGTATCATCGCTAGATAATGACGGGGGAGCCCGTTCAATCTTAGCTTTCTTTTCAACGCTGTCAGTTTGGTAAAACAAATCTAGTTAAGATCTTAATTTATAAATTGAAATGACAAAATAACCTACGTTGGCGTGGCCATGGCCCGTTTTTTGAACGCTTCGCGTTCACGAAGCAGTGCAGGATCCATCTTTTTACTTTTATTAAACTTTTGCAGGATTTGATTGGACCCTAAACAAATTGAAAATTCTGTAGATGTATACTTTGACTACTTTAGTTTGCAGTGTTGAAATCTAGATTTGGAAATCAGTGCTGCTAAACGACTAATTGCCAAAACATTGCGCTGCCCGTTGGTTCTTTTCTGTGTAATAAATGTTTCTGACTATATCCAAACGGAAACACTGCGAAATAAGGGATAGCTAAAAGAACAGCTGGAAAAACATTAAATGGAAATTATTTACTACATGGGCACAACTTCGGATGCGCCTTTGAGATTTATTTTGGTAGACTTAATTTTGTTTACAAAATTAAGAAGTGTTGAAAATTAATATCTTCATTTACATGAAAGCTGGCATCTGGCAACGCTATATTAACACTAATAATGTCGACAAATAAAATTTATCGACTGTTTGTATCAATAACCGATTAACTGCCAACGCATCAATAACAGGTAAACAATTATTTTCAATGCACATGAAGAGCAGCGCTGCCATTTCAGCTCTTTTGAAGCTAGACCTACCTATCTAGATGTACATATAAATGTTACGATGGTTTCTCGACCCCAAAAAAAGCTATTTTAGGATACATACTTAAGCTACTCAGGCCCAGAGCAGTATGCACATATTTGTGGTATTAAACAAATAGGAAAAATTCCAAGAGCACAGGTCACAGTGGATCCACTTGTATGGAGAAGCGGCCAAATATATTTGGGCAGATCGGACTACTAGATCATATAGCTCCGATATGACCAATCAGTTGAAAACAGTGATTTGTATGGAAATTGTCCGAGTTTTTAGAAATATGGCAAACAAACTCGCGCATTTGGTGTAAGTACGACCTTCGAGCTGGAATCGGATAAAAAGTCAACATGGCGCTAGAAAGTGTACGGGATCGTCTCTTTAGAAATATTGGGACAAAATATGTATTTTCATGAATTAAAGAACAATATATAACAAAAAAAAAACTAAAAAGAATCTTCTAATAAATCAAAAACAGATTTTAACATGGTTGAATTTGGTTTTTTAGGTAGTTGTAATAAATGGATCTGATCTTAAAATTAAATTATTAATAACATCTGTATTTGATAGAGTACGTGAAAGTTTCCTACTATGTTGAAGTCTACATTTTTTTTTTATTTCTTTGTTATTGGACTCGGCAGCTTCCTCTGATAGCTCTCCAATCGACACTAATGTGTACTGTATTACAGCAGAACCATGTACTAACACCTTATGCACGATCGCCGGTAAATAATACCATGGATACGCAGTTATTAAATCATTCGCAGTATCCAGTGCGTAATTTTGAAATTTTTCTGCATTGATTTTACATTCGGATCCGATGGCTTGTAATATAGTCGCACATTTATAAATTAATTTGTCATCAATACCAGTGTTTTCGGAGCTCAATGCTGCATTTGCAAAGAATTTCCTAGCGATATTTCCATCGTTGGATGATCCCCTGCCTCCATCTCTGGGTTTGTCCACAATTATTCCCATCTTGTCCCTAAACTCCTTTTGAATATTTTTTTCTTGCTAATACAGAGATCTTCATTTCTGTCACTTGCCACTTTTTAACCTCTAATTTATATGAAATATGCGAGAAGTATTCGAAGAAGCGTATGTAAGAGTGTAGTGGAGACAGGCCAAACTCATAAAAATTTGGTTTAACTTCTTTACTTAAGCATTTTCCGACGTCCTTCATTTCCTTTGGCTTTGCTCCGCAAATATAGCACTTTGCCGACGATGATTCAGATAGGGCGTTGCAAACTTTCCCATCTACCATAGTAAGATGCAAGCTATGTGTAATCAGAATTTTTATACCATACACCCATAGGGTGAAATGGTATATTAAAGTCGCCAAAATGTATGTAACAGGCAGAAGGAAGCATCTCCGACCCCACAAAGTATATATATTCCTGATCAGGATCAACAACCGAGTCGATCTAGCCATGTCCGTCTGTCCGTCCGTCCGTCCGTCCGTCCGTCCGTCCGTATGAACACCTAGATCTCGGAGACTATAAGAGCTAGAGCCACCAAATTTGGTATGCAGTCTCGTGTAGTATGTACGCTTATCGAGTTTGTTTCAAATTTTTGCCACGCCCCCTTCCGCCCCCGGAATCTACAAAAAACAGATTTTCTTAAAAAGTATAACAGATAGAAACATCAAATTTGGTTTGTATACTCGTTTAGTTAGCGCGCAAAAAATAATTGTTCCAACTTTTTGCCACGCCCCCTTCCGCCCTCGGAATTTACAAAAAACAGATTTTCTTAAAAACTATGACAGCTACAGACATTAAATTTGGTATGTAAGCTAGCCTAACAAACGCGCAGACATTGACTATTTAATAATTTTGCCACGCCCATTTCCGCCCCCGCAAATTAAACAAAACTGATTTTCTTGAAAACTAACAAAGCTAAAGTCACCAAATTTAGTATGTATACTGGCTTAGTATGCGCGCAGAATATATATATTTTAATATGTTGCCACGCCCACTTCCGCCTCCATAATTTAGAAAAAACCGATTGGCTCTTGCAATTTTTTGACCATCGCGATCAAATTTGGCAGACTAATAAACCTTATCTATTTCTATGAAACTACCAAATTTGATTGAAATCGGAAACATACAAAATATACGTATGAACGTATTTTGCTACGCGATCCATAAGGGCAGAATTGGCCGTTGGCTAGTGGCGGCGCTAGAGTGCTCGTGTGTGTGTAGAGTGAGCGAGATAGCAAATGGTACGAGGCATGTTAAAACAATTTAATAGACATACATTTGGTTTTCGAAATTTTAAATATTTGTTTCACCTGGTGTATGGTATACCCAAGTCGGCGAGACGACTTACTTACTTCATTAAATTGCAAATTGATACTTCGGTTGGTCTTAATTGGGTTATTTTTTCCCTAAAATATTCTTCTTCTTTAACCGACAGTTCGGTCGTCTCTTTTTTGAACTGGAACCGGATCGGATGACAGTATCGAGTTGAAGATGATCTAGGGTTTTTCCAAATAATTTTAACATCTATTTGTGTAACAAGCTGCAGAGGAACGTACGATGTTACAAACAAGGTCCTGTCGTTCAACTCAGCGTTTGAAAACTTTTGCTTGTATTCGCTGTGCCCAGTACTTCCATCAAATCCCCATTTGCCGATTAAAAGTAAATTTTTAATGGAGTCTTCAATTTCGTTGCAACAACATCAGCTTGAAGCTTTAATATGCTCGAGACTGTGTTATCCAATAAACTTTGAAGATCGACTTCTGCGGAGGATTCGTCCACATATATGTTGTCAGGATATCTAGCTTTTTTGGAGCTTAAAATGTATTGAAAGCTCGGAAAAAAATCCAATAACACTTTGCTGTTCACGAAATTCCGTATCAGCAGATATTGATGCTTTGTCATTCCGGTCTTTATTAAAAGAGAAATTACTTCTGTCGGATCCGCTGGCAATACATTCCGGCTTTGATTTTCATTGAGTAATGCAGAAACAGCGGTCTCATCAACTTCTACCAGCTGAGCTAAACGCTGACGCGTTGTTCTCGTGGAAGATTCCATAAAATTTAGTTTTTTACGGCCAAATTGATTTTTTTGTACTCAGCCAATCAGACTCATATTGTTAAAAGGAAGATTTCTTACGTTTATAACGCATCCATAAAACAACAATTTTTTTACAAATGTAGGTACTCAATAGGTTGAATAAGCGCATTGAATTCTTCTAGCAAGCCGTTGTTTTCAAAATTTCGTTCTACGTCAGCAATTACTTCTCGTAATTTTTCAGCGTTTGTGCCTTTTTTGGAGCAACATAAATCAACATTTGGCACCACAAGAAATGACAAAAACAAACACACGAAAGAAATACAGAGGCTCCGCTGGGCAAGTTGGACCTTGAAAAAATAAGATGTGTTAGATTCACACACATCTGCAAGTTTCTGAAGCTGACTTAAACACTATTCTTAAGTAAAAACTTGGATTTATACAATGAATATAGACTCAACCGGGGAATCGCGGGGAACACAACTAAAACTTTAAGTACACATAAAAGTCATGCACAAAAAAGGAACAAAAACTAAGGTTTCATAAAACATGAATTTTAAAAGGACAAAAACACAAAAGAGTTTTTAGTTATTGACAAAAATAAAATAAACACCTTTAACTTCGAAATACATATGTACATGGATAAATTTTTAAATATTGACCACAACAGGAATATGCGAACCACATCAAATTAACTTTCGCATTGAATGTTTTTGCGTTTGCTTAGCTTTACTCTAAAAATGAACACGTGTTCATGCGTTTCGTTCTATTTTTAGAAATTCCTGTTATATTTTCAGAAAAATCCGGGTTACCATTGTTGTGACTTTTTGATTTTTGGCCTCTGGCGGAACCACTGTGCAGGTGGGCCTTCGTGATTTTTTGTTTAAGTTTTTGTGTAATTAACAAACGAATATTTACATTTTTAGCACGACTGTAGCTATTGAGTTCTGCCTGGAAATTTCGCCACTTGAATAGTACCTAAAGATAACATCATTTTAGAGAAATCTGATCATTTCAAAAAACGTGTGAATATATGTAGGGATAATGTTTGGATCCACCACTCCGCTCCAAAATTTCAATCTACCGACAATTCGTACAAGTCGCCAAATAATTTAGCGAAACGGCAACCCTCACTGTTTTGATTGCTTCATTTATAGTTGAACACTGATCACCAGTACTGGATATTATTTCCACCAGCCATTTCCAAACAATTTCAATAATGTGTAAATTTGGTAAATGTGGTGGCCAATTTAATAATCCCAAGTTTTTCGTCACAAATAAATGATTTTACCTTCGGAGCGGTATGTACTGAAACCATCAAGCCTCCAGCACAGCTGTGCAAATGGTCCATAGCATAAGGTTCCTGTAATGGTATCCGTCGGGAGCTCCCATTTTACTGATCTCCAGGCGTATTCCAATCTTTAGTCTTTTCAAATTAAATGAAGTAAATAAATCGTCTCACCGACTTCAGAATATTTTAAATTTCGAAGACCAAATGTGTGTCTATTAAATTCTTTTTACATGCCTAGCAATATAATAATATAGATTATGCTGTTTGGTGATAATCTCATAATTAAAAGTTTCTCTGACAAAAATTATTTTTCGACCGATCGTTTTATTGGGAGCTATATTTTATTTATTTAAGTCAACTTACAGAGCAGTTGACAGAAAAATAAGTTGAAGCTAAAAACAGTTAACAATCGCCCCGGTGGAGGTCTTTTAACATTAACATTTTATTTATAACTTAACAATTGCGAAAAAGTTTATTTGTGAAAATTAATGAAAGTTAATTACGCTTTAAGAGTAGTAGTCGACAAGTCATTTATATTAAAAAAATGAAGTAAGTCGTCTCGCCGACTTGGGTATACCATACACCAGGTGAAACAAATATTTAAAATTTCGAAAACCAAATGTATGTCTATTAAATTGTTTTAACATGCCTCGTACCATTTGCTATCTCGCTCACTCTACACACACACGAGCACTCTAGCGCCGCCACTAGCCAACGGCCAATTCTGCCCTTATGGATCGCGTAGCAAAATACGTTCATGTGCATATTTTGCATGTTTCTAGTCCGATTTCAATCAAATTTGGTAGTTTGATAAAAATAGATAAGATTTATTAGTCTGCCAAATTTGATCGCTATGGTCAAAAAATTGCAAGAGCCAATCGGTTTTTTCTAAATCATGGAGGCGGAAGTGGGCGTGGCAACATATTAAAATATATAATGCGCGCATACTAAGCAAATATACATACTAAATTTGGTGACTTTAGCTTTTTTAGTTTTCGAGAAAATCAGTTTTGTTTAATTTTCGGGGGCGGAAATGGGCGTGGCAAAATTTTTAAATAGTCAATATCTACGCGTCTATTAAGCTAGCTTACATACCATACTTAATGTCGGTAGCTTACTAAGTTTTTAAGAAAATCTGTTTTTTGTAAATTCCGGGGGCGGAAGAACAAACTCGATAACTGTACATACTACACACCATTTTTCTTGGTTCTTTCTTTTTCTTTGTCGGAATACGTTTGTAAATTGTACACAGAGTTCATGTAAATATTTCTGCGTTGTGCTGCTTATTGTATGATTTGAAAGTCCCTGTTAGTAGCAATGCGGTTTGCGGTGTCGTTGACTCCGTTTATGGTCTGGTCATTCTCTTGAACAAGTCAATTGTACGGGTGGAATTGGTTATTTGTTCTCCGTTCAGCGTTCCCCGAGTCGGGTTTTTTCACCTCTATGCTATGTTGTAGTTTCAGTGGTCCTTAATTCTGGTTGCATTCCGTTATTGTTGGGTCAGTTGAACAGTTTAATTGAACTGTTTTTTTTTCTCAAGTAGGTAAAGTACTCGTACATTTTACGTTTAAGTCAGTGAGTCTGTGAAAATAGAAAGATAAAAATTGGGTTTGGCTTATTATGCTAGCGATCAGTGATCGACTCAATGTGCGTAGGGTCGCTGAATGCGGTTGATTCTGAGTTCAAACTGTCTGGGACTATGTGATACGTTTTATTTTAGATATAGAGTACGGACTAACCTCGGACCATGCAACAAACTCAATCCAACTATTGCTAAATTAATGCATAGATTCAATTTATCTGAATTTTAAAAGCATACTTACAATTAGTTACGTCTTAGACGCTTCCGTCCACCATCATAGCCATCCGAGCCGCTACGGTCTTCAGCCTCCATGACCTGACAGGAAAGAACGAGAACAAATTATTAGGATAGGGTATTACAAAATCAAATTATTCGATATACCTTTATTTTGGTGCCACATATCTCAGCGCCGTTTAAAACATGAATGGCTCTCTGAGCACTCTCTGCCTCCGAATACTTGACATAGCCGCAATTTTTGTTGGGCAGCAAGTAGACATCAGTTAACGTCTTCCAGTAGGAAAAATAGCGGTGATTTCTGCTTTTAATGCAATTCAAACAATATATTGTAAAAATAGAAAACCATTATTTAATAAAATTAAATGTTCTCTTTTGCAAATCCTTTCTATAGCTACCACATTGCTTTAGAAAATAATAATATTTAAAAATTGTTTCCGTTGTTAACTCTATTACTGTCAATAAAAGGGGTATCCATGCGTGCTGAACTCATTTCGTTGACCTTTGCAATAATACGCTTGCCAAAGAATACTAGAACTGCTTCTGGATTTTCGTAGACTACAAGAGCTTCCTTTGTACGAAGACCATCTGTAAATGTTCACAATAAAATATGAAGTAAGTAAGTCGACTCGCCGACTTGAATATTTAGAATTTCGAAAACCAAATGGATCTCTATTAATTTGTTTTAACATGCCCTCATACCATATGCTATCTCGCTCACTCTACAAGCACACGAGCACTCTAGCGCCGCCACTAGCCAATGGCCAACTCTGCCCTAATGGATCGCGTAGCAAAATACGTTCATACGTATATTTTGCATGTTTCTAGTCCGATTTCAATTAAATTTGGTAGTTTGATAGAAATGGATAAGTTTTATTAGTCTGCCTACAAGAGCTTCCTTTGTACGAAGACCATCTGTAAATGTTCACAATAAAATATGAAGTAAGTAAGTCGACTCGCCGACTTGAATATTTAGAATTTCGAAAACCAAATGGATCTCTATTAATTTGTTTTAACATGCCCTCATACCATATGCTATCTCGCTCACTCTACAAGCACACGAGCACCCTAGCGCCGCCACTAGCCAATGGCCAACTCTGCCCTAATGGATCGCGTAGCAAAATACGTTCATACGTATATTTTGCATGTTTCTAGTCCGATTTCAATTAAATTTGGTAGTTTGATAGAAATGGATAAGTTTTATTAGTCTGCCAAATTTGATCGCGATGGTCATAAAATTGCAAGAGCCAATCGGTTTTTTCTAAATTATGGAGGCGGAAGTGGGCGTGGCAACATATTACAATATAAATATTCTGCGCGCATACTAAGCCAGTATACGTACTATATTTGGTTACTTTAGCTTTGTTAGTTTTCAAGAAAATCAGTTTTCTTTAATTTTCGGGGGCGGAAATGGGCGTGGCAAAATTTTTAAATAGTCAATATCTGTGCGTCTATTAGGCTAGTTTACATACCAAATTTAAGGTCGGTAGCTTTCATAGTTGGTTCTGTTCAATCAAGTTTTCTTAAATTTGACTGGCGATACACCTATGATTTCAATATTTCTGAGATGGAAAGAATCAGCAGAAGCAATTAGGCGAAGTTGTGGAAAAGTCTTCTATAAACTCAATGATTGCGGTAAAGTTAACAAAAAATATTGTCTCTTTGGCGAAATAGATCCGGAAACAGCCTTAAGGAGGTAGAGTACTCAACAGTCCGAAAACTTAATGTTGAATATCACTTCCAATTAAGTTACTTTTTACCTTTTCACAGATTAAATAAAAATATTAGAAACCAAAAATAAATTAACCTTAATCTAACATTTATCTAATACGCCTTTTGACTACCTTATTCTACTTTTATGTTAACGACTTTTACAAGAATCGCAACATTTAATGTATGGAAATTTGTTTCGTTTGTGATTACAAAATATCAAGAAGTCAATTAAGAGGTTATTCTTGGTTAGAAATCATTTTTTGATTTTTTTTCACTTGAATTATTTCTTTAAAATTTTCTTTTGATATGGCGTTTTTTGTGGGGCAATGTCACCTCATGTCAGACAAACTTCATACGCGTTTTCATACCCTTGCAGAGGGTATTATAAAATTGCTGAGTCGATACAGACATATCTGTCTGTCCAATCGTCTGTACGTCGGTGCGTATGCGTTTTACTTAGCCTTCTTAAAAGCTATCGTGTTGAGTTTTTTTCTGTGCTTTTTATTACCTGGGTCAGATCAAGTATGAAAATCTTTAGGATCGGAACATATCATATACTTAGTTATATATGAAAATTAGGTGAAGCAGTTGGAGTGAGTATCGTTATAGTATTGGATATAAAAAATGAAGTATGTAAGTCGTCTCGCCGACTTGGGTATACCATACACCAGGTGAAACAAATATTTAAAATTTCGAAAACCAAATGTATGTCTATTAAATTGTTTTAACATGCCTCATACTATATGCTATCTCGCTCACTCTACACACACACGAGCACTCTAGCGCCGCCACTAGCCAACGGCCAATTCTGCCCTTATGGATCGCGTAGCAAAATACGTTCATGTGCATATTTTGCATGTTTCTAGTCCGATTTCAATCAAATTTGGTAGTTTGATAAAAATAGATAAGATTTATTAGATTTGAACGCTATGGTCAAAAAATTGCAAGAGCCAATCGGTTTTTTCTAAATTATGGAGGCGGAAGTGGGCGTGGCAACATAATAAAATATATAAATTCTGCGCGCATACTAAGCCAATATACATACTAAATTTGGTGACGTTAGCTTTGTTAGTTTTCGAGAAAATCAGTTTTGTTTAATTTTCGGGGGCGGAAATGGGCGTGGCAAAATTTTTAAACAGTCAATATCTGCGCGTCTATTAAGCTAGCTTACATACCAAATTTAATGTCGGTAGCTGTTATAGTTTTTAAGAAAATCTGTTTTTTGTAAATTCCGAGGGCGGAAGGGGGCGTGGCAAAAAGTTGAAACAATTATTTTCTGCGCGCTAACTAAACGAGTATATAAACCAAATTTGATGTCTCTATCTGCTATACTTTTTAACAAAAACAGTCTTATGTAAATTCTGGGGGCGTAAGGGGGCGTGGCCAACATTCCAATTAACTCTATATATTTACATACCACACGAGTCTACATACCAAATTTGGTGGCTCTAGCTCTTATAGTCTCCGAGATCTGCGTGTTCATACGGACGGACGGACGGATGGACATGGCTAGATTGACTCGGTTGTTGATCCTGATCAAGAATGGGGTCGGAGATGCTTCCTTCTGCCTGTTACATACATTTTATGCGACTTTAATATACCATTTCACCCTATGTGTGTATGGTATAAAAATGCGCTTCCGACATGTGTAGCGATTTCTTAAGGAATGAGGGAAGAAGAAAAATTTTTAGTAAAAAGTATGTATTGAATGTATTGTTTGTGTATTGATAAATTGAGTTGCAGAAAAAGAATTTTTGAACATTTTAAAATATTATTGCCAAGGGCTGCAAGGGTATATCAACTTCGGAATAGCCGATTTTTTTTGTTAGCCTTGGAGGCCGAAAACTTTCTAAACACCCCCCGAATCAAAAAAAATAATTTTTATACCATACACCCATAGGGTGAAATGGTATATTAAAGTCGCCAAAATGTATGTAACAGGCAGAAGGAAGCATCTCCGACCCTACAAAGTATATATATTCTTGATCAGGATCAACAACCGAGTCGATCTAGCCATGTCCGTCTGTCCGTCCGTCCGTCTGTCCGTCTGTCCGTATGAACACCTAGATCTCGGAGACTGTAAGAGCTAGAGCCACCAAATTTGGTATGTAGACTCGTGTAGTATGTAGAGTGATCAAGTTTATTTCAAATTTTTGCCACGCCCCTTTCCGCCCCCGCAATTTAAAAAAAGCGTTTATCTCAAAAACTATTCCAGCTAGAGACACCATATTTGGTATGTATATTCGCTTAGTAAATGCACACATTTTGTATGTATGAAAATTTCGCCACGCCCTTTTCCGCCCCCGTAATTTCAAAAACTTGATTATCTCCCGTATTTTTTTACCTTATGCAACCAAATTTGGCAGACTTAAATTTAATACTAATATCTAGCAAAACACCAAATTTGATTTGAAAATCGGACAAAAAACAGTCGAGTTATGCATATAAACGTTTTTCCATAAGGCCGGAGTTGGCCGTTGGCTGGTGGGGGCGCTAGGGTGCTCGTATGATTGAGTGAGCGAGATACTAAGATATGCTTGTAAAAAGAATGTGAAAATGCATTTGTTTAATAAAGTTGAAATATTTGCTTTACTGGTGTATGGTATACCTAAGTCGGCGAGACGACTTACTTACTTCATTCTAATAACTGTTGTCAAATGATTTTTTTTTTTTTAATAGGGTAAAAAAAGCACGCTCCCAGGTAAGAATATCACCTCAAACTGCAACCATAAGATGCATTTTTTTTTTATTCTTGTATATTTTGATGTATTAAGGTATTTAAATGGATTTACACGATTAAATATTCCATTAAATTTTGTTATACGTATCCATGTATGTTAGTATATGTAAGTAGTATATGTGTGTTGGTATAATTCTAATTGTAAGCCGTAAGCATAATTTTCATTTTATTTCAATTCTTCTTTTTCTTTGTCGGAATACGTTAGTAAATTGTACACAGAGTTCGTTTATGTAAATATTTCTGCGTTGTGCTGCTTGTTGTAACGGTATGACGGATACTGATATTTGATAGTCCCTGTTAGTAGCAATGCGGTTTGCGGTGTCGTTGACTCCGTTTATGGTCTGGTCATTCTCTTGAACAAGTCAATTGTACGAGTGGAATTGGTTATTTGTTCTCCGTTCAGCGTTCTCCGAGTCGGGTTTTTTCACCTCTATGCTATGTTGTAGTTTCAGTGGTTCTTAATTCTGGTTGCATTCCGTTCTTGTTGGGTCAGTTGAACTGTTTAATTGAACTGTGTTTTTTTTCTCAAGTAAGTAAAGTACTCGTACATTTTACGTTTAAGTCAGTGAGTCTGTGAAAATAGAAAGATAAAAATTGGGGTTGGCTTATTATGCTAGCGATCAGTGATCGACTCAATGTGCGTAGGGTCGCTGAATGCGGTTGATTCTGAGTTCAAACTGTCTGGGATTATGTGATACGTTTTATTTTAGATATAGAGTACTGACTTACCTCGGACCATGGAACAAACTCAATCCAACTATTGCTAAATTAATGCATAGATTCAAGATATCTGAATTTTAATAGCATACTTACAATTAGTTACGTCTTAGACGCTTCCGTCCACCATCATCGCCATCCGAGCCGCTACGTTCTTCAGCCTCCATGACCTGACAGGAAAGAACGAGAACAAATTATTAGGATAGGGTATTACAAAATCAAATTATTCGATATACCTTTATTTTGGTGCCACATATCTCAGCGCCGTTTAAAACATGAATGGCTCTCTGAGCACTCTCTGCCTCCGAATACTTGACATAGCCGCAATTTTTGTTGGGCAGCAAGTAGACATCAATTAACCCCTTCCAGCAGGAAAATATATTTTTTAAGATAGAGTGCGGTAAATTCTGCATGGAGAACGCAATTCATCCGAAATATTCAATAAAATTAAATTAAAATTCTATTTTAAGTCCTCTACACCTACCGCTGAGAGCACAATAAAAAGCCTCTGGGCAACTTGGGCATCTGGTGATGCTAGGGGTTGCGCAGGTGGTAAGGGCACATTACAAATGGCATCCTTTTTAGTCCGTTCTATAAAACAGGAAAAAAAGATTGTATTAAAAATAACAAAAATGAAAACCAACAAACGGCGATGGTAAATGTTCATTTGCTTTGGACGACTTTTGGTAATTCAAAATAATATTAAAGGTTCAAAGAGTTAAAGGTATTACTGTCAATAAAAGAGGTATCCATGCGCGCCGAACTCATTCCGTTGACTTTCACAATAATACGCTCGCCCATTGGATATTCGAGACCATGAAGTTTGTCCCTGAAAAATAGAAAGATGTATTAAATACTCCAGACGCCTTTTCAACCTACTTGGCATAAATAGCTGCTTCAGGATTATCGTAGACTACAAGAGCTTCATTTGTACGAGGACCATCTATAAATGTTCACAATAAAATAAAAATTCATACGTCCAGATCTTGTTTTAAACCTTACGTTCTCTCATTATTTGACAATAATCCAATCCAGGAATGATATCAAATAGCCGCCAAAGTTGATCCTGATTTACACAATTACTGACTGTAACCTCCAGGCACGACGGCTGCGGCACTGGAACATTTTGCATCCGTAGAAATGCAGACATATCATTGTTGACCGAAACATTCCAATCGTTGTTATATCCACCGCCGCCCCCGGCTACTCCACCACCCCCGTTGTTATAACTGGAGCTATTGCGACCATGGCCACCATAAATTGGATTATCTTCGGATGGGCGACCGTACTGATCTCGTTGCGTTCGAGTCGATCCCTTCGGCTCGGCGAACACAGCTTTGTATTTGGCAGAACAATTTTCAAAAGCTACTGCTGCGTAATAAAACCTACAATTATATTTTAAAAATTATTTATAAAAAAAAATATACCAATAAATAAGTATGTACATATGTCATGTAATGAAGAGATGAGCCACCAAAAGGGGTAATTATTGTTTATATACAATGAAATATAATTATTCTACAGGCGCAACAGAAATACTGATGGGCAATGGTTAGTTAAAAGAATAAAACATCCAAAATGCATTTCTGCAGATTGGTTCTCTGAAACTTTATAAAGACCATTTTAGAAATATACTTTTGTATGGTCAAATATGATTTCTTTCTTCAATTGAAGCTTTTGGCTCCAATATGAACATATGAGAAAAGTTTGAAAATTATAAGTGGGTCCCATTGTTAGTGCCGCAAAGCAACTTGACAGGAAAAATTCGGCTTCAACTTATGAAATTATTCAAATGGTGTAGTTAAATTAGTAATAGTAGCTGTGTACAAACTTTGTGAAGCGAACGTAGCCAAAGCCCTTAGGATTGCCGTTGTTTTTTTCCCGCACAATTGTCACCGATTCAACCTCCCCCCATTGAGCAAATTCATCGCGAATATCATCTTCTGTGGCAGTCTTTGGGATTACTATGAAAAGTCTCACGTATTTTTCCTGTTCGTTTTCCGATTTATTTGATCCTTGATTGCGGCTATAATTGAAGAATGCAAACACAGACCGGAGTGTTAACCATTATGACAGACTTAAGATGAGTTTAACTTACTTGGCAGCAACTAAAACCTTTAGAGTTCTATCTGTTTTACCTATAGTCGTACCATTCATCTCTTCCTGAGCCTTAGCCGCATCAGACGTCTTGGAGAACTTTACATACGCAATGCCTTTGTTCTCCTGTGTGTGCTTGTCTTTAACAACCCAGATGTCTTCTATTTCTCCATACGGCGAAAAAGCCTCACGAAAATCATCTTCTGTGTGCGCCTTGTTGCAAATTATAAAAAGTCGCGACATAGGTGGATCGTCGTCGTTGGAATAATCTTGACCTCCACGTCCACCGCCCCGTGATTGAGACCGATAATCTGACATGTCTAGCAGTTTTTATTGTAATAAATCTTTGCGATGGTTTTACTTTGTTTCCTATGCTTGCCGCTTTGCTGTCGTATACAGAAAAAAATATGAACTAGTTCAGACGTAACCGAATGGAAAAAAAATCCTACGGGTTCCAGGAACGATATCCCCATATTCAAAAATCGATAACAACCTGAAATCAACCTAAAAGCAAATGTAGGGTGTAACAGTAATACCGTTTGACAGTTTTGAAATCTCGCTGCTTTTCCTCCAACAATTGGATAATATCAAAATATGAAAGGAATAAAGTACTGTTGAAATTAACTTTAATTATGGTAAATATTTACTTACGTTACTCGGGTCCAAAACGCGCTTAAACTACATAAATTTGGTATCAAACGAAAGAGAAAAATTCCACGAGCACGACCTCAGGTGCGCCTTGGCGATTTATTATGTAGTTTTTGTGCAAATATGTTATGACCTTACCTGGTCCTATGCGCGTCGATAACTCGAAGAGGCTCGCCGGCTAGCTATTATCGGGTCGTGGGATGCCTGCCTCTTTCGCGCACAACAATAAAAAAAATGTATCAACACACAATCCAGGGCACATCATTGAGGACGACATCCACTGGAGACTGTTACTGAGGACCAGAATAAATATTACTACATATACTTTGGTCACTGCGCACACACAAACGCTTCACACACACCGGCATGGGGATCATGCCTTGGGCTTTGAATTGATCCCGGCATACCCACCCTTCCTGGCAGTTTTGGTATCCTACTGCCCCATTTAAACACATTCGCTGGTATTATCGGTTCATTACCGATCGCTCATCCCATTTCTCCGGGTATTACTCACCGTACCCCCCTTTTCCAACAAACCAAACTACTCAATATACATCATCTTTTCTCAATCGTTTATAATAATTTTATAAAATGATAGGGTAATTTAATTAATTCAAATTTTTACGCGCTCACCGCGACATCACTCTGTCTCCAATGACCCTCTGTATTCGAGCAACAAAAAGAACAAAACAAAATATAAATTATTGATAATTTCTCCTTTGCTTTTTTTCAGACGCCAACCTGACCATAGGGACCACCCTAAAAAAAGAGCTCTTCTTTTATGATAAGGACTATGTGCAGATTACACATATTGGAGTTTTCGTGGGACTAATACGTTACGACAAGAGATGTAGCGGCGGCACGTTTTACAAGGATATGATTAATTAGAATAAAAAAAGAACAAACGATAGTAATAATATTAAAACTCGATATTGGCAAACAAAAAAAAAACGACATTCGAGCGATTAAATAAAAGCAAATAAATTAATTAAATAAATAAATAATTGAATAAATAAATAATTAAGTAAATAAATAATTGAATAGATAAATATATAAATAATTAGGATAAGGTTATATGAATAAATAAATAGTTATGTACGATTTAGGCAATAAATTAACTCTGTATGAGTATGTATATATATATATAAACGAGGACGATAAAAATAGACAGGGGATTACTATTTTAAAAATAAATCGGTCTTGCTGTGAGCGTATCTGGTGACCACTTGTGGAACAGATTCACCTTACGACTTCCAAAGGATAGTTTAGGGAATTTATCCCGCGCCGGCTTCTGAAAATTTCAGGTTAAACTCGTGTTCAGGCCGGACCTCCCTCTTCTGTTTTAATTTATAATTTTCTCCTGAAGGCGGAATATGTGGTGGTCACGAGGCCATGGAGAATCTTCATAATCATGGGGGGAAATAAAAAGCTTGGCCAGGCCCCGAAAATATGCGGCCTGACCTCTGATGACTGCCGATTTGGTTGGCCTGTACGGAGAATCCCGAAGGGGAGGATAAGATTAGGACTAACTCCCCTGGGCCGTCCCTGAATATGAAAGATTCACTTACCCCTCTATCTCGTCCAATCCCGTATGGGCATATACCCAGGATTTGGCTTCCCTCTTGGAATAATTCACTGTATAAAATTTTTCTGGATTCTCACATCACGTTTTTTTTCTTTGCTATTAATTCTTTTTTTTTTACTTTTTCTTTTTAGGCTCTCGCCCTAACCAACCACTCTCGAGAACTTCTTTGACCTTCATCTGTCCCGACTATCCCGACCAGGAACAGTCCCAACTCCGAAATCCTCTCTCTCAGATTTGAAAAGCCGGGATATCGATATTCTCATTTGTTACCCGCTCCATTACCCGTTTAAGGGGAAAAATTCCCTACCTTCCTGTCCCCATTATCCAACACTACATAGAATTTCCCGACTTATCGATAACTATAAACAAAAACACCCCAGCCATAACAAATAACAAAAGAAAAATCATGTTTTCAGCGGAATTATTATAGAATTTGTTCTCTAAAATCAAGAAATATTGTAAACTCAACAATATTTTCGATTGTTGAGAATAGTGCGAACAAAAGTTTCAAAAAGCGCGCGAATTCGAGTATCCGATATTTGGCATCTGGCAACACTATCTCAAAATTTAACAGCTTCTTTTAGCCGTAAATAGCTACTTTTAGCTATAATCCCGCAAAAACATAATTTTTCTTTTGTTAATTACACTAAAACTTCATAATAAATCGCCAAGGCGCACCTGAGGTCGTGCTCGTGGAATTTTTCTCTTTCGTTTGATACCAAACTTATGTAGTTTAAGGCTGTTTTGGGCCCGAGTAACTTAAGTAAATATAAACGCACCCCTGTATTTTTTGAACCTGTGCCAGACCTCTTCTGTTTCGATAATTATCAAAATACTTAACGGTTTTTAGCAACCACCCTGAAGTAGGGCTGCATCTGTGCCATCAAGATTTCATCAGCACGTTGTTGGTCATTCTCTGTTTTAACTCTTGTATAGCTGAATTTACTAAAATGGGCTACAAACTTCAGAAAAAAACAAAGCAAGCGCAGAGGCTAGAGATTGCCCCACTACACGAAAATCCTCCACTCCCATCGATAAGGATTGAGGATCCATTACCGAAAAAGGTGAGGGTACAGCAATAAGTTCAAACAGAATTTTTTTAATGCCACATTTTACCATACCTACAGGAAAAGTGGATTAACAAACAGCGTGTACTTGTTTTCGGCGCTCGTGGAATTAGCCACAGGGACCGGCACTTGATGCGAGATATCAAGACACTGATGCCGCATCATCGAGGAGAATCAAAAATGGAACGCACCAAATCCCTTTCGGTGGTGAATGAAATGTGTGAAATGAAACACTGCACCAAGGCAATTTTGTTTGAGGGGCGCCGTAAGCGTGATCTGTACATGTGGTTATCTAATGCCACTGGAGCTGCTGGTCCATCAGCCAAATTCCTTATTGAGAATATACACACCATGGCAGAGCTTAAAATGACGGGAAACTGTTTAAGAGGCTCTCGACCCTTACTATCTTTTGACTCTAAGTTCGATGAGCTACCACATCTCCAATTATTGAAGGAGCTCTTTGTACAGATATTTTCAGTACCAAATCAACATCCAAAAAGTCAGCCGTTTGTAGACCATGTGTATACTTTTACCTATTTGGACAATCGCATTTGGTTTCGAAATTTTCAAATTCTATCTGAGGATGGCGGTTTGTCTGAAGTAGGCCCTCGTTTTGTCATGAATCCCGTAAAGGTATTTGAAGGCTCATTTACTGGGCAAGCCATCTGGGAAAATGCAGATTATGTGAGCCCATCAAAGCAGCGCCAAACACTGAAAAAGGCCGCAAAAGATAAATATGTAAATCGTGTTGAGCAGAAAGTTCATCAAGAAGCATCGCGGCCAATAATGGCCTATGAGGGCGCCGAAAATGAAGAACTGTTTGATGATAAAGATTCTATTGAGACGGCTAGGTTGCTGACAGCAAAGGCTAATAAAAAGACAGAGTATAAGAAAACCCCAAAGCCGTTAATAACTCAAAAGATTAAGGAAAAACAGTTCAAGGTAATTAAAAAGATGATCAAGCAAAAGAAAGATAGGCAAAATAAGCGCATTTTAAAAAAGGTTTAAATATATATTAAAAAATATTACATTCAATAAATACATACATATAAAAAAATAAAATCAATTTTTGTATAAATATTTCATTACAAAATTAAAAGAAGTTTATTTAGAAAACTCTACTTAAGTTTTATTATTCGAGATTCGTTTATTGAGAGGACATGTCTTAAAAAAATGTGTCAAACTTTATAAACTTCTGCAAATCATTTGAAAGAACAAACTAGAACCTACTCTTTGTAAAATTACTTTTTGAAAACATTGATTTTGAACAAAAAGGCGAATGTTGTGGACTAAAAACTATTTTTTGTTTTGTTAAACAACAAGTATGTATGCCCATTTTCCATTGGGCCATCGTCTGGGGCAATACTTCAACCTTTTTGTAAATCTAACCAGCAAATTACTAAAAAAAAGTTCGAAAATTTAAACGTCATATTTTCGTATACATATGTATGTACATACAAATATCCCCTTAAAACAGAATTGAGTAATCTTATCTGATTGCTAAATCAGATGCATTTGTGCGTTGGTTACTGGCTGGAATAATCCAAAATATCGTATTTGGATAAGTGATCGCTTAGCCTACAGACATGGGAGCTACCTCTACATCAGTGGGAGGCAGACGTGTAATACTAAACGGCTGATTGTTGATAGGCATCATCTCCACCACTTGGATAGGTGGCTCTTCACCTGGCTGAAGCTGTTCCTCTCCTACAAGATGAGCCAATTTGCTCTGCGCCCAACGTCCAGTGCGGCCATTTATTGTTTTATCCTCGCAAACGCACAGAAAGAGGGTATCCACAACCATCTTAAAGTAAGGCATGATTATTTTCTTTGGGAAGTACCACAACACTCACCTCAAAAAGAGATAGTATTATATGGGCAATGAAGAAGGAAAATATGATAATAAGTATCACCGGAGCCATGTAAAAATTTAATCCAGGCTTATCCTTGAGCATAATAATTCCTGTTAGGCCACATAGAGAAGCAACTATAACTTTACCTAAAAAGAGAATAAAGTCTCCAATGCTATTGATAGCGGCGACCTGCAGTGCATTCGTCGCCATAGCGTTCCAAGCCTAAGAAGCCAATTCATTTTGTTACAATTAGTTCTGTTAAAAAACATTTCAATTTATCTCACAATTCCAGCGGCTGGACAGAAGTTAATGGACTCAATAGCAACCACGGTGTATGCATTATGATTGAGAAAGCGAATAAATTTTTCCAGCAACCAGAAACCACAAATACAGCACTTAAGACAACAAGTCGCGCACTCTGAGCCCTTGTCTTCGCCCTTTTTCAACCTGCAAGTTAAACAAGATTCAGCGCTAAACTTGATAACAAGGGTAAAGTCAACCTACTTGGCATACAAATAAGTCAAAATCAATCGAGGAATCTTAAATAGCGTTATAACAAACGAACCCTTTGCCACTGTCCCTAGATGATATTTGATCAACTTGCCAATGGCATACACTGTGGGTGTGGTAGTCGGTTTGCCAAAGTACCAAAAGGCCACTGCAGCAGCCAAAGCAAATTGCTGACAGGCAAATATAAATTCCACCGTCCAAATTAACCCAACTACGTAGATCCAAAACATGCTACGTAGAGCTCCAACATCGGCATATTCAACGCGATCACTGACTAAAATAGATAAAAGTAAATTTAAAATGAAACGTTGGAAATGTGATATTCAAGGGTCGAGTATTACAATATGCAAATGTATATATGTACGGATGGATACCCACCGTTATGAGTGTCATTTTGCTTAAGCTGGGGTGGTTCCTGTAAAGAAGCTGTATTGTGAAATATAGCAATCGGACTTTGCCCTGGGAAGCTGGCGGTAGCCAGACATATCACAACCACAACCCAAAAACTCAAAAAGACTACAAGGACTATGAAAGCCAGAAGCGGAGCAATCAACAAGCCTGGCAAATTCATCATGCACTCGCCAGCTTCCTCAAACAGAGCCGTCATGCCGGATAGTTTGCTTTTAATCAAATAAATTATGATGACAAGGATAATCTGTAATGCGAATCATACAAAAATTAAAAATATTGACACGATGCGGAAATTGTCGATTTACAACCATTGTGATGGTAGCCAAAACTGCTAAAGTTAAAACTGCCTGCTTATTACGGACAACTTCTTCTAGGAGCGAATTTTGTGTACTCTCTCCAGACTTGTAATAGGCATACCACAACGTGGCCGTCAATGCAATGCTAACAACAATCACCAACACACAAATCAGCCAAGAGACAATGCGGGAAAGCCAATGCATCATAGTCACAAGCGCAATAGATATCACTGCAAAGAGAGTTAATTAAAAACGGGAAAGCGTTATTGAGCACAGAGTTCCTACGCAAAGCAAGTCCGCAGACCATTGCAATTATATGCCAGGTAGAGTATATATCGCCGAGAAACTGCTGGGCGACATCCCAATTATTGAGCATATTATAAAGGTCCTTAACCTGAGATCCTGTACCTTTTGGTACACATCGATTAAGCACAGAAGAACTAAAATGAATAAACAGAAATCACAAAGATTAAGTAAAAGAAGTTTCTGCTATCATCTTACCTCTCATAGATGGGAAAGTTTGGACAAGGTCCCAAAGAATTAAATATCTTCCCATCATTGGCTATGGAAGGCTTTCTAAGCTGCTCCATAGAGTAATCATACTTGCATAGATGACTTCCACTCTGTATGTAGTAGCTCAGAAGCTCGTTGGCGTTAGTCAATGTTTTGTCTGGACATGACTTGACACAGACTTTTAAGGACTTCTTCAACTCCCTAACGTCGAAGTACAACAGTTCCGGCTTGTCAATCGTATTCATTCCAGACAATGGAAATCCCTGAAAACGCTCATTATGTTTCACACCGCAAGTATTGCCAAACGAATCATAGCCGTTTATAATGCGCAATGGATTTCCATAGACAAATGAGAATATGGCTATCACAATCTGCATAAAAAGAATTTAGGATTTTAAATAATTGTACTCTAAAAGCTTCACTCATATGCAAATTATGTATGAACGTGTTTGCATATAGTGTTAATAATATCATGGATTTAGGACAACTTCCCCACCCCTTAAAACTTACATCAATTCTTAGATTCATTAGTGAAATTAGCAATCCCACCCCTATGATAGCGATGACGGCATCTTCATCAAAATTCACGCCCAATATCTTCTCTGATTGACTAAGCTAGCCCAAATGCCTACTTCTACTTTCATTTCTCGCTTCCATTTTTTTTTTTTTTTTAATTTTTAGTGCAGGCTACACATATGTATGTTTTTTTTCAACAAAATATATAAATATTTACCAAAAATAACCAGAATAATATGTAAATGGCTAGCCAAAAAGTGTCTGTGCATGTGCGGTATTTAGGCCTATTGTTTTGGGCACTTCCTTCTCTCTCCGTGCTCTCGGCGCATCCCATGATCCACTTTAATTTGGTGTGAACGGCTTTTTTACACTGTGGTTTGTTTTAACACTTCAATATTTCAATGTACGTATAGCGAACAACCCGAATAATACGCTCAAAATATCGAAGCAACATGTTGCTATCGAATAACTCTAACCGATATTATGATGTTTTCTTTCTATTCGATCATATTTTTCCCTCTAAAGGTGTTGGGGACAGCTTGTTTCGAAATCTCCAAGAGTCTATTACATGCTACTCACTTAGCCCCAAAAATAGGCTTAAGAAATGTGACAATAACATCACAACCTCGGGAAGGCCTTATCGATTTGAAGGTTAGGCTTTGTGAAATCATTTAATGCCATTTCTGACTCAGTTTCTCATGCTGATCACAAATTTTTTTTATGAGTTTGGGAAAATCACCACCGAAATCAACTGATTACTTTAATGCAGTTTCCCGTACATGTACTAAAAAATACGCTATTATACCATGCACCCATAGGGTGAATTGGTATATTAAAGTCGATAAAATGTATGTAACAAGCAGAACAAAGCATTTCCAACCCATAAAAGATATATATTCTTGATCAGGAGCAACAGCCGAGTCGATCTAGCCATATCCGTCCGTCTGTCCGTGTGAACACGTTCATATCGGAGACTATAAGAGCTAGAGTCACCAAATTTGGAACTTAAACTTCTGTAATACTTAATACACGCACAAAAAAAAACGAGTTTTACTAGGCCGTTAATTTTTGAATATTCGATATTTTTTTCGAAAAGTCGTTATAACCGGTTGAACTGTGAAAAATATCGTCGCTATAAGCTGTTCGTCGTTATAGGCGGAGACATACTAGCCGGAGGCTTTTTCATATATAACTTTAGTCGCTATAACCGGATGGAAGTTATAAGCGGAGATGTTATAACCGGATTCTACTGTACAAGACTCAAATAAAATGCTTAAACGATAATATAGTGCAGAAATGCATGAAATGACTTTCTAAAGTATGTCTAGAGAATTTCATTTTATATATTAGTAAGGTTTTTGATGCAATTGTAACATTTATTGCAAAAATCGTAGCTTCTAAACCAATGGAGCGATTTTAAAAATGTAAAAAGCATTAAAGGGAGATTTAAACTAAATCTTGCCAAAAGTGCTCGGTATACGTGGTGCTTAAATATTTAAGGACAAAGAGGAAAAATATTTTCAAGCTTGTTTTACCTTTAAACCCGTTTTCTTTTTATCACAAAAAGTATATCTTTTATACTTAACATTTCGGAGCTATAGCTGCTATTTTCCAAATCGTTTCGTGATCGCAGGAGTCTCACCGATGACATAAATGCATCCAAAAAGGCTGCAATTATATTAAAGGGTTCATTTTGTCTAACGCGAGAAATTTTGAATGTATTAATGAACCTGATCCTTTTGTATTCCTTGTGCAGCTCTACAATTAATAAGCACTGATACTCTATGAACACTCTTTTCCATGAGCCAAAATTGTATGTACAGTCGGGGTAAGTTTTTTTAACGATACAATTAGTCAAATGTTTCGGAAAACTTTTCACCATTTATCATTTCCTTGCCAGTTATAACATTTCGATAACAGACAACCTTTTATTGATCTTTTAATTAACACCTGTAATTAAAGATGCCATTCTTAATTTTTTTTTTAGGAAATCTACTCAAAGTGGTTTCATCACTCGTATTTCCATGTTTCCCATCAATCGTTTTCAGGAAAAAATGAAGTAAGTAAGTCGACTCGCCGACTTGGGTATACCATACACCAGGTGAAACAAATATTTCAAATTTCGAAAACCAAATGTATGTTTATTAAATTGTTTTAACATGCCCTCATACCATATGCTATCTCGGTCACTCTACAAACACACGAGCACTCTAGCGCCGCCACTAGCCAACAGCCTATTCTGCCTTATGGATCGCGTAGTAAAATACGTTCATACGCATATTTTGCATGTTTCTAGAAAATATAGGATTATAGGATTAATTTGGTTACGATAGTCAAAAAATTGCAGCTGGCAATCGATTTTTTCTAAATTTTGAAGGCGGAATTGGGCGTGGCAAAATATTAAAGTATACAAATCCTGCGCGTATACTAAAAAAATCTACATTTTTAATTTGGTGACCTTAGCTTCGTTAGTTTTCGAGAAGAAGTTTTATTTCATTTTCGGGGGCGGAAGTGGGCGTGTCAAAATGTTTAAATAGTCAATATTTGCGCGTCTATGAAGTTAGTTTACATACCAAATTTAATGTCGGTAGCTGTCATAGTTTTTAAGAAAATCAGTTTTATGTAAATTCCGGGGGCGGAAGGGGGCGTGGCAAAAAGTTTGAACAATTAGTTTCTGCGCGATCCTGATCAAGAATATATATACTTTATGGGATCGGAGTAGATTCCTTCTGCCTCTTACATACATGTGAGGTTAACATTATATTTATAATAGTTTATTGTACATAATATTAACTGAAATATTTTAAATTGAGGTGTAGTACATAGGTATATTTCTTTGAGAATAATAATTAATTTCACAACTGCCGAATGCTCTCGTAACCTATTTATTTCTTGCCCGTTCTCGACGACGTCTACCTTCGACTCTCTACTCTCTCGCGTAGATGCCTCTCACTCTCAGCTGCTACACGCCTCATCAAAATAGGGGTAATCTGAGATCAGTGTGCCCATCTCGTCTTTACACTCGGCCCTCCTGATAATCGTCTTCTGACTCAGAAGACAGCAACTTGTCGTTCTCAGCCACATATCGCCAAAGTCTCATATAGTCCACGCTCGTAGTTGTCATCATTGGCCCTTCACCATTGGTCGCTTTCTTTACATCATACCGGCCATTACAGTTAGCTTTGATTACTTCATAGGGTCCCAAAAACTGACTTGCCAATTTACGGCCCGCTACAAACTGCGTTCTCTTAATAGCTACCATATCGCCAACTTGGTAGATAGCTCCGCCTTCCCTGTTCTTATCATAATTCCTCTTGTAAGTCGCCTGCGCCTTCTCTATATTAATCTTAGCCTCTTGTCGTAGCTTTTGACGCTCGTCGTTGAACTGATCTACTTGTTCCTCCTGTAATATATCCAGCAAACGGTCATCTGTATGGTTACGCATTCTCGTTCCAAACAGGACTTCAAAAGGTGACATTTTCGTTGATGAATGCATCGTTGTGTTAATAGCCTTCTGGACTTGCGAAACCCCTTTATACCATTTCGTGGGTTCATCTGCTGATATTTTTCGGATAATAGACAGGATACAACGGTTAACTCGTTCGATTTGGCCATTGCCCCTTGCTACTCCTGTGGTTGACAGTACATGCTCTACATCGTTTGATCGAAGGTATTCTTTAAAAGCGTTTGATGTGAAGGCCACCCCTCTATCACTTATGATCCTCTCGGGAAATCCAAAAATGTCTGTCCATTCTTTGATTACTTCTTCTTGACCTGTGGACTTCGTTGGAAACGACCATACAAATTTCGAAAAACCATCTACCATTGCCAAAATGAATTTGTACTGCTTGGAGGTCCTAAATGATCCAAATGTAAACTATGCAGCGGTGTGTCTCCTTTGGTTACACAATGCAAATTTCCTTCTTTTTTACCCAGCTGTTTATTATGAACTATACATTTTATGCAGTTTGCAATCAATCTTGATACTTCACTTTCCAAATGCGGTATCCAGTACTGTTGTTGGATAGCGTGCACTGTCTTACGCGTCGAAAAATGTCCAACCTCGTGCGATCGTTGTATTATCTTGCGTTCCATTACGTTGAAGTTATTATATGGTTGCTGCTTTACTTACTTTTACTTTACTTTTTACTACTAAGCACGACTGCGGGTAACGGCTTAAACAGTCCACATGCTGCATCTTAACTGCTGATCGGTGCTCCACGTTCAAATTGAAATCTTGTAGATACAATGTCCATTGCGCAACTTCCCTTGGGATGTCCAGCTTTGTCGTAGTTTGCTTAAATGCAATGCAGCCTGTCACCAATTTCACCGGGATCCCTAGCGAATAATGTCGAAATTTTTTAACGCCATATATGCTGCCTTGCGTTCAAGAAGAATGTAGCTATGCCTTTTCGAATCTGCTTCAGATGCTTTCTTACTCCAAACTCGTGCGATCGTTGTATTATCTTGCGTTCCATTACCTTCAACTTCTTTGAATAGCAAACCACCTTTCACGTTGAAGTTATTATATGGTTGCTGCTTTACTTACTTTTACTTTACTTTTTACTACTAAGCACGACTGCGGGTAACGGCTTAAACAGTCCACGTGCTGCATCTTAACTGCTGATCGGTGCTCCACGTTCAAATTGAAATCTTGTAGATACAATGTCCATTGCGCAACTTCCCTTGGGATGTCCAGCTTTGTCGTAGTTTGCTTAAATGCAATGCAGCCTGTCACCAATTTCACCGGGATCCCTAGCGAATAATGTCGAAATTTTTTAACGCCATATATGCTGCCTTGCGTTCAAGAAGAATGTAGCTATGCCTTTTCGAATCTGCTTCAGATGCTTTCTTACTCCAAAAATACATCGGATGCAAATTGTTGTCAAATAGCTGAAGTAGTACCGCTCCAAAACCGTCTTTTGAAGCATCCGTGTGCAACTCGGTTGGTGCCTCGCGAGAATAGAGGGTTAGCACTGGTTCACTTATTATCGCCGTCTTCAATTGCTGCAACGTCTGAAGCTCGCTTGGACCCATAATAAACTTGACATCTTTTTTCAGCAACTTGGTAAGGGGTCGTGCTATCTGCCCATACTGAGGAATAAACTTTCTAAAGAATCAGGTTAAACCAAGAAATGCCTGAATCGATTTGACATTTGTTGGTATTGTCTGATCGCCATCGTCTTATCTTTACCGGACCAAATCTTTTCATCTTCAATTTCGTGACCTAGAAAGCTTATGCGTTTTTGGAAAAAACTACATTTTCGCCATTTTATTTTCAAATCATACTTTGCTGCAGTTTCTAATACCAATTTGGTTTTGTTTAGACACTCGTTTGCTGACTTAGCATATACTATAATGTCATCCATATATAATTGCATTATATTCTTGTTAATCAGATCCTGAAATATGTGGTTAACGAACGAATGAAGCAGAAGAATTACGAAATCCAAATTGCGCTGTATATGATTTGCTAGATTCCTCTATGGGAACATGGAAGAATCCATTTTCTAAGTCCATAATCGTATAAAAGCTTGCTGCCTGCAATCTCTCAAGCACTTCATCCATTAAAGAAACTGGAAAGCAGTCTTCCAAGGCCATGCTATTTAGCTTCCTGTAGTCTACACAAATCCGCAAAGTATTGTCTTTCTTCTTTACAACTACAACTTTGCTAGCAACATTCGAAGTGGATTTTCGCACTATTCCGTTTTCTTCCCACTCATCAACATGATTTTTAACCGCTTTAGCTTCTGGTGCTGACAAACGACTGGGTGACTGCCTAAATGGGATTATTGCGCCATCTGGTACAATTTTTAACTCAATAGGGCAATTTACCTTCTCTGCATCATTCGGCTGATAGCTATCCTGTATTAACGCTTCGACTTGCTTTTGATATTGCGGTGGGGCCAAATAACTACATGAGATGTCAAAAACATTGTACCAATTGTCAGCATATTCTTCTTTCGATTTGGTGTCTTCAACCAGGCTCACAAATGTATATCCACGCTCATCGATCGATACTCTAAACTTCTCCACGAAGTCGTATCGCAAAATAACGTAACAGTCCATAGGGTTGCTCTCCACTACCAAGAATTTTTGCTGCGTCTTTAGGTTATTTACGATGACTCCTATCTCGAAAAAGTTTTTTGCTTTTGTTTGGCTTCTGCCTAGGCCGCAGAGATTTAAGCAACTTTCTTTTAAATCAATCTTACCGAAGTATTTTAGAGAACAGTTCTTTACTTCTGATTAACTGTTGCATCTTTATATCTAGATCTCTGGGATCACTTTTTTCTACGTCACAAACTTCTTTCACTTCTTTTTTTTTTATCGATTTTTCTTCTTCCACTAAACCAAACGTTTCGTTCACGGTCATTTTTTCAACTATCTTCTTTTCGTTTTTCGACTTCGCTGGTGTGCGCAATAGTGGCGACATTTCGGTTTTTCGCGACTTCGTGGCGCCGACTGACCGACTGTTCGAGAACGATTTCTTAAAAAAGCTACCGCGCACTACTGGAATTTTCACAACTGTACATATTTTACAAAATCCACCGCAACTTTACAACTTTATTGTTTTTTTAAATTCCAGCATAACCACATTTACATTTTTCTAAGAACTTTCTCCACATTTTACATCCACTAACACACACAAAACCGGCGAGCCCCCAAATGTGAGGTTAACATTATATTTATGATAGTTTATTGTACATAATGTTAACTCAAATGTTTATACCCTTGCAAAAAGGGTATATTAATTTTGGTCAAAAGTGTGCAACGCATAGAAGGAAGCATCTCCGTCTATATAAAGTATATATATTCTTGATCAGCATGACGAGACGAGTTCATATAGCCATGTCCGTCCGTCCGTCCGTCCGTCTGGATCAACGCAAACTCCTCCTAGACCGTAAGAGCTACAGAGTTGAAATTTTGCATGTAGGCTTGTATATACTGCAGGCATTGTATATCTCGGATTCAGACGGATCGGACCACTATATCATATAGCTCCCATACAAACCGCAATGTCACAAACAGTGACTTTTCTCAATAACTTCGTAATTTTCAGAGCTATTGTCGTGAAATTTAATATTTTGGAGTTTATTACGTCTGTGCCAAATTTGATCAAGATCGGGTTACTATATCATATAGCTCCCATAGGAACGATCGGTCGAAAACGTGACTTTTGTCAATAACTTCGTTACTTTTGACGCGATTGCTTTCAAATTAAACATTTGTTAATTTTATATATCTGTAAATGACTGTGCCGAATTTGATTAAGATCGCGCGACTATATCATATAGCTCCCATAGGAACAATCGGTGGTGAACAGTGATTTTGATCAATAACTTCGTTATCTCCTAAGACGTTCTTTCGCAAGCATTAGACCTTTTACACAAAAAACTTGCAAGGGTATGCAAACTTTGACGCGGTCAAAGTTAGCCCCGTTCCTCTGGTTTAAATTATATTACATATATTTCTTTGAGAATAATAATTAATTTTACAACTGCCGAACGCTCTCGTAACATGTTTATTTCTTGCCCGTTCTCGACGACGTCTACCCTTCGACTCTCTACTCTCTCGCGTAGATGCCTCTCACTCTCAGCTGCTACACGCCTCATCAAAGGGGTCATCTGAGATCAGTGTGCCCATCTCGTCTTTACATACATTATGGCGACTTTAATATACATACATACATATATACCATTTCACCCTATGGGTGTATGGTATAATAGAACTTCAACGTGAATATTTCTTTTTGGTTTGAAGACCAGTGGGCAGATGGTGAATTTGATTTTTTCAATAAGGCGTTAAAGAACTAAAGAAGCCATTTATCACTTTTGTCTTCTGTTATATGTTCCTTATACCCTAGACCGTTAAAGCTACAGGGTTGAGGTTTTGCATCAAGGCTTGTATATACTGCAGAGATAGTATATTATCGGATTCAGCCGGATTGGACCACTATATCAAATAGCTTCCATACAAACGTCCAAGTCACGAACAGTGACTTTTCTCAATAACTTCATTGTCGTGAAATTTAGGTTTATTACACCTATAAACGACTCTGCCAAATTTAATTAAGATCGGGTGACTATATCATATAGTTTCCATAGAAACGATCGGTCGAAAACAGTGAATTTTGTCAATAACTTCGTTACTTTTGTAGCAATTGCTTACAAATTAAACTTTTGTCATTTTTATACATCTGTTAATTACTGTGCCAAATTTCATCAAGATCGGGCGACTATACCATATAGCTCCCATAGAAACGATCCCTGGAAAACAGTGGTTTGATCAATAACTTCGTTATTTCCTATGCAAAGATTGTAGGCCTATCTTTCGCAAACATTAGACTTTAAAACGTTTTTCCACTTTAGCGGCTTTAGGTAAGGAAAGAGTAACAAAAAACTTGCAAAGGTATACAAACTTTGACGCGGTCGTAGTTAGCCTCGGCCCTGTGGTTCCGTTCATATTTTGATAGAAGAACATTATTATCCAAATGAGGAAAAGTCGGACTGTCAAATAGAGATTTCTGGTTTGAGGATATCCTTTGTTTAGTCAATTTTATTTCCAAGTTATAAACAACGCATCTTTAGTTACGTACATACATATATATAAATAAGTAACTTTGCTTTTAGTATCATATATCATGTACATAATTATTGGAGAAGAATAAGGTTAAGAGAATAAAATAGCTTAAATACTGAGTTTTATGTATAAAAAATTGTCATTCCAAAATTGTTCCTAATGCTATGTTGAAAAATATAAGGTGAACAATTTTCGAACAAGTTATCGTTTTATGGTATAATTTGCTAGCCATTAACTAAACTATTCGATATGCGTAAATAACTCATGGGTTGTATTGTTATAGTCTTATCGTTTAAGCTAAAAAGTTAATTCCTCTTACTAAAATTTATTTATTCGGCGCTACATTAATGCCCATTTTTAAGACAGACTCAGACGGGGGCTGAGCATACCTACGACTCTGACTGACGTTACCCTTGCGCCGTAGGTTAGTCTTTGTTTTGCTTAAAAATGGTGGCAGTTCGCTTTGATTTTCGGACGTTGAGTCTTCGGTGGACGGTTTGTAATTATTGTAGGTTCGAATTCCCGAATTAGATCGAACGGGAAGAAGTGTTACCAACCGATGTGCGCTGTTCTCGGTGGAGCTTGATTCGACGAATTGTGAAATTTGTAACATTTCTTCGTATTTCAATGGGTCCACTACTTCTATTTCCGCCTCACCTACAATTGGAATGGCGGCTCCAGGCACTTCACCGGATTCATCGTTTATAAAACTGGACATAGGCTTGATGAACGGTTGTCGCGATTGAGGGGGTAACTCGACATGTCCCCTTATACTCGAATCATGCATAGTCGGGTCAGTCGATGTTATACTAGTTGGTGTAGATTTCTTTTCATTCTTCTGTGGATGCCTCAATTTATTCTGTGAAAAAGGCGGAATTTTGGTAGGAACGCTTGGAGTTATACCCATTTTTGAGGCCAGATTGTCAAAGATAAGCGATATGTCTTGGATATTACTGGCATTGTTAATACGTGTTTTGATGTCGTTTAGTGTGAAATTTTCTATTTTATCAATGTCTTCGGACATGGAGACCCAGGCCTGCAGGGTCTTGTTAAAGACGCGCTTCATGTTACCATTGTATTCAAAATTTTGGCTAGATGAACTGTTGACGAACTCCCATTTTGAATGCGAGGGAAAGAGAACGGAGTCATCCAGCATGGTGGGGCGATCACTGCTGGGACGCGTTTGAATTCCCAACCTCGTGTTTACTTTTATTTTTGGCTCTTTAGCAGTAGTAGTGGTGGATGGGGTTGAAGTGGTGATGTTAGACGTGTTGTTAGAGTAAATTGTTGATGGCGTATGACGTTGTAGTATAATCTCTTTAAGGTTCATAAAGTTTGGTTTGGACAGAGTCAAATTGTGAGACAGAGGTTCTGGCAGTTCTACATTGTCTTTCTCCAGCTCAGTATGTGATTTGTAAGTATCCAATTTAGAATTAAGAGACGTGGTCGTATTCTCCTCTTTAGGAAGATTTAACAGCTCCATGAAAAATTCGCCAATGGTATCGGCAAGCGCAGAATTATCAGTTGGATTTTCGGAAGATATGACGGGATTTGTTGTTCTTGTCTCAATTATATTCGGTGTGGTAAAATCAGATATTGTGCTTGGGACGATTTGGACAGTTGTGTTCGTATCGGGTTTGCTTGAAATCTCCTCTTTTTCTTGCTTTTTGGCTATTACTCCCCCACCAAGGTGCTCGAACTTCCCATCGCTACCGTCAGTATCGAATGGAGACTCACCCCCAGACGAAAGAGTAGGAATTATAGGTTTGAATGGCGGAATAATTACATCATCTATTAGGGGCACCGGTAATGGATGTGGTTCGACTAACGCTCCACCCAACCGTTCAAAATTATCGGTACCCGGCATGAAAATCGGATTAGCAAAATTGTGGTAGAAAAGCAAGTCGTGATCCTTATCCTGACCCTCGCTGGATTTCTCAAATTTTAGGGCTGGTTTACGCAAAGCAGTATGTCGGAGTCCCAGATACGAATCTTTAATTACCGGTGGCATAGCAGCTACAGGCGGAATCGGATTATCTCCGATAAATGGTAGCTCTAGTTCATCAATCCGTTTTTGAGGCATATAAGATATAGTTGAAGTAGCTGGAGCCCCGTCAACTGAAGGAAGCGTCTTTGTTGGAAAGGCAGGAGGTGGTCCTGGTAGGAGTTCCGGCACCTCACGATGCATAGGGCGCCAAGGCTGAGTATCTAATATAGGGAATGTCGTAAAAAGGTTCGCGTCAAGTTTCGGTACCACAATTGTGGAGGGGGGAATGGATTGTGTCAGGCCAGAAAATTTAAGCGCGTTGATTGTAGTGGTCATTGGCACTGCCTTGGTAGTCGAAGTTGCACTTGTTGTCCTCTTAGTTGTTGTGGTGGTTGTCGGTATAGTTGACGGTGACTGTATGCTTGGTGCCTTAGTGGTTGTGGTTTTGGTAGTCTTAATTGTTGTAGGTAATTGAGTAGTGGGTTTAACTGTACTAAAAGGCCCATTAGTGACTGGTGGCTGTGACAGCACTGTGGTTAACTTTTCAACACTTGGCTTCTTGGGGTTCACTCGTAGGGAGTAAGGCGTTACTGCAATCGTTTTGGGAGGCAGACTACTGCTTTGATATTCCTTTGTAGGAGCAGCTTTCTTCCGTGCAATATCTGCATCTGTCTTGGTAATTTCAAAGGAACCTTCAAATGAACCTTGAATAACCGGCGCATTATCTACGTCGATATCCGGCTCCTCGTAAGACGAACGTGTTCCCAATGGGGTATTCGGATGTCGAGGTTTGAGCGTGCTAACGCCCAAATTTAGCTTACTTTCTAAAGTGTGTCCAGCGGACCCCTTTTTCATCAGATGCTTTTCCAGCTGGGTTTGACTAGTGGGCACAGCTTGCTACAAAAGGAAAAAATGCATATCATATTCATCAGTGGAATAAGATATATGTACATTGTACATATGCTAAGCTTCAATTTTACTTACAGCCTCCCTTAAAATTGCAAATTGCACAATTTGCTCGTCCATAATACGCTTGATCTCCACCGATTCAGTGTCTAGACGGAGCGATCGATATAATGACTTACCAGCCGAGGTTTCCAAAAATAGTGACTCCTTGATATATTCTTCAACACTCAGAATGTTCCTACAATTAAATAAGTTTTGAGTGACTGATTTTGTCAAAAAAAACTGAGCAACCTACTCTGGCAATTTGCGTACATCCAAAAAAACACGAAAGAAAACCTTGATCAGGGGACCATCGCCGAAACCCCAGACATCTGTTTTAAGCGATTGTAGACCGTTATCTGTCAAAGCCCGTTCTACAAATCGTTTGTAAAATTCAATTTTCTGTTTATACGTGGTAGTATGATTATATTTAAGTCCTGTCGAATATAAATCGCCTTTGGAAATTCGAAAGGATCCATTGAAACCCAATATTGCTGTGAATTAAAATGGCTTAGTTTGCGCTTAAATCTATTTACATGCACTACTTACGATCTTCAAGCGTTGCCTTAATTGAACTAAAATAGAAGGCTAATCCAGCTATTGAAATTACTGCTAAAAGAACTATAAACGCCGCAGTAGTCAGAATAATAGAAAATGACCGGTTTTTTTGACATTGCGTGTGACTTTTTGTTGAAAATGCAGATGGAGCTATATTTCGACCATCTCTCCAAATTCCCCATGTATTGTAGCCATATTGACCGTTAAGACTATGATCATTTGTATGAGTTGGCTGTTTGTTCATATGATAGTATGCACCCAGCTGAGACCGTCTACCCAAAGTGTTTTGGTATGTGCAGTCCGCACTCTGAAATCAAAAAAAATTGAGACATTGGTATTGGTAACTCTGTTTCTAAAGCATGTCAATGCGCTCCCTTGTCAAATGGTTGCAAATTATATCATTATTGACAATTTTTTTAAGCCCATCTAGCGCAGTAGCAACTTTCTTTTTTAAGTAAAGAGTCAAGAAGCCATTAGCCATTAGGAAAATAATATGAACAACGAATCATATTTACATTTTTTTTCATTGATCATATAATATCATGTAGGTTAGGATTGTTATTTCTTAATCTTAGTTTCGAAATTGTGTTCTTCTTCTCCCCTTTTTATAAGTAACCCATAGCAAAGTGGCGATGAATAATAAAACATGACATATGTTAATCGTTTTACTTAAGTTCTACGCATTTCAAGTTTGACTTTTACATCGTACTGGGTATCTTTAAGCCGATGTCCCGACTTGCTCGTTTACTTTGTGTTGCGTTGATTTGTACAATTAGATTCTCTTAGCTATTCTAGCAAAAAAGTCATTCACCTTTCGATTGTGCTTTTGCCTCTTTCTTAACTCTTTGTTTAAGTTAGCAATAATGTATATCTAATGTATGTATATCTAAATACGTGCAGTTATTGGAAAGTCGACACAAATCAAATCAAATTTGCAACAGTTGATTACTAAGAGAATCTCAAATTGTGTTGATTTAAAATGTCACAAGGTATGTACAAATTGTTTATTTCATTATAGCATTAGTTTGAATAACTTACCATCTGCCGACATGTCTGCGTTCGATATATATCAGCCACGCCAGATAAACTTTGAAAGTATTTCTTTGTTCCATAGACTGTATCCATCTTTTTGACTTTAGCGATCTAAAATGTTCTGAAATTGAACAAACATATGCAAGAAAACACTTTCGTTTAAAAAGACTAAAAAGTTTTTTTTTTTAATAGACTTTAAACTCTCATTGGTGTCAATCTCTGGAATCTCAGCAAGTCCATAAACAAAAACCTGCTAGTCCTGTTTAGTAGATGATTTTCGATACTTCCAAAACCAATGTTCTCACTTTTCACACAAACGCAAAAAAAAAAAAGGAAGAAGATTTATGTATGTTTCAATTATTTTTACTAGTACAATGTGGATGTCAGAATTGTGGAATTTGTTAACCTCATTCACATTTGGGGTAGAGTGAAAATGTCACCGATGACCACATGTAAAAACGAAAGCCTTTCCAAAAACAAATTTAATTAGAAACGTTTATAAGCTTGCTTGACGAGCCAAACAATTTTGGACTTTTCACTTCTATCTTGCACTCAGTAATGTCTAGAGCTTGGGAAATAACCAATACGACAGCTTGTACAATGCGAGTGGATTTAACGACTCAGAAGAAACCAGTTCTTTGGCTGGAATGGCTCGTCGGGGGTTATTGCTCGCGGGACCGTCATATTTGTGTATACACACTTACATCGTTACGGGTCAACCTGTGAGAGAGAGCGGAAGAAATAGAATCACACAGAGAAACCTCAAAGAAGTTATGAAGCCGAGGTAAAGTCAGCGATAGGTAGCTACAATACTATATATACATACATACATACATACAAACGCATAGTAAATACAAATTATAAGATCTTTTAGCACTTGACAGCTGTCAAAAGTAAAAGTTTTACTTTGAAGTTCTCAAATATTTCATAAATTTTAATTTTAAAATATCAATGTAAATAAAAATGTATACATTTTAATGTGAAACAAATAGAAAATTAAAAAAAAAAATAATGAGCGTGATATTACTCAAGAAAACAAAAGGGAAGTATAATAAAATGGGACATTTCATTTTTACTATCAAATCAAAGCAGCTCCTTCTTATCCTTTTATGAAAGAAAAGAGACTATTTGAAAATTTGCCAGTAAACAATGCTTTAAATTTAATTCGGTTCATGATATCTTTATAGGGAAGCATAGGGAATTATAAAATTGATCAGATGTTTGTAACGCAGAAACATCAGATCCCCAAATATCAGATCAGATCGGATAAATAGAACACAAGTGACAGTCAATATAAATCGGGTCTGCTCAAACGCAGCTGGCAGCTCTGCCAGAGGCGTACTACGTCATTGCTCGAATCAGCAGAGCACACGCATACACACAGACGCAACGCTACATAAAATGTATGTGTATGCATGCCAAACGCGGCTTGCTTGTAAAAGGGGATGGGGAAGAAGAAGAAAAAATATCAAAGAAGCTAACATCGGCTATGCCGAAGTTTACATACCCTTGCAGTCCTTGGCAATAATAATTTTACATGTTCAAAATTTGTTTTCTGCAACTTAATTCATCAATATACAAACAAAACAATTTTACTCTTTATACTACAATTTGTTCCTCTTCTTCCCCTCCAGTACCAAATGTCCCCGGTCGACAATGTCGCCGCATCGTCGACTATACCGACGACGGCAGAATTAAACCATCCGCGGACATACCGTCGACTTTGTCGCTCAGTTGTCCCGATTGTCCTTATTGCTAGGCCATCTAATGTTAAATGTCGCCGCAACTCAAATGAGCGTGTCGCCGCTATGTCCCCCAAGACAGCGGACATGTCCCCGCAAACTCGACGGAGAGTCTCCGCAGACGCGTACTGCAGGGTCCCCATTTCCAAAGCAAAGCAACGCACGCATACACATACAGTTTATGTAGCGTTGCGTCTGTGTGTGTATGCATGTACTATGCTGATGACGAAAGACGTACGTCTACTACGTAGTCGACAGCAAACAGCGCTGCCGGCAGAGCTGGGAGCAGAGCACGATCACATTCAAATTTTGGGATCTGGGGTTTTATATCCAATATTATCACATATGTAAATTTCATAGCGATACTCCAATTTTTATGAAAATGTTTCTTCTAGAGCTACATATATGATATAGTGATAAGTTTCATACTTGATCTGCTCACGATAATAAAAAGTACCAGCCTGATAGCTCTTAAGATGGCTGAGTAAAACACATACGCATAGACGGACATGGCTATATCAACTCAGCTTCTCATGCTGATCAAGAATATATATACTTTATGTGGTCGGAAACGTATCCTTCTGTGCGTTACAAACATCTGACCAATTTTATAATACCCTCTGCAAATGGAAATGATATTTGGAATGTTTTGTTTATGTATTGATGAATTGAGTTACAGAAAAAGAGTTTGGAACATATAAAAATATTATGGCCAAGGACTGTAAGGCTATATTAACTTCGGTACAGCCGAAGTTAGCTTCTTTGATATTTTATATATGTATGTACATATGTACATACATACATACATATATGTACACTTTGTTTTGCGCAAAAGAACGGCCCACAAACAGTGGCGTATATGGATATACAAGGTGGCGCAAAAGAAGTCATCCGGTGTTGTTTGGCTCTTATTTTTTTTCTAAATGAAAAACTTCGATTCTGTTTTTTGATTATGTTTATTTATACCTTTAGAAATAATTGTGTTAAGTCGAGAAGATGATATCGGACAAATGTACATATGTACATATGTACATACATATATAATTTATGTTGTGCAAAATGTTTTCTTCTATACTTTGCACACCTCAGACCAAAATTAATACATATAGCATTTTTGTAAGGGCTAGTTTATTAGTTTATTCAAAAATTAATTAATTTCTCTTCTTAAACCAATTTCCCAGTGGTGAAATTCAACAAAATGTAAAATACATTAAATATGAAAATCTGAGTGATTTCTGTTAAAATTTCTATTATGTACATACATATGTATTTACGAGTTTGTATCTAACGGGAGTTTTTCATTGAATTCAGTCCATTTCATTCATTTGAAAGAGCTATTTATATTTTTAACTAAATTAACAAAATGTACCAAAGTAGAAGGCCAAAGAAAGCCGATAGTGATGTAAATGTCAACAATTCGGTTATCAGAAAGCAGCGAAATGGAAAGTTTATTTTTAAAATGTATAAATAAAACCGCTGAAAAAGCGAAAATTCGAATATTTGTCTCAACAATGCGAAAAAAATGAAAGATTCAACTTACAGATTGTATAGTGAATACTAAATCGGGAAGCTGAATTATTCATCCAAGCCAGAAATCAGCAAATCTATTGTATGATATAAATACATTGTCATACCAATGCAATGAAAAACCTGATGGCCGGGCTAGATGTTTTAATACCCTTTCAAGTTTATGAATCCCTCTCTATCAGAGATGTCACAGATCTCTATAATGACCTGAAACTTACCCAAAGCCAATTGTAGGGTCTCACAGAAATGTCTTTTCAAAGTTTTAAAAACGATCTACATTTTCTCCAACATTTGGATATTATTCCTCTTCTATCGAAATATTAATGGTATAAAGTACTGTTCAACTAAACTTTTATTATTTTTTTAATGAGTTCCATTTAAGCAATTGCTGAAAATGTTTTTTTTTCTTATGTTTAATAAATTATTGTACAAAAACACCTTTCAAAAAATCAAGCAAAGGCCGTTTTTGCGTCAATACTAGTTGATCCTTGTTATATTTCACCAAAGTTCAAAAGTTTTAATTTTTTACGCTTCAAGCACAATTTTAGTAATTATTAAAATTAATAAAGAACACCTCTAGCACCCATAAATCTCAACCGATTTTAAAATTTTTTTGGATTCATAATCTGTAAAGTATACACTCATGTACAAATATGTGAAGTATTGCATACATTATTTTTGCGAAACTCGATTATAAAAAATTGATTTTTGCAACGTTATCCGAGCAGAGGCCCCGCTGTACAACGCTGCCAGCCGCCTTTGCTCGAACTCACCAGAGCAGCTGAGCGCACACACACACACACACACATACAGACGCAAAAAAAAAAAAGGGACAGAATGATACCTTCTCGCTCATTGTACAACAGAGCTGCCAGAATCTATTAAGCTAAAATTGCTAGATTTGGGAAGAAAAGTTGCCAAAAATTGCTACAATTTTTTAAAAAATTGATAAGCCCATTATTTTAATTTTTAACAAATTAAGATATACAAAAATAAAAATCGAAATTCATAACTCTTAAATTAATAAGGAACATGATCTTAAACAATTATAATTACATTTACATACAGAATACTTAAAATACTATCTAGTTCGTCAGCTTCGTCAGCAGTAATTTGAGGCACCGTGGTGGCGGATGTCAAAAAGCTTTGCGCCAATTGAGGTTTTGCAATATGCACAATAAGCTCGCGTTGGATCGGTGATATCCTTACGAATACATTGCTTGAATTCTTCATCCTGCAGCCAGGCATCACGAAACTGTTGCTTATAAATTTTCGGCATCTTGTTAAAATCTCAATCACTAATCACATATAGAGTTGTATATGTACATATGTAGTCGAACCGCTGAGTCAAATACAAGTTCAAAACCACTATTAATTGATCTGGTGGATCTTCATTCGGAATTTTGCAGTCGATGACAAAAAGGTAAACAAAATGTAAAAACCCCGAAGAAACATATAAAAATTGTTATTTTTATAATAAAATTGTTAAAATTGCTAGCAAAAATAATTAAAATTGCTAGATTTGTGGCTAATAGCATTTAAAAAAAAAAGGTGCAAATTTTTTTAAAGTTGCCAGATCCAGCAACTAATTTGCTAAGCTGGCAGCACTGCTCTACAAACACACGAGCACTCTAGCGCCGCCACTAGCCAACGGCCAATTCTGCCCTTATGGATCGCGTATCAAAATACGTTTATACGCATATTTTGCATGTTCTAGTCCGATTAAAATATATGTACCTATATATTCTGCGCGCATACTAAGCCAGTATACGTACTAAATTTGGTGACTTTAGCTTTGTTAGTTTTCGAGAAAATCAGTTTTGTTTAATTTGCGGGGGCGGAAATGGGCGTGGCAAAATGTGTACATAGTCAATATCTCCGCGTCTATTTGGCTAGCTTACATACCTAATTTAATGTCGGTGGCTTTCATAGTTTTTAAGAAAATCTATTTTATGTGAATTCCGTGGACGGAAGGGGGCGTGGCAAAAAGTTGGAACAATTATTTTCTGCGCGCTAAACTAAACGAGTATATAAACCAAATTCGATGTCTACATCTGTTATACTTTTTAAGAAAACCAGTTTTATGTAAATTCTGTGGGCGTAAGGAGGCGTGGCCAAAATTCCAAATATCTATATATGTATTTACATACCACACGAGTCTACACACCGAATTTGGTGGCTCTAGCTCTTATAGTCTCCGAGATCTGTGTGTTCATACAGACGGACGGACGGACATGGCTAGATCGACTCGGTTGTTGATCCTGATCAAGAATATACTATGTATATACTTTATGGGGTCGGAGAAGCTTCCTTCTGCCTGTTACATACATTTTGGCGACTTAATATACCATTTCACCCTATGGGTGTATGGTATGAAAAGGAAAACTGATTTGGGGCCGATCGGATAATTTTTAAAGGACCAAAAATCTTTTAAAGTTTTCAAAAATCTTTTAAAGTGTATGTATGTACACATGTATATACATATGTATGTACATATGTATGTATATACATACATATGTATATGCATACTCGTACGTAGTGGAAGTTCTTATGTGAATCTAAAGAAGTCTTTAAGTTCTAGCTATTAAAACATTTACTGTTATTTGCTAACTGACGACCAATTAGAACAAACAAGTTTAAGAACAGTTCTTCTAATCCAACCGAGGCACCTTCTTCACATGCTTCGGCGAGCATATGTCATACATATGTAGATACATCCATACATACATACATATGTACCTTTGTGTGTGCCCACGTATGTATGTACATATGTAGGTGAGACAAGCGCTAATACACTTTGGAAAAAAATGAATTAATTTTTATGATTCAAAAACATATACATATGTATACCCTTGCAGTCCGTGGCATATTTATTTTTACATGTTCGAAATTCTTTTTCTGTAAATCAATTTAACAATACACAAACAAAACCTTTAAGTCCCTTTTTGTTTCGCTACCCCATAAAGTATATATATTCTTGATCAGCATGAGAAGCTCAGTTGATATAGCCATGTCCGTCTGTCCGTCCGTCTGTGCGTATGCGTTTTACTCAGCCGTCTTTCATCGGGCTGAAATTTTTTTTCGTGGTTTCTTATTACCCGGGAAAGTAAAGTATGAAAACCATCAGGATCGGACCACTATATCACATAGCTCTTGAAGAACTAGAAGAAACATTTTCATAAAAATTGGAGTATGCTATGAAATTTACATATGTGATAATATTGGATATAAAACCCCAGATCCAAAAATTTGAATGTGATCGGATAAATATAGCACAAGTTACAGTCAATATAATAATCGGCTCTGCTCCCAGCTCTGCCGCTGCTTGCTGTCTACTACGTCTTTCGTCATCAACAGAGTACATGCATACACACACAGACGCAAAGCTACATAAACTGTATGTGTATGCGAGCGTTGCTTTGCTTTGGGAATGAGGGAAGAAGAAGAACAAATTGTAAAATAGAAAGTTAAATTGTTTTGTTTGTATATTGATGAATTGAGTTGCAGAAAACAAACATGTAAAATTATTATTACCAAGGACTGCAAGGGTATATGAACTTCGGCATAGCCGATGTTAGCTTCTCTGATATTTCAATATTCATTTGTTTTCTGACAAGCACGACTCGAATTGTTTTCGAAGTGTCGTTGCCGAATTACACGAGCATTTACAGTGTACACTGTACACTGTACAGTGTACATACAGTGTATGTAAGATGGCAGCGCTGCGGCAAAGCTAGGCCCTAGTCCGGGGAATGGCCGTGCCGACCACTGTTTTAGACCGATCGTTCCTATGGGAGCTATATGATATAGTTGTCCGATCTTGATCAAATTTGGCACAGTCGTTTATAGGTGCAATAAACTTAAATTTCACGACAATAGTTAAGAGAATAACGAAGTTTGACTTGACGACTTTGACATTTGTATGGGAACTTTATAGTGGTCCGAACCGGCTGAAACCGAGTTATACAAACTCTGCAGTATAAACAAGCCTACAAAGCTTTAACGGACAAACCTCAAGCTTTAACGGTCTAGGAGTTTGCGTTGATCAAGACGGACGGAGAGACGGACACGACTCGTCGTGCTGATCGAGAATATATATACTTTATATGGTCGGAGATGCTTGATTCTATGCGTTGCACACTTCTGACAAAAATGAATATACGCTTTTTGCAAGGGAATATAAATTGCAGTCCTTGAGATCCAAATGTGACTGTAACGTGTTTTTTTTTAGATTTAAAATTATGTTTTACATTAAAAACCATCACATTAGTAAATTTCATATGTAAAACCTGCAAAGGCATACAAACTTCGGTACATCCCAAGTGAGACGCATCCCTGTGGTTTATAAACAAATTGGTCATCTTTTAATAGCATTCGGAATCTTTTACTATTTCTTTGAGAAGTTTATCCGTTTTCGACAAACGGAGAATAACATGTTGCGTGATTTTCAATTTGAAATACAACCGACATTTTGTAAATCACTTTTGGGACTTTCACCAGCGCGTTGAAGTGATTATGTGCCCGTGAATCAGTTACGAATGTGCTTATAGTTTCTGTCATTTAAAAGCCTCGAACTGGGTCAATTGCCGCCTCTTCCTTTGCGGAATCGGAATCAATTTATGCCTCAACCTCAATATTTAGCTAAGAAGATGCAAAACGTTTCAAGATACCATTATCTCTCAGTGTTTGTGGGCTCCCATTAAAGTAATGCTGATTGTTCTTCTCTTTGGTCAAGCAACGGTTCTAGTATTCGGCGCGGCCACGGGCAACTGTCAATTGGCCCAGTTCATAAACGTGGTAATTGCGCTGCGACTTAGAAAACTTAACCAATCTAGTAACAAGAAATTTGTATTATTGTTTGAAGAGTTATTTGTCGAGAACCGAGTTTTTGCCACCCTTTTATTAAAGTTTTTATTTCTAATTTCTTTTGTAGAATGACATCACAACCGGTTTTGTGGCTCGCAAAGTGCTCCGAGTATCTTTTGTAAGCTGATTTCGTTCACTTTTTAATTTTAACATTCATTATTTTTTGCTCCGTTAACTCGTTTGTTTTATTGCACCTTTGATATTAGGGAGGAAAATGCCGTTATTAAGTAATGTAACTTGTTTTGTACCTTCAACTTTAGTAGCGACTGCTCTTCAAATGCGAATTTACATACAGGGGTGGTCAAAAGTATTTACACAATGAACTTTTTTAGCAACTTTTATTTAGTTGTTGTTGTAAGTAAATTACAACAAGAAAACATTCTAAGCTTAGAATGTGGAAGGATGTTTTCTTGTTGTAATTTAATTGCAACAACAACAAAATAACTTTAAAAATAAAAGTTGCAAAAAAGTTCATTGTGTAAATACTTTTGACCACCCCTGTATACTTGTATGTATAGTATGTATGTAAATATGTAAGTATCTTTAATGTGTAAGACCATTTAGTTTACCATGCACCTCATATTTAGCCGAGAGTCATATGGACACAACTCATCTCATTAACTCACCAAATATATGTTTATTGACTAAAATATTATAAATCCAATGCGATTAAATCTCATAAAAAATTTGTTCATCCTAGTAGCATATTATACAAAAAATAGCACAAGACCAAAAAGACAAAAAAAAAAAAATCACCCGAAGACACCTTGCGCCAACTGAACACGGCTGGCGCTCAACAACGACTAAGGTGAAAAGAGTTGGCTGAATAGATTAAACGAGTACCTTCTTTCTTTTTAAACAAATCAAGATCACAAGATATGCGGAACGAAATAACATTATTTATTTATCATTTTTGGTATTTGTGAATATACTGGTTGAATAAATTGTTAAATAGACATATACACTGTGTTAAACAATTTACCAATAAGATTAGCCCTCAAGAAGTTTGTTATTCCAAGACTTGGCAATCATAGCAATAGCGTCCCGCTTGAGTTTGGGACCAAACAGAGGATTCATCTGAGCCATGTAGCAACATAACCAGAAGAGCCAACAGCAAGCCGCTGTTAGCATTAAAATGCAGCGTATTAGATTTTGATGGGGTCCTTTAGGCGTCATTACTGGCATACCGATGCCAACAGCTCCCCACACAGCGGTAAAAAAGAGCACAGGAAAGAAAGCAGCGCCCATTTTTAAGGATATGTTTTGCTTTTGTCCTTTCGTTTTATTTAATAAATCAATAAATATCGTAAATATAGCAAGAAATATCAATTTATAATCGATAACATTCCGTTTTTTAATACTTGCAGCCCTTAGAACCAATCATCGAAATTTCAATAGTCCGATATCCTAACCGAACAAGCAGGTTATGACAACTTTTTTGATTTACAATTCATTTAATAAAAATATTGCATTACATTTTAAAAACTATTTTTTGTCTTTGCTTGGGGATTTAGTTCACTGAAAAGGCTGACAACTAGTTCACTTCGATATATAAAGTCGCCTTAGAGTGACCAAATTAAAAAAAAAAAACAAAAACATAATTTTTTAATAAATATTAAAGAGTCAGCATTATAATGACGATGCGACCGGATGATCACCGTCGAAAATGGGACAAGGATGAGTACGAAAAGCTAGCAGCTGAGCGGCTTATCCATCAAGCAGCACCAAAAGATGAAGGCAAGTGTTGCATTTATATTTTCTCTTTTCTCGATTTAATTCTTGTTCAAACAATCTCTATCCAAAGAACCCGTGCAACGAGAAAATTTAAAACGCCGCGACTACAAAGTAGACCTAGACAGCAAGCTTGGTAAAAGCGTTGTTATAAACAAGAACACCCCGACCTCGCAATCCGGCGGATACTATTGTAATGTGTGTGACTGCGTGGTCAAGGACTCTATCAATTTTCTGGATCATATCAATGGCAAGAAGCACCAACGTAATCTTGGCATGTCTATGAAGGTGGAGCGCAGTACCGTAGACCAGGTTAAGGAGCGTTTTCAGCAAAACAAAAAAAAAATGGAAGAAAAACAAAAAGACTACGAGCTAGAGAAGAGGCTGCGGGAAGCAAAAGAAGAAGAGGATCGATACAAAGAGCATCGTAAGGAAAAGAGAAAAGAGCGGAAAAGGAAGGCGGACGACAATGATAACGACGTGGCTGAAGGACTACGTGATGAAATGGCAGCTATAATGGGATTCTCAGGGTTCGGTGGGTCCAAAAAAAATTCTTAGCTTTTAGATGTTGCGCTGCTTTTAATTAATAGACAGTTAAGAAATATAAATTTATCATGGATTTGAGTTTTGCATTATTTATTTTGTAGTGTCAGATATTGCATCATGTTGACTAAATTGGTAGATTAATTAAATATGCAGCCAAATGCAAAACAAAAAAATATACTTTGTTCCCTCTTCCTCTTAAAAACAATGACGATTAAGTAAATACGAATCCACTTTCGGTTGGTATATCCCACGGAATGTTGAAAAATTCTCCTGGCAGCTGGGTACAATGTGTGGAGTTATAGTCTCGTAAGTGCTTGCGCAACTAAGTAATAAAACACAGATCCTCATTGTCGAAATAAAAATTAGTTTTTGGATAAAGCAAAAACTTACCAAGAATACTGCCATTTGTGTGCGCACCTCGTCCGAATACTCGGCCCCGATCAGCATAGGAAACGATTTTCCCTCATCGGAAGCATATGTAATAAGGCGCGACATGCATTTTTTCTCTTCGATGCCAGGAATATTATATGGCTCCAATGGTTTTGCCAATATATTATTCATCTTAGATAATTGCACTACATTGAATATATTCGGATAACGGTATTTCAGCAGGGATAAAACCAAGAAATTGCCACGATTTGTTTCAATACGGTTGTCCCTTAAATCAAAAAAAATAAATAAATAAAAAAAAAAGGAAGATAGTTGTCGCAACAGATTTTAAAAATCGTGCAACTTACTCGGCAATTATTTCGTCATCAGTGCGACGTATTAGCGAAACTGGACCGTTATATTTGACGGCCAACTCAGCATTATTAAGATTAAAATAATTGCGAATAGCAATACGAACAATGCCACTAAGGCACAAAGGCATTCGAGGCTGGGCCAAGTACAAGACATCGTCAAATGTGGCGTCTAAAACTACGCCTTTAACATCCGGATAAATGGAAGCGGCATATAAAGTACTGAACCCTCCAATACTCCAGCCATACAATATTATGTCCTCCACCAAAAAACCGAGGTGATTAATGGCAAACTGGATAACCCCGTCAATTGCGTTTTGGTCCTGTTGCGGATGCGGTTTACCACTGCTACCGGCAAATCCCGGATGGTTCCAGCCAAGTACTGAGAATTTTAAAGCAATGGGTGTGCCCATAATTCCTACTTCGTAAAATCCAGCGTTACCCTCCGAGCAAATGACAAGGGTTTTTCCATTACCTTCGTTGTCATTGCGGTTGTCAATGAAAAGCGTGTCAATCTCGTTTGAGTCTATGGTTTTTACCTTGTAACGTATGCCATTATCGTCGTCAATAAGTTTTGCGCGTCCCGATATCAGCATCGGTTCTGCAAATTAAAATTAATTATTACTGATAATTCAATTGTTTCTAAAACATTTGCCTATATGTACGTACTCATAAATTTTTGTATGAGCTTCACCGAACCTGGATATATCATAGGCAAACCAAATGTATGAATAGCAATATACGCTAATAGCTCGCATGGTAGAGTGGCTAGCGATATAGCCTCCCGCCTACCCACAGATTGTGTTGGTTTCTTAGCATCCCTAAGATGAACAGTTCCAATCATTAAAATACATAGTGTGTAATAATTTTAAGTGCCTTACTTTTTGCACTTACCCTGTCAATGTCTTTACATCGAAATCAACTGGCCACGCACTGAACTCAATATCAAAGCGTCGCAGCTCGTTGTTACCGTTTCCAGATGACTTGCTGCTTCTGGCCTGAGCCAATGCCTTTATCATATTCGAATACGCTCGTGACTGTTTACGACCGAGTCCCCGCATAAACAGCGATATAATAACAATGAGACCCACACTAGTGGTGATTTTAGCTATGGTCGGCATGGAATCGGCAACGATGTACCCACGTCTATAGAGAAATGTGACAAGCAATGGCGATGTGTAGTATCCTACTGACCACATAACAGACAGCTGCAAATTATTATTATGTGGTAGGATAAACGTAAATGGCATTCGGTATAGAAATATACATACATATATATGTATGTATATGTACATACTTATGTACATACATATGTATGTATTTACGTACGGTTGAAAGAATTTGTTCACCAAATTTCTCGGCTGCTCCGGCCTCATACATTTTACGCTGCGGCTCTGCCACTCCCTTATATTCCATATAGAGATTGGGGCCGAACACATAATTGAGGAAACTCGTCATGTTGGTTTTGCTAAGTTATTAAAAAATTGAAAATGTGGATATTTATGTTTTTTTTTTTTATTGTAATTACTGTGAAAGCTTGACCAGGGCCACTCACTCACATGTCATCCCAAGTTACGTTGATACCAGGGTGGTAGTAAAATAATTACTATCGGCATTAGGACTGATTAAAACGTGACAAAACAGATGGGACAATAATTGTACATACATATATTAGAGGGCTGCACGAATACATTCAAAACTTTTGTTATTCAGAGTACCTTTTAATATTCGAATACAAAATATTTAGTTATCCGAATATATATTAAGTATTTAAATTAACATTCATGCCAGTTAATTTTGATAAACTACAATACAACGGAACTGCCTGCATGACTTTGTGCAACAAAATGAATGAATGATTTTGTGAAACCAAATGAATGAATTATCAAATCATTCATATATTATGAATAACCTTAGTATGCGTCACCAAATGAATGATGGACTTGTTCATTCGAAAGTTTTGGTTTTGTGAAACAAGATCCACAATCCAACTTACGAAAATGTCGCCCTGGGCATTAAGGAAATGCCTGTCGCATTTTTAAAAAACAAAATTATACAATAGATTTCTGTGACGAAAAGAATAAAATAATTAATTTCGATAATTAATGTCGTGTCTCAAAAATCTGCACAAATTTAAAATATACATGTATATATGTAAATATACATATGTATGTATGTACTTACATATGCCAAATTACCCGTCCAATGCATTAAACCAATCTTGTTTTGCGTGCACAATTTTCGATTCTGCACACAAAATGAGTATTAAAATAACCAGTGTTAAATAAACAAGGACCCTCGACTCAGTGTAGTGTCATACAATCCGAACGATAAACATGACTTCGATAGTTAGTCTGTATAATGTAGCTTAAGTACCTTAATAAGCGGCTAAGAAATGGAAGAGCATAAACATGTGCAATCAAAAAACTTGGCATCTGGAAAGAGACTTGAGAATACCTTTACCCATATCTCTAGTTCAGAAGATGAAGAAGAATTGGATGAAAAGCATATCTTGGGTAATTTGTATTTTGGGTAGTCAAATATCACAGCTGGTATCAGGGAAGCGTCACCACCTAATTCATACATGCATATGTATGTATGTATGTATATACAGTCATGGACAAAAGTAATCGCAGCTAAGTAGTACAGTAGAATCATTTTAGACCCTTGAAGAGGATATTATAAAATTGGTCAGATGTTTGTAATGCACAGAAGGAGACGTTTCCGACCCCATAAAGTATATGTATATATTGTTGACCAGCATGAGAAGCTCAGTCAGATGTAGCCATGTCCATGTCTGTCCTTCCGTCTTTGAAAATCAACTTGACGCCGCCATCTTAAGAGCTATCAGGATGAAACTTGATATTTGAGCTACTTATAGCCCGGAGCAGATAAAGTATGAAAATTGTCAGGATCGGACCACCATATCATATAGTTATAGAAGAAACATAGATGAAGAAATTTGAGTATCTATGAAATTTACTAAAATGATAGTTTGGGATATAAAACATCAGATCCCAAAATTTCAATCAGATCGGATAAAACTAACATAAGTTACAGTCAATATAAATCGGCTCTACTACGTCTTTGCTTGAAATCCACAGAGCAGCTGAGCACACACACACAGACGCAACGCTACGTAAATTGTATGTGTATGCCTGCCAATCGCAGCCTGCAGCATGGGGAAGGAAAAGGAATGGAAATGATATTTGCAAGGTTTTGTCTGTGCTTGTTGTATTGATGAAACAAAAACCCTTGCAGAGGGTATTATAAAATTGGCCAGATGTTTGTAACGCATAGGCGCAGACGTTTCTGACCCCATAAAGTATATATATTCTTGATCAGCATGAGAAGCTGACTTGAAACAGTTGTGTCCTTCTGTCCGTCCTTCTGTGCAAAACATCTTCACACCGCTATCTTAAGAGCTATCGGGATGAATCTTGATATTTGAGCTACTTATAGCCCGGAGCAGATTAAGTTTGAAAATTGTCAGGACCACTATATCATATAGTTATAGAAGAAACATAGATGAAGAATTTGGACTATCGCTATGAAATTTACTAATATGGTAGTTTTGGATATAAAACATCAGATCACAGAACACATACGCAACGCTACATAAACTGTATGTGGATGCGTGCCAATCGCAGCATGCAGCATGGGGAAGAGGAACAAGAAATGGAAATGATATTTAGAAGGTTTGTGTGAGCATTGATGAATTGATGATACAGAAAAAGGGTTTGAAACATTTGAAAATATTATGGCCAAGGACTGCAGCTTCTTTAATATTTTTTTAAAATTTTTTCTTCCAAAATTGTGCTTTTTTTTTGGCTACAATACTTTTACCCATGACTGTACATACTATGTTATCCTGCACTTGTCAAATTGAAAACCAAAATATGTATTGTTAAAATATTCTTCTCTAACCTTAATGTTAAAAATTTACACTTTACAATGATTAATACAAATGTATACAATGATATATGTACATGTATAGCCGGACACTAGAAACTGACTGTATCGGGCAAGAATATCAATATACATATATATATATACATATGCACACATAATGTACATACATGTAAACATATATGTAAACAGAATTTAAAAATACTCGATTCAAAATCTGCATAATTGTGGACGATCTGTATTTTCCACGAATTAATACTTATACATATTTGCGGCATTAATCGCGTTGCAGATCTATTGTACAAAAACTACCAACCCGTCTCGGATGCATCTCGAACCCAAACTTACCGTACATCCGTGTTCCTTGAAAATACACTGCATTCGGGAGCTGCAACGTGCCTAATATGTATTGGTGGCATCAAACGCGTAGAGTCAATTTGGTCGTGTCAATCTTGTTATTGTTTTTTTCACCTAAATTGCATTCAACGCTGGGCTAATGACAGTGTCATGCAAATGAAGGTAAAAGGAGAGCAGCAGCGAAATGACAATCAGGGCTACTATAATCATTTGGGGGAGTTTGTTCCACCAAAGCGTAAAAAGTCTCTTCACTGGTGTTGCCCGCAGTGTCGTATGGAATATCAACCTGAGGAGAGGCCAACCACATACAACTGTTTTTGTGGTAAGGAAATCAATCCTACTGCACAGCCCTTCCTAGTTCCACATTCATGTGGCGAGGTTTGCGGAAAGTTTCTAAAACCAAAGTGTGGCCATGACTGCAAACTTCTATGTCATCCGGGGCCTTGTCCACCGTGTGCGCAGCAGTCTGAAAATACTTGCCGTTGCGGCAAATCTGCGCCACGGCCTCTGCGCTGTATAGACCGAGATTGGCAATGCCAAGAAAGATGCGAAAATCTTCTATCATGTGGCAAACACAAATGCAATCAGAGATGTCACCGTGCAGGAAACTGCCCAGGCTGCACCAGGCAGAGTACACAACCATGTGAGTGCGGACGAGATATGAAGGTTGTCAGCTGTGCCAATAGAAAATGGAAATGCCAGAATGTACGTGCCGCCGTAAATGCTTAATGATACTTAATACTTTAAAATATGTCCTTAGTATGTATGTACATATATGTTTTTCCTTATTTGATCAGATTTGTGGTGGCCGTTTTGTCTGTGGACTGCACTCTTGTGATAAAATATGTCATAAAGAACCATGCGAAATGGCTGAGTGTCCCTTTAACGTCCGAAGCTGTCCCTGCGGTAAAAATGTAAGTTTATCTGTTATTTTTGTTAGGATTGCTTAAAAGTGAATTAATTGAATTACAGAGCCAATCTTTGCCATGCAGTGAAGTGGTGGATTCCTGTGGCGACACTTGTCAAAAGATTTTGTCCTGCGGCCAACACACATGCACGCAACGTTGTCATCGTGGACCTTGCATTTCGGTAAGTTCAGAATTCTAATTAAGAATCACAATTTAAAATCATCAGTAATTGATTGTATTACGACTAAATTTTTCATGACCAAATGTATATCATCTTTTGTGTACATTATACCCTTGCAAAGGGTATTATAAAATTGGTCAGATGTTTGTAACGCACAGAAGGAGACGTTTCCGACCCCATAAAGTATATATATTCTTGATCAGCAAGAGAAGCTGAGTCGATATAGCCATGTCCGTCCGTCTGTGCAAATTAACTTCAAGTCCATCCGTCCGTCCGTATGAACACCTAGATCTCGGAAACTTGAGACCTAGAGCCACCAAATTTGGTATGTAGTCTCGTATAGTATGTACACTTATCGAGTTTGTTTTAAATTTTTGACACGCCCCTTTACGCCCCCGTAATTTGAAATAACTCGGTTATCTCTCGTAATTTTCTACTTTATGCAATCACATAAGGCACACTTAAATTTGATAATAATATCCAGCAAAATACCAAATTTTATCAAAATTGGACTAAAACCAGAGTGCCGGCGCTAACTTCGACCGCGACAAAGTTTGTATACCCTTGCAACTTTTTTGGTTGATAGCCATCAAAGTGGAAAAACGTTTTATCTAAAAAGGCTAATACAAGGTGGCGCAAAAGAAGTCATTCGGGCCAAAAGAAGTCATCCGATGTTGTTTGACTCTCATTTTTTTTCTAAATAAAAAAAACTTTGATTCTGTTTTTTTTACATTATGTTTATTTGACCAATAAAATTCTCAATTTGCAACCAGAATCAAAGTTTTTTTATTTAGAAAAAAATGAGAGTCAAACAACATCGGGTGACTTCTTTTGGCCCGGATGACTTCTTCTGCGCCACCTTGTATTTGCGAAAGAACAGCCTACAATCTTAGCATAAGAAATAACGAAGATATTGATCAAAGTCACTGTTTTCGACCGATTGCTCCTATGGGAGCTATATGATATAGTTACCCGATCTTTATCAAATTCGGTATAGTCATTAACAGATATATTAAACTAACAAATGTTTAATTTGAAATCAATCGCGTTAAAAGTAACGAAGTTATTGAGAAAAGTCACTGTTTTCGAAAGATCGTTCCTATGGGAGCTATATGATATAGTCACCCGATCTTGATCAAATTTGGCATAGTCACTTATATGTGTAATAAAGTCACCAATATTAAATTTCAATAGCGACAATAGCTCAGAAAAACGAAGTTATTGAGAAAAGTCACTGTTCGTGACTTTGCCGTTTCTATGGGAGCTATATGATATAGTCATCCGATCCGGCTGAATCAGAGATATACAACCCCTGCAGTATATACAAACCTACATGCAAAACTTCAGCTCTGTAGCTCCTACGGTCTAGGAGCTCCTACGGTCCGCTGCTCTGGCAGCCGAATATTGTATTCTGAACTATATTTCTTCTCTAAAATCAAGAAATAATGTAAACTCAACAATATTTTCGATTGTTAAGAATAGTGCGAACAAAAGTTTCAAAAAGCGCGCGTATTCGAGTATCCGATATTTGGCATCCGGCAACGCTATCTCAAAATTTGACAGCTTCTTTTAGCCGGAAAAAGCTACTTTTAGCTATAATCCCGCTAAAAACATGGTTTTTCTTTTGTTAATTGCACAAAAACTACATAATAAATCGCCAAGGCGCACCTGAGGTCGTGCTCGTGGAATTTTTCTCTTTTGTTTGATACCAAATTTATGTAGTTTAAGCGCGTTTTGGGCCCGAGTAGCTATAGTAAATATTTACCAAGAATATATATACTTTATATGGTCGGAGGTGCTTCATTCTATGCGTTGCACACTTCTGACCAAAATTAATATACCCTTTTTGCAAGGGTATAAAAAGCCAAGTTATGCATATAAACGTTTTTCCATAAGTCCGCAGTTGGCCGTTGGCTAGTGGGGGCGCTAGGGTGCTCGTATGTTGGAGTGAGCGAGATACTAAGATATGCTTGTAAAAATACGTAAATACATTTCTTATTATTTGTTTTTACTGGTGTATGGTATACCGAAGTCGGCGAGACGACTTACTTACTTCATTTTTAATACATTTGTCCGCTTAACGCGCTTTTAAATCGTTAGCCTTTTAGACAATGTATAATCTTTTAAATATTTAAATTTTATAGGGGCCCTTCAACTTGTATGCACGGTGGACCTTAGGGTCCCAGTCCGGGCCTGGCTTATGCTGGGTGATCGGTATAATATGATATGATAATAAAACATTTTTATCTGTTAACAGTGCCCAGTCACAACAAGGAAGAAGTGCCGCTGTGGTCTACACGAAAAGGAGCTGCCATGCTCTAAAGAGTTTACGTGTGATACTAAATGCAAGCAAGTTCGGGACTGCGGAAAACATGCCTGCAACAGAAAGTGCTGCGGAGATCAGTGTTTGCCCTGTGAAAAGATATGTGGCAAGCCTTTGAGTTGCAACAAGCACAAATGCCAATCGGTTTGTCACCGTGGGCCTTGTTATCCATGCAGGCTGGAGTCAGTAGTTAATTGCCGATGTGGCAAAACACGACGACATGTTCCTTGTGGCAGAGAGAGAAATACACGGAACCTATGCCTTGAGCTGTGTCGGTTAGTTGCATTTGCTCCTGTTTTTTAATCGAGTACTTACACAGACCTTTCTGTTTTAGAATTTCAGCCAAGTGTCATCATTTCGTAGAACATCGTTGCCATAAGGGTGATTGTCCGCCATGCCGCCAGAAATGTGGCCTTCCAAATGATGTCAGCGGTTGTGGCCACATTTGCAAAGCGGTATGCCACGAGGCCGTAAAAGTCAAAAATCAGAAAACATTAAATATCAAAACGCAGATTAAAAAAGTGAGCTAATAATTTTTGTATAATCTTTTAAACCAGCTTAATTTTAGTTCTACTCTAAACGTCTCATTTTTCACATTGTCATCAGACATATGAATATAAAGTTTTTCCACATCCGCGTTGTGAGGAGAGCGTAAATGTCAAATGCATTGGTGGTCACGAAGTGATAACCACACCTTGTTGGAACTCTAAGCCAACCTCGTGTTATCGTAAATGTGGCAGAGTATTGAAATGTGGTAATCATCAATGTAATCTTACTTGCCACACGGTCCCGAATTTGGAGAGCATGGAGCAACAGGTAGGCTGTATCAACTGTGAAGAGGGCTGCGTTAGACCCAGATCTAGTGGTTGTAGTCATCCCTGTCCCAAAAGCTGTCATTTACCTCCCTGCTCTCCATGCAGTGTTTTGCTTAAAAGTAAGTGCCATTGCGGACTCATACAAGTAATGTACAAGTGTAGCGAATTTTTTAACGATACGGCCTCAATCCAGGAGCAACTCGAGCAAAAGGAGAGATTGGGAAGCTGCGGAAATCGTTGTATTAAAAATGTTTGTACAAGCGCCTATAAAAGAAGTAATCTTATAATTCCGAGATTAATTGGCGTCTTTATATTGTAGTTTCCTTGTGGTCATCGATGTCTAGCCGATTGTCACTCTGGGATATGCCCAGGTCCCGAGCTATGTCGTAAAAAAGTACGCATTTACTGCCCTTGCAAAACGTTAAAGCAAGAAATTTCATGTGATATTCATCGAGCTCGCCAATTGCTACTACAGTGCAACTCTCAATGTGAAGCTATTAACTCACGTGCTTTTAGAGAACTTGCACAAAAACAACACTTGGAGGAAGAAAAAAATCGTCTGGAGTTCGAGAAATTTCAACAAAAGTTTGAAAAGCGCAAGCACAAGGAGCGCAAAATTGCAGACATAGAGCCAAGCCAAAAGACGTTCAATTGGCAACGCGGAGCCATCTATGCTGTGTCTTTAACGGCAACATTAGGAGCGCTGGCAGTAGCTTACTATGCAGATAGGTAATCCACATATTTATCATTAATTCCTAATATTTGTCTTGGGTCAAATTTTTGTATTGTAGTCAATCATGTTTAATTTATTTCAGAAAATGAAATAAAAAACGATTTAAGTAAAACTTCGGAAATTAATTACTCCTCTACTTCACGGTAGACGCTATAATTTAACAAGTAAAGACAAATAGATGTGCTTGAAAGACAATTATTTAAATATCCGGTTGGCTTACGCCTTCTTAGGCTTTTTATAGATAGAGGCAGCAACAAACACAGAAGCGCTTAGGAGCGTTGATATAAAAAAGTTGGTTAGCAGCATCTTGTCAAACGATTGTACGTAAACGGTATAAATACGTGCTATTAAGAAAAATGGAAATAACCTGATTAGAGAGTCGAATGTTAACGGGGTTTTACAAGCAATACATACTCATGTTGGTAAATGCGGACAAGACCCAGGTTGTGCGACTAACGGAGCTGGCATCCTTGGTCCTTAATATAGCCATCAGCTGAAGAACTTTGCTTGTCGCTCCAATAGGCGTACAGAACGGCTAATCAAAAAATAGACAAAAATCATTGGTATGGATTTTATTAAACACTGATACATATGTATATGTACTTTAATTTGCGGAAAAGCTACGTATAGATAGCAACATAATTATTACTTAATAATGTTGACCAAGCAGATTACGCTCACACGATTACAAAATAGAAAACAAAAACAAAATAAAAACTCGTTTTACTACTGAAAATGTAAAATAAAATTAAATCAATGATTGTGGTGTACAAAATCGACAAATTAATTTCCGTCGATTTTTTTTATCTCTTATCGGGTATATAAAGCTTCTCTCCAAGCAGTAACATGATAAAATTATAGCAATTGACTCACCACTAGGAATGTTAAAATGATAATGGGAAACAGCTTCAGATATATAAGTGTTGCAATTATCACATAGATGATCGAAAAAAATTGTGTTCGGTTGCCTAGAAGATCCTGATATTTGAAAGCCCAATAAATGAGGGCATATTCTTGCAAGAGCAGTACAGGGTATTCCATATAAGAGAGGAATTCATAGTCTCGCGTGTAGTTATAAGATAACATCACCGTATAGCTAAAAAGCTCCAAGCATAATCCCACGATACTTATCCCTGGGGAATTGATTAAGTATTTATGTTTGTGGTATTAATAGACATACATACATATGTATGTGCATATATGTACATAAGTTTGTGTTACTAGAGAGATGAAATTTCTTGCTCACCTTTGGAAGACTTTGCCTTCCGGATGGTATTTATCTGTGGCACTTTAATAAACAGACAACTTGAGACCGTTATTAGGCTTAGCATATCGGCTAAAACAAGCACAACGCCTTTTTCCAAGTAGTGGAAGACCAATTCGACCACACCACCAGCCATTGCGACCGTCCAACGAACTTTAACACAAATTGGTCAACGCTTTTGGGAGACGGGTATCGATTACCAGAATGTCATATCTTTACCACCAGGCATTCGGCCATCAATGATTAACTAATCATGTTGTGATTTGTGTAGTGATTGTATTGTATTCACTTTAAAACACTCATTCAACGCAAACCGGTTATCTATTAAGGTTAACAGCATAATCATTTAGCATCGAGCAAAAAAGAAAAAAGTCAAGACACATAAACTTGGGCATTCCCTTGCGATTTATTTTCTAGCTTTTGTAAAATTATTCCATTAAATATATAATTAACATTTCTCAAAATCTATTCAGATTGTATGCGATAAGTTATCGGTTACACTCAACCAGAGGTGCAGCGCTAACTTCGGCGGCGCCGAAGTTTTGTATACCCTAGCAAGTTCTTTTTTAACTCCTGCCTTTCCAACAGGCGTCAAAGAGGAAAGACGCGTTGAATATCAAGTAGAATTTACCTGAAATAAAGGCCTACAACGATAGATCTTATAATATATGTAGTCTCTCGATCCTGGTCCTTTAGCACTGTCATTTGTTGGTACATATATTATTAGGTATATATTAATTTTGATTATAGCTTAGAAAATATTGAAGTTAATGGTAGATGGGAGATATGTACATATACAACCTGTCGCGGAGAGGCTTCTATGCGTTGCACACTTTTCACCAAATGAATAATAGTTATTGAATATATCTTCTTTGCAAGGGAATAATAAGATATCGATCGCATGTGATATCAAGTGGGCTACATGCGATAGATCTATCTAGATATGGCAAAAGAAAATTGAAAAATAGACACTACGTAAAAAAAGCGTTGCCAGATGACATAATGGTAAATATGGAAAAATCGGCTAACGCTATATTTCAGTGTTGGCAAAGGCCATTTCCTATGTATTATGGTGCTGCCACTCTGTTGTTTTATTTGGCGCGTTGTTTAACTACTCTGGCAGCCAAATATTTTACCCTGAATTATAAAATCGGGGAATATTCGGCTGCTCTGAATTCTGAACTATATTTATTCTATAAAGTCAAGAAGTATTGTAAACTCAACAATATTTTCGTTTGTTGAATTTAGTGCGAACAGAAGTTTCAAAATGCCCGCGTATTCGAGTATCCGAAATTTGGCAACACTATCTCAAAATTTGACAATAGTTATTTTTGCTATAGTCCCGATAAAAACATAATTATTCGTTTGTTAATTACAGAAAAATTATGCAATAAATTGCCAATGCGCACCAGAGGTCTTGCTCGTGGAATTTTCCTCTTTCATTTGATACCAAATTTATGTAGTTTAAGCGCGTTTTAGGCCCGAGTAGTTTAAGTAAATATTATGTGCGTAAAGTTAGCCACACTGTTAATGCCGAGTTATCCACAACCCTCTGTTAACCCACTGTTAAGTTTTTTGCATTTTTGATTTTCAATTTTTCAGCTATTTAGTAACTATTTTAAATGAAATAAAGTTTAATATGCTAAAAAATATATCAATCTATTGTTTTTATTCACTTTTGGAGGATTTTGAGCATTCTATATATTTACAATTTGTCCATGAAAATGGGCATTTTACGTATTCGTTCAGCACAGCTCAATGACAATGAAATGCCAGAATTTTCCCCAATTATTCATTATAATCCCCAAGAAATTTCAATGAAAACGTGTGAACGGTTTTCGAGAAAATTGCATTTTTGTTGACCACCCATGTTTTTCCCCATACAAAATATGCCAGAAATATGCGCCGACTTTGGCGAGAATGCACACTTTTCCAAGAACACAGCTCAATGGACATTGAATGCCAGAATGATCAGTGGACTTTCAGGAATATGTGCATAGAATTTTATTCAGAATGTGTGAAAGGTTTTCGAGAAATATGTAAAAATATATGGGTACCTCAATGAAATAAATATTTTTTGTGCAAAGCCAATTCGCCTCAATTTTCTTCTTCTTCCCCTTTTTATATCCCCATACAAAATATGTCAAAAATTGCGCCGACTTTGGCGAGAATGCACACTTTTCCAAGAACACAGCTCAATGGACATTGAATGCCAGAATGATCAATGGACTTTCAGAAATATGTGCATAGAATTTTATTTAGAACGTGTGAAAGGTTTTCGAGAAATATGCATAAAGGTAAGGGTATATATTTGTTCAGCAAAGGCAGGTTGCCGTTCAGTTTTGAATTTCGCCTTTCCATAGGGTGGAATAGGGGGTATCAGGCACATATGGTGCCGATGAAATATTGGGTTTTGCACTGTGGTACACGTGTGGTAATAAAAACATTTTGATTTTTTCTTATTGTAAGAATATTGGGTTTTGCACTGTGGTACACGTGTGGTAATAAAAACATTTTGATTTTTTCTTATTAAACTGCTCAGCAGAAGTTGATAAAACTTTTATAAGACACTCTTGAAATATCCCCTAATCGAACAAGCTACCGTGCATTGCTTGATGGTGGCTCTGAGCTGAGATATTCGAGCTCAAATTCGAATGCAATTTTTTTTACGATTTTTGTATGGAGCGAAATCATAGGTTGCTCCACTGATAAGCGATTTTCTCAAAAACTGCTCAGTAGACTTTGATAAAACTTTCTGGTGACACTCTTGAATATGTAGCGCTCATTTTGGCGTATCGTGCATTGCTTGATGGTGACCCTGAGTGGAGCTATGCTCCAAAATGTGGGGAGCCGATTTTTCCAGTGCAAATTTTTAATACTAGGAACGTTGAAAACCCCTCAAAAACTAGTTAAATCAATAGATTTTGATTTTCTTAACAAAATACAACTTTATTTCATCCAAAAAAGTTAATAAATAACGAAAAAATTGAAAATTAAAAATTGCAAAAAAGTTAACAGAGGGTTAACAGAGGACCGTCGCTAACTCAAACTTAACAGCGTCGCTAACTTTACGGACATGTAAATATTTACCTTTGTACAAGCAGCTACAATTATTTCTATCATCTGGCAAGACCAAACTCACGGTTATTTAATAGCAAATATATCGATAACATTGAAACATTCTTACAGAGCGCTGGCAGCACTCTGTAGTTAGCAGGAATTGATGAATATCAACTCTGAATCGTTGTAAAAGAGCAAGAAAAAAGCAAAAACGAAAGCAAAAAATTATCTATTTCTTTAGTGTGTGCATACATAATTGAACTAGGTAAGCAATCTAAAAAATAATTATTTACTTGTATTACCTTTTTTTTTGTCTTACTAATGTCTTAGCAAGAAGGAGGCAAGCTATTGTGTTTGGACATGTGTATTTAAAAAATGTATGTACATAAATATGCACATCTACGTATGTATGTGTACCCAGCGGGAAAAATTCCTTTGTGATCTCGCCCCTTTTCACATGGCAGACATTTTATGATACTCAAGTTCAGTAGAACACATGCGAGTATGTATGTATGTATATGGGACTTTCTATGTGTCCAGTAATGGAGACAGAAGTATTATTCTAAAATAATCAGAAAATGTTGGCGCTTTTTAATAAACCCCTGTGAGCCACACAAAATTGGCCTTAAAATCTTAAATTCATCAAGGACTTCTAGCAATATCTTCTCATTGATGTGACATTTAACAAATACAAAGTGTTGGTGTTTCCAAAAACTATATTTTTTATAGTATAAAAACAGAAAATATACGTAAACGTGTCTTGAAGACTTCGAATGTTTCTTGACAGTCGCCCAAAGTAATAATATTTTAATTTAGTACAATTTATGGTGACCAATGGCTCTAAAACAAAAAAGATGTTTGATTTCTGCAAAAACCTTAACATTAACACAGCTGCCGATCTTCCCTTCTTGTTTTTAGAAAATTCCTTTATGATTTTCACGTCGTTGATTGCCGCAGATGCTGTCTGCAACGGATTCCTTTTTGGTGTGTTTGCAATGAGGCACGAGGTCGACAGTCATTTAGCGATGGGTCATTCTTTGTGTAAAAATTCGTGCATAATAACTGAACAATAATTTCTCGATCCAATAAATCTTTAGAAGAGTGCTCTAACATTGTTCCTCATGAAAAAACAAATATTTAATTTTCACACCGAATCACTTAATACTACACACCCATTCACTGTGAATCAGTGATATTCAACTCATCTCTACACGCCAATCTCAAGTAGGAGGAAAAAATAGTGGCTTAAATTGCAAGGTGTAGCGATATTCCTTCTGCGCTGCTGTGGATCTTTGTTGGTGCTTCTTCCTCCGTCCGTTACTTATGTCTCTTGTCATTTCTCTTCCATGGCTCTCGCTCTCGGCACCTCAATCCATGTTTCTATGTGTTTATGAGTTTTAGCTGCTGTTGTACCATTTTGTATTTCTTCTTATTCTGCTTTGCACCGTTGTAGCCTCTGCCACTGCCTTTTCCCGTCAAGCTGATCTGTCAGTGTTTTTTTTTTTTTTTTTTTTTTTTTTTTTTAATTTTAAATATATGTTAATGCTCTTTGTGTCATTTTTTTATATGAATAATAGTGTAACTTCTCTTAAATAAATCATTTCTTGAACAGATTTATTGCAAAACATTTTTTGTTGTGAATTGGTGCGATATTTGATAAAAAAAAATTTGTAATAAATCTTTTTCATTAAAATTAAAAATTGAATTGAATTCCCCCTTAAACACATGAACTTGATTCTTTTGTCAATTAAAACAGATTTTCTTAACATTTATAGAAGAGCAGCAATCTCATCAGTCAGCTGGTAAGAGTGTGACTCCAATTTTTGGATGAATTATAAGTATTATGGAAAAAGGATGTTCAGTTGCTAACAGTAAATCCGTGGCAAGTGCAACTTCAACTACCGTCGCTACCGCCACAAACTTCATATCTGGCCAATCCGATTTTAAGGCAGGTCTTGATCATCTTCCAACAACTAGCCAAGGACACATTGGTGAAGCAGTAACTGAAGCGAAAACAGAAGCACTTGTATCTATGTCAAAACTGAGGAATGATGTCGATGAAGTGCATGGCTTTGCCGTAGTACTCGATGATGAGTCAAGTACATCTGGGGTGTTAGAGACCTTCGATATAAGTTCTTCCAACTCGCTGCCCACCAACACGGAAGCCATGCATTCTGTAGGTGTGGTGGTGGCTGTGGACGATGGCTCCTCCACTGACACCCTTAATGTAGGGCATGGGCATGATCATCCCTCCGAACATAGTCAAGTATTTTTCAATAATAATGATCACGGAGAGAAACAGGACGCAATAGTCTGCATAATAAATGACGATGACGAAGCGGAGGTACTGATCGAGGAGGACGATGATGACGATGAGGATGGCAATGATATTGTGGATGCTGCCATTGATTGTCCGGACACTTCTCAATTGCCGCTGCCCGATGGCACCATCATTGCAGCTGATGGATCCAAGATCTTTTTGGAGACCCCTGTCATTGAGGATGTGCAACAGCACACTGGTGAAGCCGATACTGTTGCAACAGTATCGGAGCTTGGTGAGAAGCCCGGAAAACCCAAGCGACTCAGTGATGAGTTTATGATTGCTGAAGACCTATTGGATGATCAGGCATCGGCTGTAGCACCTACCGAAATAAAGTCAAGACCTGAAAACGCATGTCATAACCAGGATCCGCAACCCAGGGAAATCGAAAGGGAGGAGGGAAATGTGGCGTCTACATCCCAACACGACAAATTGATGTCTGTGCGTCTGAAGCAGATGACCCTAACAGCTAATGCTTCTAATTCTTCCTCCACCTCCTTACCAATAGCTGCCACACCAGCTCAGGCGGATACTGAATCGATGGATTTAATTGAGCGTTGCGATTTTGAAACTGAACAGCGCCTTACTGGGGGCATTGTACTGCGCACTAGTTCAATTGTGAGCAAAAACAAACTAAATCTAAGTCTGATAAATTCTTTGGGGAGTGGACCAACAGCAGGAGTTAGTAGCAGCACCGACGATTGGCCCACTAGCAGCACAGGACGAGCGATTTCCTCAGACAGCAAGGTAAGTTTTTAGCTAATATAGGACACAACCAACAATTTACCATTTTCAATTTTCTAGTGCACTTACAAAGATCTATCGACCACACCAACAAGCAGCCGCAAGTACACAAATAGTCGTTTGAGTAAATCGACTGCTAAACTCAACTTGGGGTCCTCTTTGAAATCTGAATCCTTGCCGGTAGCAACATTCGCCGTTGCCTCCTCTAATGCTATGTCGACATCGACGACGTCATCGGAGGCAGCCACATCTTGTCAAGAAGTTTCGCGGACAGATGGTTTCACGAATACCAACTCAAATGATAACGCATGTTTGGCAAGAAGTTTAGCTCCTACTTTGAGCTGTCATCAGGAGGACAAGAACCTTGAGCCAACGGGCTCACATTCCATTTCCTTTAGCTCTGTTGGTTCTCAGACCACTCAGGAAGGCGGATGCAGTCGCAGTAGTGTCTTGAATTCTTCTCAAAATGCTTCTCTAGATGATGCGCAACCATCGACATCGTCATCCGTTACAACTTCTTCAGCTCGTTGCCATTATGCAGCAGCCACAAAAACGCTGCGCCATGTTAACGCCAGCGCCCAGACTCAGGAACGTTTTCTTTCGCGAACCAATAATTTAGCACCTAACGGCGGAGCAGGAGGAGAAGCATTATCAACTCAAGCGCCACTTACCCGACGAAGACGTAATGAGATAATTGTTCTAGATGTGGTATTGGAGGAGGAAGCCACTAACGGACATCGAAGCGGGGAAAGCGAACTCGTTGATCCTGGCAATTTTGGTGGAACGGAAGAGCCTTGGGTAAATTGCGATGAGGAGAACAATTGCTCAGATCTAGAGGAGATTTGCACTTGCCAAAATGGAAACGGAGCCAGTCGCAGCAGCAGCAGTACCAGCCTAAGTGAGGTCATAGAAATGGATGCTATGCAAAACGACGAGCAAATAGCTTTGCTATCAACATCGACCTCTGTCAAGGCTAATGCAGCCACAGGCGACAGTTATCTGCCCAATTCTAGCTCGACGGTCTCTCAGCAACGCAAACGTAAATATAACGAAGGACATCTGCTAGATGGTTGCGATTATTCCATGGTTGTTTCTGCCGACACTGGGACAAGTGTTGTTGGCAGTGGAATTGGGGATAATTGTCGCAAAAGAATAGCATACGACTTTGCTTCGACTCCACGAAGTTCTGGACCTATAGCGATGATGTCTATGGTACCCACCCCTCAGTTAGCCCACTCATCGCCTTTAGGACGCAGAACTCCTCGTTCTGGACTGGTTCTCACACGTGACAACCCGCCACCGGAACTTCAGCACTGGCTGGCTCAATTCCAGCGCTGGTCTCATGCAGAACGTTTACTTGCCGTTGACCGCTTGATCGACAATTGCGATCCTTCACAAGTGCGTCACATGATGAAGGTCATTGAACCGCAGTTCCAGCGAGACTTTATATCCTTGTTACCTCGGGAGTTAGCCCTGTTTGTGCTCTCATACTTGGAGCCGAAGGATTTACTACGTGCCGCCCAAACCTGTCGTAGCTGGCAGTTCCTTTGTGACGACAATCTGCTGTGGAAGGAAAAGTGTAGGAAAGCCCAGATTCTCACAGAGTCACGCAGCGATCGGCCAAAACGAGGCCGTGATGGAAATATGCCACCCATATCGTCTCCTTGGAAAGCAGCCTATATGCGGCAGCATATTATTGAAATGAACTGGCGTTCCCGTCCTGTGCGAAAGCCGAAAGTCCTAAAGGGTCACGACGATCATGTCATAACATGCCTTCAATTCTCTGGTAATCGCATCGTATCTGGTTCCGATGACAATACGCTTAAAGTTTGGTCTGCTGTTAATGGAAAGGTTAGCAATTTCAATCAGCTTAATTCTTTACTTCGACAGTTAGCTAATCGTATTATCCCTGTTTCATTCTTAGTGCCTACGCACGTTAGTTGGTCATACTGGCGGAGTGTGGTCCTCGCAGATGTCGGGAAACATCATTATCTCTGGCAGTACGGATCGCACTTTAAAAGTTTGGGATATGGAAAGCGGCGCCTGCGTTCACACACTTCAAGGACATACGTCCACAGTTCGCTGCATGCATTTGCATGGTAGCAAGTAAGTTTTTATGGCTTGAATACTCTCTGAAAACTTACAGACTTGTTTAAATTCTTCTACCTAATAGGGTGGTCAGTGGATCACGTGATGCAACTTTACGGGTCTGGGACATTGAGCAGGGCTCCTGCTTGCATGTCCTTGTTGGGCATTTAGCCGCTGTGCGCTGTGTGCAATATGATGGTAAGCTTATTGTATCCGGAGCATACGACTATATGGTCAAGATCTGGCATCCAGAGCGCCAGGAGTGTCTTCACACACTCCAGGGACACACAAATCGCGTCTATTCGCTTCAGGTATGGATAAAAACACAGGTCTAGATTTTTTAATATATAGAAAAGTTTCTAGTCTAATGTGTGTTTTTTAGTACATGGTGTTAACGAATCTGGGTTGTTTTTCCAGCACATTCATGTGTTTAAACCCTTTTTTACAAAAATGTCAAAGGAGCTAACTTCAACTATGCCGAAGGTTATATACCCTTGCAGTCCTTGGCAATAATATTTTTACATGTTCAAAATTCTTTTCCTACAACTTCAAATTATTACTCTTTTTACTAAAATTTTTTCTTCTTCCCTCATTGCCTAAGCATACCACGGCACGCATACACATAGAGTTTACGTAGCGTTGCGTCTATGAGTGTGTGTGTGTGTGGTCTGCTGCTTTGTTTAATTCGATCAATGACGTAGTAGGCAGCCAGCAGCGCTGCCGACACCGATTTATGTATAATAACTAACTTGTGTTTTATTTATGCGATCAGATTAAAATTTTGGGATCTGATGTTTTACACCCAATACTATCACATTAGTAAATTTCATAGCGATAATCCAACTGCTTCACCTACTTTTCGTGTACAACTACATACATATATGATATAGTGGTCCGATAAAGTAACGATTTTCGTACTTGATCTGCCCCAAATAATAAATAAATAAATAAATTAACACAGAAAAAAAATTTCAGTTCTTGAAGAAACATTTTTGCAGAAATTGGAGTATCCCCATGTAATTTACCAATATGATAGTATTTGATATAAAACCTCAGATCCCAAAATTCGAACCTAATCGGATAAATAGAACACAAGTCAATATAAATCGGCTCAAGCGCTGCCTACTACGTCATCAACAAAGCACATGCATACACAAACAGACAACGCTACATGAATGTATGTATGTATGTGTATGCGTGCGGTGCTTCGCTTAAGGAATAATGGAAGAAGAACAAATTGTAGCAAAAAGATAAAGTTTTGTTTGTGTATTGATGAATTGAGTTGCAGGGAAAGAAATTTCAAAAAGTAAAAATATTGTTGCCAAGGACTGCAAGGGTATATAAACTTCGGCATAGCCGAAGTTAGCTTTTTTGATATTTTTAATTAAATTAATAGCGTCATGTGAACCTAATTCATATCTAAATTAGAATCAGGGTACGCATATTAACTTCTTAAGAACATTTATCAAAATAAAAACATGTCGGCCTGTGTAATTAATATAATAATTAAAAAAATCGACAAATTAATAATTGTGATCTCGTGCAGTTCGATGGCTCACATGTGGTTTCGGGATCGCTGGATACTTCGATACGAGTGTGGGATGTAGAGTCAGGCAATTGCAAGCACACTCTAATGGGTCATCAAAGTCTTACCTCTGGCATGGAGTTGCGACAAAATATCCTTGTTTCGGGTAATGCCGACTCAACTGTTAAGGTGTGGGATATCACAACTGGACAATGCCTGCAGACACTATCTGGTAAGGATCAGCCACATATTTGGACTATATTTATACAGTATCAGAATCAACTCCGTAAAATGTAGCTAGTTGATCGATTTTTACTGAAACTATTGTGTTACGTTCACAATCAAATACCAAACAAATCTATTTATCTATTTTTCAGGCCCCAATAAGCATCAGTCCGCAGTTACCTGTTTACAATTCAATTCGAGATTTGTAGTAACTAGTTCCGATGACGGCACCGTCAAGCTATGGGACGTGAAGACCGGTGATTTCATTCGTAACTTAGTCGCCCTTGATTCCGGAGGTTCCGGTGGCGTTGTGTGGCGTATCAGGTAAGTTATTAAATGTTGGGGAGGCTTATAAAATTTTTTCCAACTCTCGTACACTTCTTTCAGGGCAAATGATACAAAGCTTATTTGTGCTGTTGGCTCACGTAATGGAACAGAAGAAACTAAGCTAATGGTTCTAGATTTTGATGTGGAGGGCGCATGTGTTAAATGCTCATAGGAGCAGGATAAGCCGCAATTCCAATTTGGCTACACACGACTTTGCTATGCTCTAAGATTTACAAGACCTCTAAGTGAGATTCCATTGCAAATTTATTTTAACAGAGATCACAAACTTATACCGGGATCGTCCGGAACGAAAGTTGCTTGCCTTGCCAACAAAATGCAGCTACTCAGTCACACATTTACAACAACATGAAAAAAACACATCAAAACAGGCGAAGAAAAAGGGATTGGGCATAGTTTGGGGATGGCTATAAGTGTGCTTTATTATTATTTTCTTCAGTTAACGTTGCGTCATAGCCAAAATTTAATGTCGTTCATAGAATAATTTTGCTATTTTAATTCTTATTTTGATTGATAATTACATTCGAAATCGATTGAATAAGCCATAAATAGGCATAGTAATAATATAATATTATATTTAACCCTACTTTTTTAATTCTGAATATACTGTTAAAGAAACCGTCGAAAATGCTGACCCAGAGAGAGAAGACAGAGTTGGAAAAAAGTTAATGGAAAACAGCTTTATATTGATTAAATTTAAATTTGTTTAACTGAATAATTGAATATGTAATGCTAGTTGCGCATTTTTTTTTTGCACTTGAATATTGCTTCCCCATTTACGTTTATTGTTTACATTAGTGTTTTCGTTCAAATTGTTTTGTTTATTAATGTACTATATGCAGTATATGAATTTGTTGTATACTCTTGATTTTTGATTTAATATGTTACCGAAATATTTGCTTCCACCTTAAAAGACTCAAAATCTGAAAGAGGGGAAAATAATTGAAAATTCCCGATCATGGCCAGAAACCTGCCACAGTCGTCGTTTTATAGTGTTTAAGAACGACTCGTAGCAAGGAGTTTAGCTCACACCCACCCACGGGCACACTCAACACAAAACACATCCACACACATACAATGCATTAAGCAAACATATATTTTAATTATAGACTGATTTATTAGTAATTGAAATTAATCTACAAATATGTATGTGTAATGGTACCGTATGTATTTCAATAAATTTGATTGGTTTAAGCATATATTTAAATAAACGCAGGAGTAATAAATAGTTAATAATATTCATCTGATTCTGTTGATATTTGTTTTTATTATCCTCGAAACCAAAGAGCCTGCATTAAATGAAAAATTTCTTTTCCTTGTTTCGAGATATTCAAGAAAATCCGACTACTATGAGGCTACAGAACAGGAGGCTGAGAACTACTCCCATTGCAAACCAGACCGTGGAGAATCCTTTGGACGTTACATCATCACTTAACGCACGAATGGCATTTACGTGGCGTTTATTCATTCGCTGCAGAAAACGTAGCCTCAACACATGATTGTGTACCGTTGTAACAAGCAATGGAAAAATCGGAAAGCGAGGAACCTTGTTTACAGCCTTGTTGTGGTAAAGGTACCGTTTATCAAAGCGTTCTTCTCAAACGTCATGAGTTCACCTCGTCATCCCTTGTAATGGGTTCCAGGTGACTGGGCTGCGTGCGGCACATGGCTAATTCACTTAAGTATAATCCACATATGTAGTTATTTATGGCGCATTCGGTGAGTGCCTTTACACCGTCGTCGCACTAAGCTACTACGCTATCGTATATCTTTATATATTTATGACCTTACGAATGTTGGATACTCTCATTAAACTGAATATAGAGACCTCTGTGAACTGCTTGCTAAAAATAGACATAAAATCTTCTTGATCGATAACAGTTGGGTTTATTATATTCTATTTGGCAAGCGTAATAGTAAGCGTATTGCATTTCTGTAATAAGTATTCTATTTCTTGTTGTCGTACAACGGCGAATATGGAGAATTTGTCCACACAAGTCAGGAATAGCTTGTTGTTCGTGAAGATGTCGATATGCAGCATTTCGTCGAGAATAGATGATGTCGTTTTGGGACCGTATGTGCAATCAAGTCGAGCAATAATTTCATCGAAATTATTCACAGTGTTATAAAATGTAAGCATATGTGGCTAAATGTCTCCCAGACCCATGCTTCGTGGTCACCATTAAAATTTGGTACCGTTTTTGAAACGTCTAGTCTGACCTCACCTCTAATGCTGGGGTCCATTTGTACACTTTTGTTTGGAGGGTTTCTATTCTGAGTAAGCTTACATAAATTTTTTAATGTTCGAGTTGATCAAAGATCGCGAGTGCGCTTTCTATTATTGCCTTTATCGCTTCTGGATCCATTTCAGTTTAATCAGGTTTCTGGGGTCTAAGTCCTATTGTATTATCTTCGTCAGTATCGTCTTCGATTTTAATGTCCTCAAGTCATTAGCATCGGGAGAAAACAATGTATTAGCGAAATAAATTAAACAATACAATATAGTATAGTTTTAATGTCCCTATAGGCTCAAGTCATTAGCATCGGGAGAGAACAATGTCTTAGCGAAATAAACAATACAATATAGTTAATGATCGAAAGATTTACATATGTATGTACATATTTACGGCCAAGTGCCGGAGCAATGTATCTTTACTGATTCAACTGTCGTACAAGACTGAATGTATCAAATGAAAAAAAATAGACAGAGAGATGCAACGCTACGTAAACTGCATGTGTATGATCCCTTATATGTAGGTACATACATATGTATGTATGTACACAAACAATGGGTTTGCAAAGGAGATGGGAAAGAGAAGGTATAGCGAAATTGAAAGGGATAGAGTGAGAGGTTTGGCACACAGAAAGAGTTCAAAATATATATGTACATGTCATTGCAAAGACTGCAAGGTCAACTTCTTCAATATTTTATTTAAAAACATATTCAAATTAATTGAGTATTTTTTACTTTTAATTTCTGCAACTAAATTGTACAGAGAAACGAAAAAGACAAGAAAATGGTAATGAAGAAAATAAATACAACTTTAACTTTGCATTGTCCTTTCAAACGAAAACAAAAAATTGCGTTTGTTGATCTCTGCTAAGAAAACATGCATACATATGTATGTATGTACATATACCTTTATATGTACATATGTGTGTGTATGCAAGGGGAAAGGGGTAAAGGCAAAGAAAGATTTTCGGTGCCAGCGAAATAGAAAGAGACAGAGCGAGAGTTTGAAGGTTTTGTATGTATCCGTATGTTTCCTGAGAGACACAGAAAATGAGTTTCAAAAATGTCCAAATATTCAGGTATACATATATGAATGTACATATGTATGTATGTGTGTATGTAAACTTCAACATACAGTATGTCCATTAATTGTTTGCAAAATGAAAAAAGGCACACAATTTGAAGTTTAACTTAATTATTTATTATAAAAAGCACTAATTTTCATGTTTGGCCCTTTATAATATTTTTTTTCAGTCTATTCTTAAGTAAATAGTAAACAAAAAAAGTGAAAAAAGAAACAAAAACATAAACAATTCATAGAAACAAAAAAAAACAGCATATAAGATGTGTCTATTAATTGTTTGCAAAATGCAAACATTACATTATACAAGAAAATTTCTCGAAGATGAAGCTAATATTTGGCTAATATTTTGTATGCCCTCCATTAGCATCCAAAGGCTTGTTGACATTAGACATTCCGAAGCTTACCCGTTTCTCAATATTAGCAGCTGAGAGCAACGGCTTCTTCCTTGCTACGTGTGATGAATATTTGTGGATATTTAGTAGAGTCCTGCACGAATACACTCATTTGCCTCAGTCTTTCAAATACTTACAAATTTTCCTATATTTGATTTGATAATATTGCTTCGGAACGAATGAAACGAGATGAAAAGTCTCGAAGTTTTGTGTTTCGTAGTTCCTGAATGTATCAAGCCGAACAAACAAAAACAAAATCAAAGCAAGCCGAAACAAATAAGAAAGACTACAAACGAAACAAATGAATACGGTACTTCTTTCAAGTTACTTGGTACTTCCAAGTACTCGTGAGTATGGTCATACTTATGAAATGTCAATAAATTTTCGAATGCCAATTTAATTTCGGTTTTGTTTTAATCTCACTGGAGTATTTTCCTAATATAAATTAAAGTAATAGCTTTGGTGACTTATAAGTAAAACGCCGAGTAGACTACAAGCAGCTCGACTGTGTAAGGGTTAGAGGTCCTGCCTAAAATCGACGAAACTCTGGTTCAACCCCGGCCAGAAACTAGTTAGTTTTGGGTTTTCATTTTTTTTTGCTTTTTTAATAATTATTTTTGTCTAATAGCGAATTAGGTCTTTCGATGATTTGTAGGAAAATATAGAATAGTGCGCCGAAATATTTCACACAGCTACAATTGACGGGGTATTCTACAACATATCCAAAATTCATCCAAATCGGTGATTTGCATACCTGAAGTTCCCCTTGTAAGAGTACTTTTAAAATTAGTTTAATATTCATCTATGTATGTACATATCCAAATGTATAAGTACACTATACATATACATATCTTTTTAAATTAGCATGGAATTCGGAAAGCTCAGGAGTAATCGAGCATTTTGGATCGATTAAGACCAAACTGCTGACAAGAGAATATAAATTTAAGAAAAAGAGAGGACGGAGTGAAGTCTGGAATACATTTGGTCTGGTCATGGATGAGAATGAAGAAATAGTCTTAGATTATTCATATCTTCACAAAAAATATTTGAAAATGTGTTAATAGTTATTGTTAAGCTTTCATTGTTAAATTTAAAATAAAATCATGTTTTTATTTTTACTAAATACTGTAAATATTTTTATAAAATGAATTTATTTTCATATGTTTCATATTATATACATTGAGTCTGCTGTCAGGTACTTGCTTCACAATTCGGTATACTGAGAACGAGCAAGACATTTGAACAGTACCTAGTACTCGGTTCGATTTTCGGAATTTGCTTCTCGATATGCTCGGATTTGCTTTACCGGATTTTTCGGTATGCCCTGCTCGTTTAAACTCATTCGTTCGTTTGAGATGCTTGATATACTCGATTTACAAATACGAGTAAGTGTGAAAACGAGTTCCGAAAGTATAGAGGGATTTCGTTTTCAGTTTCGAATGTACTCGTGCAGGTCTCTAATATTTAGCACTTTTCTAACAGTCTCAGGGCACACGGATTTGTTGAGATTGATTTTAATGTCATTCACCAATTCCCTGAGGGTTGTTTGCGGTTTGTTCTCAATTGTTTTTAGGATTCTTGAACAATCCCGTCGAGAAAGCTTTTTTGGCCTGCCTGTGGAGGTCTGCAGATCCAGCCTATTCTCCTGTTCCGCACGTTTTATAATGTTATACACTGTTCTCACTTTGACCTGGAACATTTCAGCCAACTCTTTTGCTGTCTTTCCTTTATTGTAATGGAAATAAACCAATTGTATTAAATTGTTGTCGGTTCTTTTACCAGGCATTGCGTAAATTTGATTTGGACAATAAAGTGCACCGAACTCAACAAAATTTTGGAAGGAATGTGACTGCAAAGAAGACTTAAGAAAAGCACGCGACGAAAAATTTTTGTATTTGATGTCCCGTTACTTTATCTTTCGTCTTCTTTCAATCAGTGTTCGCATTTTGCAAAGAATTAATAGACAGAGTCAAAAATGCCGTTTCTTAGTTTTCTTCATTTCTTTTACCGTTTTCTTGAAATTTTGTTTCTTTTTTTTTGTCATACCTAAAGCTGAATTTCGCTTAAATAATAGTTAATAAAAAAAAAACTCCCAAATTATGCCTTTCATTAAATTTTCCATGTTTAACTTGAATTTGTGTGCCTTTTTTCATTTTGCAAACAATTAATGGACATACTGTATGTATGTACATATGTACCCTGCAGTACGCGCCTGCGGAGACTCTCCGTCGAGTTTGCGGGGACATGTCCGCTGTCTTTGGGGACATAGCGGCGACACGCTCATTTAAGTTGAGGCGACATTTAACATTAGATGACCTAGCAATAAGGACAATCGGGACAACTGAGCGACAAAGTTGACGGTATGTCCGCGGATGGTTTTTCGAAAATGTTTTGAGGGACATTTGCAAAGAAATTTCCTCTGAACGTCGACGGTACGTCGGCAGGTCTTCTTTGCGTTCGTGTCAGAGGACGTTCCAGCTACATTTGCTTTGAATGTCGACCGTTGATCGATGGATTTTCTTGGCATGCGCGTCAGAGGACGTTCCATCGACAATTGCGTTGAATGTCGATAGTGTTGTCCATACAAAAATAAAAAACAAAATACAAAATGTTCTTTTGATTAATTTATTCATTTATTAAATTTTTATTTCACAGCAATTTATTATATTATATTTTTTATTTATATTTATTTAATATTTATATTTATTTATATATTTATTCTTAATTTTTAACTAATTTTATTTATTTACAATAAGCTGTTGATCCAGACAGACAGACGGACAGACGGATTCCAACTCGTCTTGTCATGCTGATCAAGAATATACAGCGGCTCACAGCTTATTTCAACCAGCACATTGAAAAAAGTTTGTCTTTCTATAAAATCTAAACAAAAAGCGATACCAAAAAAATTTAAATGCAGGTAGTTAATGTAATGTTTCAAAATATAAAATATGAATTCATTTATTTTTTAAATGTATTTATAACATTTTTAGAACTTAAAAACTAAAAAATCAACCAAAAAGAATGCCACAGCTTATTTCAACCACCTACTTTGTCAGCTGAGCAATAATACGTTATTTTATTTTGCAACGGTAGTTTCTTTTTCTACACTTTAGTCGTTCTATTCTCAGTATTGTAGAATATATTTCTAATGAATTTTGAGAGTAGATCTTGCACAAAAATTCATTACGTAAAATGGGACCACGCACAACCATCGAACAGCGAGAACTTGTCCTCAGCCACTTTAAATCTGGTCATTCCCGCAGGAAAATTGGGGAGATGGTTGGACTTAGTGATTCCACAGTCCAAAGCATCATTTACCGATTTGTTCGCGAGAATAGAACCCATGACAAGGGTAGAAGTGCTCCCAACAAAATTTTTAATTCATCAGACGAGCGCTATATTGTTCGCAAAATAAAGGAAAACCCAAGATTATCGGCTCCAAAAGTGGCCAATGAAGTTGAGGAAGAGCTGGGCAAGTCATGCCACCCAGAAACGATTCGCCGGGTGCTCCAGGAGCATGACTTCAATGGCAGAGTAGCGCGCAAGAAACCATTTATAAGTGACAAAAATAGGAAGTGTCGCCTGAAGTTTGCCCAGGACAATTTGCACAAGGACAATGCCTATTGGAATACAGTGTTATTCTGTGATGAGTCCAAATTTAATATTTTCGGATCAGATGGAGCTTCTTATGTGTGGCGTAAGCCCAATACTGAACTGCAAGCTAAAAATTTAAAGGCCACAGTAAAGCATGGCGGTGGCAGCGTTATGGTATGGGCCTGTATGTCGGCAGCCGGCGTCGGAAACCTCCAATTTATTGAAACAACTATGGATAAAACTGTTTATCTCGAGATATTGAAAGCCAATTTGCTTCAAAGCGCAGAAAAACTTGGTATTGCGGACGTCTTTAGGTTCTACCAAGATAATGACCCGAAGCATAAGGCGGGCATTGTGCAGACGTGGCTCATCTGGAACTGTCCTCATGTTGTCCATCCACCATCCCAGTCACCAGACATGAATGTCATTGAAAATTTGTGGGCCATTTTGGATATTTTGAATATCCGAAAAAGAAAAATTTCGAATAAATCGGACCTTAAAACGGCATTAACCGAGGAATGGAAGAAGATAACGCCACAAGTGACCCAAAAGTTGGTGGAATCGATGCCAAAAAGGCTCAAAATGGTAGTTGACCAAAAAGGTGGTCACACCAAATATTAATATCCATTTTTTTTCCAAATATAAGTTTAATAGTAATTTACTAGCTGGTTGAAATAAGCTGTGGCATTCTTTTGGTTCATTTTTTAGTTTTTAAGTTCTGAAAATGTTGATCATCTGATCAATTTTATAATACCCTCTGCAACATAAAAAATTAAAATTTGTCACTTCTATTTTTACAATTTATTTTCATTAAACTTCATTTGATTTATTTTGAAATGCATGCAAACTTACCTTTATAAATTTTTCATAATTTAAATATTTTCACTGTAATCTTTCTTACTGTAATCTTTCTCACTGTAATCTTTGACAACTGTCTTGTACGCAATTCTAAATCAAATGCAAAGAGAAACGAAAATTACAATGTTAAACAAAAAAAACAATGCAATGTCCCGTTTTACCTTTGTTCTTTTTGTCTTCCTTCTTGTCGCGTGCCGAAAACACAGAGTATGCTTGGCCATAACCGACGATGCATGTAAAATTATGTAAAATTTACATATGTTTCACATCAAAAGAACATGCTTATTTAATGATCAATTTATAAGTATCAAGTTATTGACAAATTATGTACATATATATAAAAATAATATGTATATGGTAATAATGTTCAAATTTTTCCCTCATCCATAAGTAACAAGGGTATGGAAAAGCCGTCATGAAAATAAATATTATTTGATGCTGCATATTTCCTATTCTTGCCTTTTTTTTTTGTGTCAATTGTTTTCAATTCTTTTCGAACGACGAAGTGTTTCGACGACGACATTGGATAGTTCGGGCACCGTCGGCTGGTCTTTGCTTGTCGACGCCGGCAGAATTTAATTCTGCCGACGGCGCACAGTTGGGCCTCTGCTCGGATAGCGTTGCAAAAATACGTTTTTTCATGATCGCGTTTGGCAAAAATTATATATGCAATCGATAGGAAATACTTCAGAGATTATGAATCCGAAAAATTTTTGAAATCGGTTGAGATTCATGGGTGCTAGAGGCGACATAGAGGACATTTTTAGTGAAATGGAAAAAATGATCATTTTTAAAAAAAAATCGCAACTTTAAAACTGAATATTGGGCGATTTCAACAATCGATCTTGGATTTTTTGGTTTTATCTGAAAAGTATTTCCTTTTTAATAGCATGTTTCATAAATTTTAATAATTACTTAAATCGTTATTGAACTAGAAGAGTTTAAAAAATGTACTAAATATTGGCATTTTTTGAACTTTGATGGAATAAAACTAGCAAGACTGAACGAGTATCAATACCGGACTACATACACTAGGTAGGTGAAATATTTACCTATCATATGTATATAGTCCCAATATGCGGAGACCTGTGACAGCCATGCGTAAGCCATAAAACTAAGGCAACCTCGCCTAAAAAATGCGCTGCAGGTATAAGGAAGAAGAAGAGCGCATGCGTATTGGCCTGTAGCGTCTTTGTATTTAAATGATGCTTAATGCGTAATGCTGTTTTGTAAATACTAACTGGTTATATATATGCCTTTCTACAATGTTAGATTGCTAATTACCTGCTTTGGAAAAACTGACAAGACAGGTAAATGTTATTTAAGTTGATGAAAAATTTGTCCTAGTTGTAGGTTGGTCGTTTTTATTTCCGTTTACCTAATTGGATGTAAATACATATTAAATACAAAAAGGGTAATACCAATTTTTCGTTCTACCTAGTTAATTAAAAAAAATATATATAATATAAAAACATAAGTGTAATCATGGAAATACTTCAAGGAGTTTTTTTTTGTAAATAATAAAATGGCATCTTTAATAACAGGGATAAGTCAAGAGATCATTAAAAGGTTGGCTGTTATCTTGAATGTTAAAAATTGCTAGGAAATGGAAAATGGTAAAAAATTTGCCGAATATACTTCAAAGACTGCTCATCTTTTGACTGAATTGTATCCGCAAAAAAAAACTTACCCTAACGGTACATAAGATTTTGGCTCACGTAAAGGATTTAATAGAATTTCAGTGTTTACCAATTGGAGAGCTATCCGAAGAAGCACAGGAATTTAAAAACAAGGACTACAAAAGGATTAGATACACTAATACATTAAAAACTTCTCGTGTTAGACAAAATTAAGACCTTTTTAACATGCTGGCAGCCTCTTCGGACCCACTTATTGCATCACTGAGACACGTGCGATCACGAAAGGATTTGGAAAATAGCAACTATAGTCCCGAAATGTTGAGTTTATTAGATACTGATGTAAATATTGAAAATTATTTTGAAGAAAATCAGCCATCAATAGCAAATTTTAAAATTAACCTAAAAAAAATTAAAAAAAAATTTTTTTTTTCTTTTTGTAATTATGTTAAAAAATCAAATTAAAACATTAAAAAATGTTACATAGTCGTCTATAACAATGAAAAATTCCATTTGTGATTGAAAAAAACCGGGTTTCGATCCATTTTTAAAGGAAAAACATGCTTGGAAATATTTTCTGACTTTGACCTTGAATATTACAGCACCACAAACACCCAGCACTTTTGAGAAAACATTCATTTTGAAGCTTAAGGTATTTTTTATCATATGTATATATCATTTAAAACTTTTGAAATCGCTTTATTTGTTTAGACGCTATGATTTTTGCAATGCTAAATGCCAGAAGGCCCCACTGTGCGGCGGTATAGTCGACGATGCGGCGACATTGTCGACCGGGGACATTTGGTACTGGAGGGTATGTATGTACATATGTAGGGGAGAGGGCCCAGTTGTGACTCAGGCCCAGTTGTGACATTCTCAAATATTTTTGAAATGCGGTATTGAATGACAGTTTGAGCCCTGTAAATCATGTTTGTTAGACGTTCTGCAGTTTTTGGACAGACCCCAACGTTAATAATCGTATTGTATATACGCGTACCAAACATCGTTTTGAAAATCGTGCGAAAAAGTTTTTTTCCATTTTTTTCAAAGTACCAAAATTTTGTGAAATCAACAGTGAAAAGGTGAGTGCAATGCATCAAAGTATTGTATTTGCCGTATATTTTGTGATTCTATAAAAATTTATGTGATTATGTAGTGTATATAAAAAATATAGATATAAACTTTAAACTATAAAAAGGCCCGGTTATGACTCAGCTGGGGTGCCCAGTTATGTCCCATTTTTTTTTTGCACTCGGATTATGTAAAATTATCAAATTCCAACATTTTTGATGTTGTTTAACAACAAGGAAAGGAAATTTACATATTGAGACCAGTTTGTCCAAGAATATTCTGGAAGATCTCGATCGGGAATGTTCATTCGAAGTGCGCTAATATGCAAGCAAGTTATTTCGCTTGCAAAAACTGCGAAAGTGACATGGACGACGAGGGCTTAAAATCGTTCTCATTTATGGCCATTTTCTTTTGGGTTTTTCATTGTTTTTGGCTTTGAAGCCCTTCAAAATAAGTAAACCATTAAATCACAACAATTCGTGTGACATTCCTTTCATATTTTCTTATTTTCAGTGAATTTCTTAAGTTGAGTCATAACTGGGCCACTTTTTTTTAAAGTTAAAAAAAGTTATCCAAATTAAATCTGTTTCAAAATTTTTTGAGTAACTCAAATAAACATACATTCTTTGGAAAAAAGTTGCGTTTGGTTAATATTTAAATGTTAAACTTCTTAATTTTTCATTTTCCCGAACTGAAGAAAAAATTTCGAGGTTTTTCAAAACCCGGGTCATTACTGGGCCCTCTCCCCTACAGCTGTGTTCAAAATAATAGCAGCGCATCTTTTCCTTACAAATATGTATGTCTATATTTTAGGCATGTTCATTCATGACGATCAAACACTGATGCATTTTTTTTGTAGAATATGGTGTGGGAAAGAGAACAACGAAAAAATCCCGTTAGAATTGCTTTTCTCTATCTTTTTATCGATAATTTTGCGTGAATTGGCAGAAATTTTGTTGTTCAAAATAATAGCAGCGCTTCATTTCAATATTAAAAATATTCCACTAAAAGTTGTTAATTTGTTAAAAGTAAGTTTAATTGTTGAGTTTACTATTATTTACATGGGAATACACCAAAATAATGAAAAAAATTGTACTTTAGTGGGTAGAGGCAATCATTGTTCAAATGAAAAGCGCGAATTGATATTAAGCCTTAGAAAGCAAGGGAAAACATACCGGGAAATCGAAAGATTGGTTGGATGTTCTTCTAAAATGATTAATAATGCGATTAACTATCAACCCAAAGCCGAAACCCGCGGCAGGAAAAGATCTACCACTGGCATTGACGACCGACGCATTGTGCGCTCCAGTAAAGCTAATCCTTTTGCTTCTGCGGAATCCATAAAAGCAGACCTAAGCTTGTCAGTAAGTGGCGTAAATGTTCGGCGAAGACTTCTGGAGCATAAACTCAAGGCCCGAAGTCCAAGAAAAGTGCCGCTTCTAACTTCAAAACATATCAAAGCTCAAATACAGTTTGCTAAAGAGCACCTAAAATGGCCCTTAACTAAGTGGCGCAACATACTCTGGACCGACGAGAGTAAAATTGTGTTGTTCGGTGGAACTGGATCCAGACCATATGTCCGTCGTCTCCCAAACACAGAATATCAGCCTAACCACACTCTAAAGACAGTAAAAAATGGTGGGTTAAAAATATTAATATGGGCCTGTTTTTCATATGGCGGAGTAGGATCTATCCACATGATTAATGGGATTATGGATGCAAAAGTATACGTGGAAATACTACAAAACGTTATGCTTCCATATTCCTCTTGGGAAATGCCACTAAAATGGACGTTCCAACAGGACAATGATCCAAAGCATTCCAGCAAACTTGCCAAACAGTGGTTTGCAACGGAAAAGATTGACGTAATGCCATGGCCAGCACAGTCCCCAGATCTCAACCCGATTGAAAACTTGTGGGGGGACGTTATACGAAGTGTGGCCAAGTCGAAACCGTCCAATAAAGCGCAACTTTGGCAAGTTGTTCAAGATGCATGGACTCAGATTCCTTTAAAGCGCTGCCAGGACTTAATTGACTCCATGCCGCGGAGATGTGAAGCTGTTATAGCTAATAAGGGGTTCACAACCAAGTATTAGTTCATAAGTAACATAGTTAATTTAATAAATGAAGTTAGAAACAAAATTTAGTTGACACATTTAACATTTTCGATTTTTGCTGCTATTATTTTGAACAGGGCAATTTCGGCATTTTTATCATTTTTTACTTAAATTTATAAATGAAATAAGTTTTTTGATAAAAAAAACACACTAATTTTGTTTGAACTTAAATGTAAATACTAAATTGAAAAAAAAAAATTTGATCTGTAGTCAATATGATTGTTTTTTTCAATCTTGAAGTCAGAGCTTATATGCGCTGCTATTATTTTGAACACAACTGTATATACATACATATGTACATATCAGCCGAGTCGATCTAGCCACGTCCGACCGTCCGTCTGTCCATATGAACACGTACATATGTAGGGGAGAGTGGGGCTAATCGGCGCATGGGGCAATCCGTCGCAGTCAAATTATCTTGAAATATAATAGCACGATCCAAAAAGTGATAAGTGTCCTAAGATCGCATTTTGGTAGGCTATATTTGGATCATAAACTTAGACGTATCCAATTCGTAGTATCCGAAATTTTTGGGATTATGTAATTTTTAACCTCAAAAATCAATTTTTTTTCGTTTTTTTGGTTTTAAAAACATTGAATAAATTTTTAATTTTAATAGATGTTAACTAAAACAGGTTCCGACATGTATTAAGTTATGCTGTGCACTTCGTTTTTTTTTTTTTTAATTCACACGTTTTTAAAATATTTAGTTTAAAATGCTAAAACTAAGGGTGGGGCAAAGTGGCGCACTAGTTGAAATTTAAATATGGTGTTTTAAAATCATAACTATATTTGAATAAAAGTCCGATATATAAACTAGGTATTGATAAAAACAGTACATTTGCCAGAATCAGACGGATCAGAATACTATATCATATAGCTAATGGTAGCTAATGGACAAACGATGAAATGAACAATCATAATTAAAAGTCTAAACCAATCAACATTTGAAAAAAAAAGTTTTTTTATAAAACAAGTTTTTTTATATTAAGCTATATTTATTTTTTTTTTTAAATCGCTTTTTTTTATATAAAAAACTTGTAAAACAACGATGCGCCACATTGCCCCGTTATTTTTGACAACGCCAATTTGGGGTATGTACGAAAAAACCGCTATAGCTTTATAACGGTAAATTATATGGAAACATATCTTTGAACAATAGTTCGACAATGAATTAACCTTTGATTTAAGTGCTCATATGAGAGGATACGAGCTCCCGATCAGGATATATGAAGGGTTAAAAAAAAATGCGCCGATTAGCCCCACTCTCCCCTACATATGTAGATCTCGGAGACTACAAGAGCTAGAGTTAGCAAATTTGGTACTTAGACTGTAATACCTACGGTGTTCAAGTTTATTTTCCACCCCCAATTTAAACAAAACTGATTTTATCAAAGACTATACTAGCTATAGATACCAAATTTGGAATGTGCACTGGCTTAGTATACGCGAAGATTTTGATTTTTTCAAAATTTTGCCACGTCGACTTTCGCCCCCGAAAAGTTAATAAAACTGATTGTCTCGAAAACTAACAAAGCTAGAACTATTAAATTTGATATGTATTTGTTTAGTATGCGTGCAGATTATTGATATTTAACTTTTTTGCCACGCCTACTTTCGCCTCCAGAATCTAGAAAAAACCGATTGCTACTTTTTGACTATCAAAACAAAATTCAGCATAAATTTGTAGGTAAGTATGCACATACAGTCAGCAAAAAAAGTTTAAGTAAAAGAAGATTTTTTGACAAATTTTGATGAAATAGGGCTAAAACAAAAGTAATTGAAATGAAATGAAAATGAATGTGCTAAGATATAATTTATTCAATATTTGGCAACATAAAAGTCTTGAGGTTAATCCATTTTAACATACAGAACAAAAAAAAAAAAGCAAATTCATAAAAATAAACAAAAAAATCGAACCAAAAAAGTTTAAGTAAACTTAAAAAAACGTAGCTTAATATATCTTAATACTTAGTTGGGCCTCCTTTTGCAGCAATTACTGCTAGCAGACGTCGATGCATACTCCGTACTAACGGTTTGGTGTCATTTTCGACAATTTTCTCCCACTCGGAACGCAAAACCGACGAAAGGGTAGCTTTGGAGGATATTTGGTGCTTTCGTATCCTCTTATCCAACAAATTCCAGATATGCTCAATAGGATTGAGGTCTGGTGATTGTGGGGGAGTGTGCAATTGCTTGGTATTGTAAAGCAACCATTCCTTTACAAGATACGACGTATGTTTGGGGTCATTATCTTGCTGAAAATAATATGCACCCTCACTTAAATGGAGCTGAGTCGCGCTCTCCTTGAGATTGGCCTTCAAAATTCCTAGATAATGATGTTTGTCCATTTTAGTATCTATAAATACTAATTTTCCAGCACCACTCGTGGCGACACATCCCCAAACCATGACATTTCCGCCGCCATGCTTCACAGTTGGAGTCAAATTTTTCAGCTGTAAAGCAGTATTTGGCTTTCGCCACACTTTTTGAGCTCCATCCGACCCAAAAATGTTAAATTTGGACTCATCACTCCAAATAACAGAGTCCCAAAAAGAATCCGGCTCATTTACATACTTTTCAGCGAATTCTAGTCGTTTTTTCTTATTGACCTCAGAAATTAACGGCTTCCTACGAGGAGTTCGTGCGTTGTACCCTTCCTTGTGGAGCACATTTCGCACAGTTTGCGGATGAACGCTAACTCCAGAGGTGAGAAATAGGTCCTCCTGTATTTTTGGTGCCGACTTTTTTGGATCACTCTTTATAGTACTCAGAATTTGTCGCTTATCTCTGGCACTTAATTTTGAAGGTCGGCCTGATCTGGGCTGAACCTCAAGGCTAGCTGTTTGCCCATAAGATTTTAGAATTGATTGAACACTAGTGGGTGGTCGGCCAATCACTCTGCCAATTTCGGATACACCTTTACCCTCTAAGTACAGTTTTATTATCATTTGTCGCGTTTCTAAAGGTATTTGCTTGCCACGACCCATTATGACCCATTTACGCACACAAAACTGACACAAATGAAATTCCATTGCATAATAACTCAAGAATTTGAAGTAAAGTAAAGGAAAAAAGCAGTTTACCGTTGCAATTTCCGAGAAACACCCAACGGTAAACGGGACAGACGAAACATACTTAAACTTTTTTGGCGTGCTTTTCGTCATTTGGTTTGGTTTTTGGTGCGTAGAAAGAAAATAAAAAAAGGAACTCGGTTCTTTTTCACTCCATTCGTTAATAAATAAATGTCCTAATGTAAAATAATCATAATTTAATAATTTTCCCATTATGGAACGGGTACTAATAGAAATAAAATTAATTTAAGCAGTTTACTTAAACTTTTTTTGCTGACTGTATGTATACATATACAAAATTAGAGGCCCAAGGTCAACTTCAACCATGCCAGCCAAGTAGTTTATATACACATATGTATGTACATACCTAAAGTTATAAAATTGGTCAGATGTTTGTAACGCACAGAAGGAGACGTTTCCGACCCCATAAAGTACATATCAGCATGAGAAGCTGAGTCAATATATCCGTGTCCGTCCGTCCGTCGGTGCATATACGTTTTACTCAGCCATCTTAAGAGCTATCGGGATGGATGATATTTGGGGCTTTTTATTACCCTGGTAAGATAAAGTATATAACTCATCAGGATCGGACCACTATATCATATAGCTCTAGAAGAAACATATTTGCAGAAATTTACCAATTTGATAGTATTGGATATAAAACCTCAGATCCCAAAATTCGAACCTAATCGGATAAATAGAACACAAGTCAATATAAATCGGCTCAAGCGCTGCCTACTACGTCATCATCAAATCAACAGAGCACATGCATACACACACAGACGCAACGCTACATGAACTGTATGTGTATGCGTGCCGTGCTTTGCTTAGGGAATGATGAAAGAAGAAGAAATGAAGTAAGTAAGTCGTCTAGCCGACTTTGGTATACCATACACCAGTAAAGCAAATATTTCAAGCATTTTCACATGCTTCTTACAAGCATATCTTAGTATCTCGCTCACTCAATCATACGAGCACCCTAGCGCCCCCACCAGCCAACGGCCAACTCCGGCCTTATGGAAAAACGTTTATATGCATAACTCGACTGTTTTTTATCCGATTTTGATCAAATTTGGTATTTTGATAGATATTAGTATTAAATTTAAGTGTGCCAAATTTGATTGCATGAGGTAAAAAAATACGGGAGATAATCAAGTTTTTCAAATTACGGGGCCGGAAAAGGGCGTGGCAAAATTTTTATACATACAAAATGTGTGCATTTACTAAGCGAATATACATACCAAATATGGTGTCTCTAGCTAGAATAGTTTTTGAGATAAACGCTTTTTTTAAATTGCGGGGGCGGAAAGGGGCGTGGCAAAAATTTGAAATAAACTTGATCACTCTACATACTACACGAGTCTACATACCAAATTTGGTGGCTCTAGCTCTTACAGTCTCCGAGATCTAGGTGTTCATACGGACAGACGGACGGACAGACGGACATGGCTAGATCGACTCGGTTGTTGATCCTGATCAAGAATATATATACTTTGTGGGGTCGGAGATGCTTCCTTCTGCCTGTTACATACATTTTGGCGACTTTAATATACCATTTCACCCTATGGGTGTATGGTATAAAAATCCCAAAAATGTTAGTTTTTTTTAGTTGCAAACAGCGAAAATGAGATGCGTGCTTAACTACAGAACTCGACGGCAATTTACAAAGTGTCGACGTGGCTCTGTTGTTAGTCTGCTCGCTTGGCAATCGGGCGGCCGGGGTTCGACTCCCAGCTTGGTCAAAGTTTTTCATAATGCTTTTTATTCATAATGCTTTTTATATATTTGCATCTCATTCTCTCGCAGGCTAAATATTATAAGATCTATATGTGTCTCTTTTTAGTGTCGCTTTTTCGTTTCATCGAGTCTCAAATCACTCCCAACGATTCTAAAGAAGTTTTCACTTCAAAAATCCGTGCGAAAAAATTTATTATATTTTTCTTAAGCAAAATATGAGAGTTTTGTATATGAAACAAAAATATTTTCAAAATAACATTCATGAATGATCCTTAAAAAATTTTTTTACGTTAAAATTATCTCTAGTTTCGCTGAAATCCTTCCTTATGCAAATGGTTCCCAAATAGACAGAAATAGCTATTTAACATTATATGTACAACAACCACATTTTTAACTTTAGCTATTTAACATTATACAACAACCACATTTTTACCTTCCAGGCAGTATGTTTTGAGTCGTTGTCTTGTTGGAAAATTAAGTCCTCTTTTCCAATGCCCTTTTTATCTGCACTGGAATGCAGATTCTCCTTGAGAATGTTCAAATACATATCTGCATCCATTATTCCGTCAATGAAAATCAAATTGCCAACGCCTCGAGCCGACATGCACCCCCAAACTAGCACAGATCCTCCGCCGTGCTTAACAGTTGGTTTTATGTTTTTTTGTTTCAGAGCTTCACAAGGCTTACGCCAGACTTTTCCCTCGCCGTCCGATCCAAGTATATGTATTGAATTTACTTTCGTCACTAAATATGACGCGCTCCCAGAATGCTAAATCTTTGATTTCGTCTTTTTTTGCAAAGTCTAGACGCTTCGACACATTAGCAGAAGAAAGCAATGGCTAGGAAAAATCCTAGGGCATCTTCCATGTAGATCGTTGCTTCTTAGTACCCTGCGGACGGTTTCGTCAGATACGTTGGATGAAGACAAGGCACTATTAATTTTTGGAGCCGATATATGTATGAGGGTTTTTCCTATTCTCTTCCAGAATTTTTCGCTCTTCTCTGTCTGACAAAATGGTCGGCCGGCACGTGGCAGGTTTTCCAAAGAATTTCGGGTTTTCATTCTGGAAATTGCGCTTTTGATTGTAGAGACGCTTCTTTCAAACAGTTCACTGATGTATTTATTTGATTTGCCCTCATTGTGTAGGTGTAGGATGATTTTTTTCTGGGAATCGTTTAATTCTGAACCTTTTGGTATTTTTAATGAAATAAGTCAAGTTTCGTTCCAGAAAGTAAATGGGCTTTTCCCCGAAATAGATTCAAAATGCCCTAAATAATCTCAAACGCCAAAAAAAACTGTTTGCAACTAAAAAATACTAACATTTTTGGGATTTTTATACCATACACCCTGATTCAAATGATCAAAATCGGACAAAAAACAGTCGAGTTATGCATATAAACGTTTTTCCATAAGGCCGGAGTTGGCCGTTGGCTGGTGGGGGCGCTAGGGTGCTCGTATGATTGAGTGAGCGAGATACTAAGATATGCTTGTAAGAAGCATGTGAAAATGCATTTGTTTAATAAAGTTGAAATGTTTGCTTTACTGGTGTATGGTATACCTAAGTCGGCGAGACGACTTACTTACTTCATTGGGATTTTTTGTTTTATTATGAAAAAATTTAAAATATTAAACTTTTAAATAAAATTAAGTTAGATAAATATGTTATTTACCCCATCCTGTGAAAAAACGATTGAATTTATTATTGAATATCCAGCAAAAACGAGCATGAATATAACGGACCCTAAAGACGAATACTTTTGTGACTGACTGTATGCTTTCCGCGAGGCTATGCCCATGCTATTGAAACGTCACATTGGCGGGATAAAAGGCAACCACGCGAAACATGCCATAAGCGCAACCACGGTGTAGGATCCTTGATGATTTGGGCAGCATTTGGTTATGCAGGAAAGTCTCCACTATGTTTTATACCCACGAAAACAAATGCAAAACTGTATATAGAACTGTAAGACACAATAACTCATTGAGTTTGTTGGAGACCTATACGGAGATGACTGGATTTTCCATCAGAACAACACACCAATTCTTACTGCGCGGAAAACAAAACAATTTTTTGCCGATAAAAAAAAATCTGTGTTAGAACGGCCTGCGATCAGTCAGAACCTAAACCCAATTGAAGATCTATTGGGAATATTGCCACGCAAGGTGTACAAGCAAATTTGATACTGTTAAGGACCTTAAGAAGGCACTAATCCAAGAAAGGGAATAAATTGAACTTTTAACACTACAAAACTTGTCAAATTCAAGGGAAAGTTGAATTTATCGAATGCTTGTTAAAAAGGAAAAACATAATAACTATTAAATAAAACATTTCAATGGATAAACAACAAATAATTTAAATAAACTAATAAGCACGAATATCCCGATGTTAATACAGTATTATTTTCAAAATACCATACCATGATACACCGCGAACTTCAATAAACTAAAAATATTTTTAAAATTACTATGAAACTGCTTGAAAGTTTTTTTTACCTTCGTTTACCTACTGTCGTTAAAGTGAAAAGTGCGTTTTGGAGTTTAAACGCATTTGTTGAAGCATTTTCGACCACTTGAAGTATATATGTATATTCCTGATTAGTACAACGAGTTGATATAGCCCTGACTGTTCGTCCATCTATGTATATCAGAGCAAACTCCTCCTAGAACGTAAGAGCTACAAAGCTAAAACTTTGAGTGTCAGCTTCTATATACTGCACGGGTTGTATATATAGGATTCAACCAGATCGGACCACTATGTAATTTGTGAGTTTCATATTGTACCTCCAAATGATTGTGCCAAATTTGATCAAGATCGGGCGACTATGTCATATGGTTCCCATATTAACGATAGGTCGATAAGAGTGACTTTTATCAATAATTAGTTTATTATTCACGCGATTAAAAATTTAGTTTTATTTAAAATTTAATAATATAGCTGCTAGTAGTCACACGCCGACCATGACTTTATTTTACCACGATCGGATTAATATATTAAATAGTTTGTCTATTAAATAATTTTAGAAAATAAGGCTGTCATCTGCGTGTAGAAGTGAATCTATTTCAAATTTCGTACGCATTTAGACTGTTCATTGGTGGGCAAAAAATTTATATGTTTCAATTTGCAGATGCCTGTACAAATCTAGTTCGACTTGGCTATAAATGCCACACATATTCAAACAATTTGTTATATTTTTCCACATTTGGTTAAGTAGATAAAATTGTTATTAAGTTGACAAATCGGCTTCAATTCACTTTTACAACTCAGATGTACCATGGAATCGTTAACCAATAAATATATTGGTTGTATTATGGAGCTTAAATTAAATTGCTTACTCTCTTCAGCTTCATGCGCCTCCAGCTGCACCAATTTTCAAATTGCTTCACAATTGATAATTGGATGTCCACTTACTTCTAACTGCAATAAATAAGAAGCAATTGCTTTTCGTATTAAATATAATTATATTCTTCATAAATTGATAAATTCATGTCTAATACACTCACAAAAAAGTTTTTTTTTTCAGATTCTTCTGCCTTAAAATAAGTAAAAAGGTTATTAAAAAAATACACATTTCACTGATAGTCCTAGTTTTTTAAGTTTAAGTACTTCTTTAGGTGATTCAAAAAAGTAAGAAAAAAATCAAAAAGGAAGCGCCTAATGGCACATTAAAACTGTAAAACAACGAGTATTTTGGTACTTGCTGCGTTAAACATACAATGAAATTAATCTTCATTAATTCATAATAATAAACATGGTCTTCATCTCAACTCTTATGGTTTTGATTTCTTGCTGCTGTGACCCTCGATGCCAAGATTACAACGCATGGCCACATCTTGCACAGATGCTACTGTACTGGGACCACCTAGGGCTGACAAGGTGCCGGTGCTCATGCGCTTTCGAGTAGGTGAATGAATAGGGGACTTCTGTTTTAAACACTCTACATCGTTAAATACGACCTGAGCGCCGCCTCCACATGTTGGAATCACATTTCCTTTGTACAGTTTCGTCTCCACGTCACCATCAGTGTCTGCCTCCTGGGAAACAAGGCAGTATTTGGTCGTTCCATTTCCAGTCAACTCTTTTAAGTCTGTTAGTTTCGTAACAGATTTGCGATTTTTAAGATAAGGTTGCATAATGGTACCCAGAGGAATAGGTTTGGCGGAGCGGTGCTCTAACCATTTCTCGCCAGCAGAACGAGATCGGCGATGTCTGGGATTTGCGGCTATCGCGCCCTTTTTTTAACAAAAAGAAAAAAAAAAAAAAAAGATAAAAAACCGAATTGCATTATTTCATTTGAAAGCGTGGTGGTATTAACTTACATGACGAGGTGTCGCGTAGATGTCCATTCGTGTTGAAGCCACACATGTCTCGGTGCGAGCAGTAAATGCCCCCTCACGATTCTTATCACTGAGTAGATCTTCGGAACTTTGTGACCTGATCAGACTGCTCGGTGGCACATCATCAGCTTGAAGAATATTTGAAACGAGGCGCAACTTTTCGTCTTTAATGCGCATGCGCTCTTGCAACTTGACTCGTTGCTCGCGAAGTTTTTGTTCGAACTCCCGCTTTTTCTTATCGGATTCAACGGCCAATTTAGAGCTAAACTTCTTTTTCTGTTTTTCTTTCTCCTGCTCTTTTTGCGTTAGCAAATTTTCCTTCTCGTTGAGTTTATATGTCAGCTCTTCGATTTGTCTTTCCCGCTTGCTGAGTGTATTATTTAGCACATCGATAGAACTCTCGTGGATACGCACCTTATTTTCTAAAGCGGCACTGCGTTCACGTTCTTGTTTGTAGACAACCTTTGATGAGGCCACTTCTGTGCGCAGCTGTAGATTGTCCTGTTCCATTCTCATAAGAATTTGACGGAAGTTGTCGCCTGTAAAAGAAAATGCGAGGACGGGAATTCAAATGCTGCCTAATGTTAACAATGAAACAAATCTCCAGAATCTCGACTTACTTTTAACTTTTAAACTGTCGCGAAGTTGCCTACGCTTTTCAATGCGTTGCTCTAGGTAGAACATAAGCTCTTGGATTTTTATCTCCGTCTCCGGACTGTTCATCTGATAGCTTGGAAAGTCTGGACCCAAACTGTAAACCAAACCCAGATCTACTTGTAACTCTTTAGCTTCAGATATGCCAAGTTCAGTTAGATTATTGGTAGCAATCTTAAATAGCTTGTTGGCCCTACGACGTCCAGGTGCTAATCCAAGTCCAGTTATTATTGGAGTGGCCCTGGCAACTTGAACTTCTTGGGTTAATTCTGCGAATTTCATTACTTGCTGTAACCGATGGAAAATTTTATTGACTATTGAGTGCTACTGCGCATTTGGACATGGCTTACCATATTCTCATCATAATCTTCAATTCTCGGATTGATGCACACAATCATGGAGACTTGTCCTTCACCATCAAAATAATTTTTAAACATGTGCGTTATTTTCGAGTCGCGATAGGGGATTTTCTTTGCCGCCCCCATTGCATTACACATTTGCTGATTTTCACGAAGATATTCGAGGCAAGTGCGCAACGTCATTAACGAATTGTTAATATTTCCTGCCTCTCGAAGGCGTACACCAGTATTTTTAGTGCGCGAAGAACGTTCACTACCAGCCAAATCAACTAATGAAAGTTGGCTTACTGTTATAGTTTGCCTATCTTGGATTACATTTTCGCCTTGGTTATCAGTAGGCGCCTGGACAAGGCGAATGTTGAAGACTGAATGACTGCGACTGGACTCGGCATTAAGCACTGTGTGGCCCATGCGCTTACGTTTCTGTCCCATTTGGAAAACTTCCAGGGCTTCCTCGACTGTTTTAACTTCCACTTCAGTGACACCATGCACAAACATGTGCCGCTTGGCATCCTCACGTATGATTTTGCTTTGTAAAGTCCTACGCAATAATGAATAAATTATTCATATAAAATCACACATTCTTTTACACTTACTTTTGTATACCGGATACCTCCAAAAGATCATACACACTATTGTTATAAATCTCAATGTAAGTCACAAACACCGAATACATGTTGTCTTCGTCCAACCCAGCAATCGGCGAGGGGTCAACAGATGCCTGTGAAGCGATTTCCGGATCGGAATCTTTGCGTTTGCGTCCAAATCGACCACCTCCAGCGAAACGACGATTCATCTCCTGCTGTCGCTCCAAAAGGGCATCCTCTTCCGAAAGTACCTCAAACCCATTTAACTTGTCCGGTTTAAATACAAACTTTTTTGCTTGGTAGTCGGAAATTGTGCGGAAGAGGACATCCAGGCATCGGGGCATAATTCCACGATGTCTTAGATTACCCGTCATGGTAAAAGTCTTCCCACTACCTGTCACTCCGTACGTAAAAAGCAAACTATTCCGACCTCGTATTAAATTTTCAACTAGTGGCTGTGCAACTGCAGCAAAGACTTCTCGCTGTGTCGCATCAGACTGAAATACATGCTTGAATATGTATTGAATTTCGCGTTGAGCGCCGGGTAGTGGTTTGTGATGCTGCATTAATTGATCCTGCGGATTAAGACATATCGTCGTTGCGTTTTTTACCCGCAACGATGTGAGATCCGCGTCGGATTGCAAAGGTCGTACTCGGCAGAAGACATTTACCGGATCTTGTGCCTTTTCACATACATCACGTCGGTTTTCTGCTACCGACGCTGGTGGCTGAGCTCTTGGAGTTTTCGGGATACGCATTGGTGTGCGAGGACTGTAACAAATGCAAAAATGTTCATTGTACATAATAAATCTTATAGTCTACTTACATTTGTTTCATTGTTATTGTTTTTTTTTTACTTGAACTCTGTTCGTTTTATAAATTTTTCACATAAATATAGTTGCTCTTAAATATTCAGCGCCAAACAGAGCCAAGCGACGCTAATAATATTAGTGTCACGATTAGAGCTGTGCGAAACATCGATGTAGTATCGATACATCGATGGTTCTTCTTTCGTAAAAAACATCGATTTTTTTCTCCGATGTTCGATATTTTTGTCAGTTTTTCAATCACTAAGAAACGCAGTAAAAGCTATTACGTATGTATGTATGTTCAGTAAGGCTGGAATCATAGTAAGCGAGAAGATAAGTTTGTTTAAGTTTAAGCATGTTGACATGCATCTGTTTATAAATTGTAACAAGCTGATCTCTGAATAGCAATGATTGTTTTATAGTATTAAGTTGAAACATTGAATTTCTCTTTTATGGTATTAAGTTAAAAGGTTGAATTTTTATTTTATAGTATTAAGTTAAAAGATTGAGTTTCTGTTGTGTAGTATTAAGTTTGAAAAAATTAAATTTCTGTTTTATAGTTTTAAGTTTGAAAAAAGAATGTTGTTTTTAATAAAGATTTATGTATATATATACCTATCGGCTATATGTATGTATATACATATATATATATATATAGAAAATCAAAAAATGTACTATATTATTTCGATGTAGTATCGATATATCGATGTGGCCAAACGTCGATGTTTCATCTCTAGTCACGATTAGTGATAACATCTAAAAAGTTTTCATACTCCCACTCGATCCATCTGCGTGGAATGGTTGGGATAAACGGTGGATGTGAAATATCCATTCCCACTAGCACCATCTATCATCTCTCAACAGCTGCCATAGGCAGTCTTATTACAAACTGCAGAGAAAAAAAAAATCATTTTTAATTTCTGCAATTGTCGTAATATAAAAAAGATGAATATTGTAGATACAAAGTTAGTAATTTATACAATTTTGGTTATTTTAATACTTCAATACATTTATTTGTACTCCTATGCCAATGTATGTATGTACATACATAATATGTATGTACGCGAACTCACTGTTGAGTTTATTCAATGTGCTACCGATCTTTTGGGCGTATGTTGTTTCGGCTCAACATTGATTTAAATCAACGCGTATGAGTTTATTCATGTGCTAAGTCAAGGAAATCAAAATACGTAATTTCACAACAGATTATACATATGTATGTATATTTTCATATTCAATAACAACGAAAAGAAAATTAACAAAAAAAATTAAAAAATTAATGAAATAAAATAAAAAAAATATTTTTATTTTATAAGTGTGAAATATTTTTTTTATTTTTATATATATATATATATATATATATATATATATGTATATATGTATATATGTACATAGGAGTGCATAAATATAAAAATAACATAAAAAAGGAACACATTTTGACTTCATATATGAATTCTTAATAATTAAACTAATTGTGCTAATTTCAACCTACAATCGCAAGCATTCTCAAAAACAAAAAGAAACAAAGAAACAAAAACATAACGGTAATGCATCTAAACGAGTTCAGTGATCGGCATCATGAGCTGATTTTCATTCAACGCTGATTTTCGTTCAGTGAGGTGAATTGAGTAAGAATTTGGGCGTATAAGCAAATCAAGGAAAAAAATCAATGTTGAGCCGAATAAACTCGGTAAAAAAAAAATATGAGCGGATTGGAGTCAATTTAAGTCGACAGCGAGTTCGTGTACATACGAATGTTTGATCGGCTGAGCCGAATGACACGATTATTCGGCTATTTTTGTGTGTGATTTTTTTTACCATCACGCCCTGCCGTTCTCTGATACATACATATGTACATACATACATATTTTCTCTATACATATGTATGTATGTGTATATTTGATAAGCATCCCTTCATGTGCGTTTTAACTAAATTGAACTTTAACGTAAATAAATATAAGAACCCTTCTCCAGTACAATAAAAAATAGTAGAATTAAATATATCAACAGGTCAAATAATACCTAGTTTTCGAACGTAAAACAAATGCATATTCATTTATAGTTTTAGATATATACTAGAGACCCGGCGAACTTTGTTCCGCCTTAATAATGACAATAAATAAACAGATTGGGTTTTTTTTTTTGGAAAAAATACAAAAAAAAAAAATTAAATATTACATTAATCATTCATTATTATTTCTGTATTTAGTACATAGGATGCTCTTCACTTAAGTACCTTGTGATACACGACAATTTTTCTTTTATTATCAGGCGCAAAAACCAACAACGCAGATGGTCTTCCGACCCGTCAACATGCCACGTATAATTGACCATGGGAAAAACATGAATGTTCTAGCACTAACCATAGAATACATAGATGCGTCAAACTCAAGTTTTTTTGATTACAAATGCTAGCCTGAGTCTGGAACCCCAGAGAACTTCGGCAAAAGCCGAACAGCGTAGAACCCCAGAGAGCGGTCGCAGCGAGAGCGAAAAACGTTCGCTCGCAGCACTGTCGCTACGCATCGAAAATAATTCAGTCTGCCACAGATCGCAGAACGATGAACACATGTCTGTGTCGCTGTGTTCTCGTTCTGCATATGTATGCGTAGGCTGAGTTAAGCAAGCGAAGATGTGACCGTAGCTTTTTCAGTCGCTGGCTCGCAGACTTTTTGAGTTTTCGACGAGCTAGCGAAAATGAGATGCGACGATGCCAATTTTCTTTTTACATACATATTTTATTAATACATTTTTATTTACTTTTTTTTTAAATATATTTACTCTTTTAATTTATAATAATTATTAATTTATTTACTTTTTTTAATTATATTTTCTTTATATGTATACTTAATAATACATATATTAATGAAATTTAAATTTTATATGCTATAAACAATTTTAATAATAAGAACATGGCAACAATAAACAAGCAATTGAGGAGTGTGATCGGTTTTGTTTTGGTTTTAGTCGTGCCCCCTCTTTTTTTTCTCTTCCTGCTTCCTGCACTATTCTTGACCGCGCTTTTTTTCATTCTTCTTTATTGCTTATCTTATAACTATTTATACTGAAAACCTGCATAATAAAGGTCGCCGCTCGAATTCGTTACCGATTGCAATGTACAGTATGTACAGTCGGTATCCAGGGAACACCACGAGGAGGCCATTGCAATAGCAATGGGGTCATTTACGAATGACCTTCGAGTCGACTTGAGATGATTAAATTCACATTAAATCTTCTCCATGTTCCCCACCTAAAAAAAAACTAATAAATAAATCCTGAGCAAATCTATATTTTAAAAAATTACCCATGACGGACGGACTTTCCCAGAATACCGACTCTGTAGCTTATCGACCTTTTTTTATTTTTAAGACTCTAAAATTTATATTTTCCTATTGCTTTTGTGCTTTTCAGAAGCACCGCATAAACTATCCATCAGCCATTTGCTATTTTTCTTAAGCAGAACGAGTAGAAAATAATTTAGAATAAATTTTCGATGCTCGCTGCATTCATGGGATTCACTGTACCAATCTCGGTAATTCGGGTCCTTCTCAATATTCGAAAAGCATTCATTAATAATTTTTTCTTTTATTTTTCGCGCATGTGGGAAATTTTTAAAGAACTGATGGAAAATCTTATAATGCTGCTTCATCAGGTTAAATAAATGATTTTGTGGGGCTTTAAGCTTTAGGTTGTTGTTTATAGTTTTAAAATGTTTGTTAATGATAAAAAATTCCGATCCCTCATAATTTGCGATCTCTTCTTTCAAAAGTTCTTTGCATTTATCGCAATTGAACTTTTGTTGGGCTTTATGCATAACAAATCCTACGAAATATCTCAATGAATTCTCAGTGGCTATACTGATTTCAGTTGGCTGTTCTTCATCAGACTCGGATACTTCCATATTTTCATCTAAGATTATGTTAAAATCTTCGTAATACACCTGATCTTGGTCATTTACGTTTTCAATTGCCAGTTCATGCTTTGTTTCTTCAATAACATTTATTAGCATATCTTCATCTGGCTCGCAATTACCTGTTGTCGTTTTTGAAGTTATTAATTTCATTGATAACATTTTTGATATTATTGCATTGAATTCGAATAACATAGGATTATTGTTTGTGCCACCCCTATTTCTTATTAGGTAAAATAGATGTTCTAGCGCATCTTGGTTTAGACGTGACAACATTAAAAAAAATACTCCGTGCCCTTCATTCCAAATATCGTTTGTAAGCATTAGTATTGCGTTTATTGATAGAACTATTCCATCTAAACAATAAACTTTTCTGCGATATAGACACTTCTTAAAATACTCTCTCATTTCTATTAGGTATTTTTCGTTGTCACTGCCTTTCTGGATCGCTGATTTATTCGGATTTCTATCATAAATATTACTGCTATTCAAGCAATCGAACAACCTATTAACTTTTTCTATAAATTTAGATGTTGCGATTGCCACATCTTCGCAGTCAATAAATTTGCCATGTTGAATCAATGTTTTAATGGCGGATGATACTGTTTGGCTAAATACCTGCGTTGCATATTTAACCTTCATCTTCTCGAAAGAATTCGGAAATATGTGTTTCCTTGTTAATTTTGGGCACATTCTTGTAGAAGTGTTGCTTGTGTCAATTTCAAGCAATCTCACGACTACATGCCAGGAGACTGTACCATCAGGAGTCTCTATACAATCTCGCATTAGAATGTTTCTAATGGATTTTGTGAGGTGGGGGACATCATATATGCCATATATTTTCTGGTCATCCAGAGAAAAATAGGGTGCTTCGTTAACTATTCCAAGTTTATTGAATGCCCCTCGATTGTTTGGGCCTTGATCGCATACAACTGCTCTTATAAAAAGGCCTAGGGTTCTTGCGGCTCTTATATTTAAATCTATTAATTGCGTTAACTTATGTGCAGTGAGTCCAGTAGATGCGGCTACATAGCTTAATACAAATTTCCAGTTGGCATATAGTCCCCTCACCATGAAAACACATATTTGCTTACATAGAGCGTCAGTTTTTTCGTAGCCATCATCCACAAATCCTTCCACTTCGTCACGGTGGGAATTATATTGCAGCCCTTTTCTAATGGAAATTTCATCAAATACTAATACGGCATTCTTGCTCTTTTCGTCCATATTTTTAAAAACAGCATGTAAATTGTTTAATAAACTTTCATTAAGGCCCGGAACCATGTTTTTTACCGGAGCCCATCTTAATAAGGACGATTTGCTTGGCAGGTTTAGCTCAAGATCGTCACGCATAAAATTATAGGCCTTCGAAGAATAAAAATTAATGCTTTGAGCAATTATTTTTTCATCTTCTATCCATGATTGCTTGTTTTTCAGTAACATAGTGCAAATCGTGTTTGAATTCTTTGATAGGCCTTTTTTCTTTATATTTTCAAATATATTTTTGTTTGAGTTTTTTTCTTTCAGATATTTAATTTTTCTTGCCTTTTCCGTTTTCAAAGAAATTCTTAAATGTCGAATTTTTTGATTGAAAAGTTTAACTTTTTGTTTTTCTTTTCTTAAATTCTCTGACATTTCAAAGTACTTTTTTCTGTAGTACGCTTCATTTTGTTCTTTTTTTAGGCAATTTGCACAAAATTCAATTTGTGTCTCAATAGAGCTGCCATTATTCTTATTTCCATTAATAATTGGGCTTTCAACAATATCCATGCTGTCAACCTGGGTTGCAGCATTTGGAAAATTCAAAATTTCAGAATCTTCTGTGCAAAAATCATACACGTCATAATTATTATCTCTTTCCGAGATATTCAACTTTATGTTGGTTTCTTCAAATAAGCGAAGAGTCGGTATAGCACCTGCTTTCAGATATTTTACGCGGACAAACTTTTTTTCAAAATGTAAGTTGCAAATTAACGCCTTGTCAACATTGACGTCGGATTGCAAATTACATTTTGAAACCCACTGGCGACGGACAGCCTCGTTCTTAGGAAACTTAAAAAGCCGTACGGGAAAGTGCTCTGAGCCATCTCTGTGGCTTCTCAGGCACGACTTAATAACACACTTAAGCCCACTTTTTCTACGATCACCAACCTTGTTCATTTTTGTTTACTTACTTTTTTTCTTAAATGCACCAACTCACAAACCACACTTTGAAAAATCACTTTCAGAATAAAGAAGAATGAAAAAAAGCGCGGTCAAGAATAGTGCAAGCAGGAAGAGAAAAACTGATCAAAACAAATAGAGAAAGCGCGCCAAAACTAAGAAGAGGGGGCACGACTAAAACCAAAACAAAACCGATCACACTCCTCAATTGCTTGTTTATTGTTGCCATGTTCTTATTATTAAAATTGTTTATAGCATATAAAATTTAAATTTCATTAATATATGTATTATTAAGTATACATATAAAGAAAATATAATTAAAAAAAGTAAATAAATTAATAATTATTATAAATTAAAAGAGTAAATATATTTAAAAAAAAAAGTAAATAAAAATGTATTAATAAAATATGTATGTAAAAAGAAAATTGGCATCGTCGCATCTCATTTTCGCTAGCTCGTCGAAAACTCAAAAAGTCTGCGAGCCAGCGACTGAAAAAGCTACGGTCACATCTTCGCTTGCTTAACTCAGCCTACGCATACATATGCAGAACGAGAACACAGCGACACAGACATGTGTTCATCGTTCTGCGATCTGTGGCAGACTGAATTATTTTCGATGCGTAGCGACAGTGCTGCGAGCGAACGTTTTTCGCTCTCGCTGCGACCGCTCTCTGGGGTTCTACGCTGTTCGGCTTTTGCCGAAGTTCTCTGGGGTTCCAGACTCAGGCTAGCATTTGTAATCAAAAAAACTTGAGTTTGACGCATCTATGTATTCTATGGTTAGTGGTTCTAGATTTAAACCACAAACTTTTAAGGATTGGCCTTGTGATTTGTTGATGGTCATGGCAAATGCAAGACGTATCGGAAATTGAAGTCTTTTACATTCAAACGGCATATCGGTTGGGATCATCGGGATCCTCGGAATGAGAACTTCCTCACCTTTGAATTTTCCTATCATTATCGTAGCGTAAATTACATTGTTCATCAATTTACTAACCACCAAACGCGTACCGGTGCGGTGGTAACCTTAAATGTCGGATTAAATCCCCCGTCTTCGATAATGTTTGCTTTAAATGATGTCATTTGGAAACAACTATTGTATTTTCGAGTATTTGCAAGAGAGTGGCGTGTTTCTTGTGTTCGATCGACGATTCTGCATTGCTAACCGAGCTGTTTCACGGGCTGCTTCACTTTGCTCTCGTGATTGAGAAGCACGAATTAATGCTCTTCTTCGTCGAATACTAACGCGGCGCTCTTCTCGTGCAATTTCTCCTTGTTCATCGGATAATTGACTCGCGATGTTCTGTTGCCTAATTGCATTACGGCTCCGCCGGAAAAGATTAGATCTTCTAGGACGTGGCATAATGATTAGATTGCTAATGGGTTTTAGTTTGATAATATGGGTTACTAAACACACAAAACACGATATTCGAATTTCTATTATGTTACTAAACAAAACACAATGTTCGAATTTTTCCTTCAGTTTTCACATTTTCACATATATTACAGAGCACTACATTGACATTAAAACAAAAGTTGACTTTATTTAAATTGACTGTTAGATATAGGGGAAAAAAATTGTCTGTTTTAAGGGGTTTTCCGGCAATTATTTATTGTTTTTAAGATGTATTGTCCTACTCGGGGTGGAGACAAATACAACAAATCAAAAGCCATGAAAATTGGTTCAGCAGATCTCGAGTTACATATAAGTGGCGTAACTCACACGACTTTCTTTTATATATATAGATTGGAAAGCTCGATGCCGTCGATCTTTACAAATTAAAAATCTGCAACGAACATTCTGGCTAGATTGTGCAGAAATTTTTGGCCCGTTGCAAAATTTATTTAAATTTTGTTTCTTTATGTTTGTTTTTTGCCATTCATTGTTGTTTTCCAGCAAGTGGCAAATTTTGAGTGTTGCATTTACGAGATATCGATAACAAAGCCAATCGAACCGCTTAAGATAGGAACGTTTTTTTTGGATGGTGAAATGGATGGTGAAAATTCGGCAACGCAAAACCTAATGCACCATCCCATATAAAGATAATAGATGGTCGGCGATAAAAATCGGAATTTAGTGCAAGATTTTTTAAAAATTCAGAAAACAAAGCTGAGTATTAACCCATTTTGGACCACTGTTCGACTTTTCGAACAGCAAGTTTTGTATGTTTTCAAAGATTCTGTATTTTATTTGACTATATTTCAATCAAAGGGAAGTATATAGTTAGTTCCACAAATATTACAATGAATAAACCTTCAAATCCATTTTTTGAACCAGTTTTATCCCAAACTAAAACAGGCAAACAGACAGAATGTTTTATATTTTAAAAAAAATTTTGCAACTTAAAATCAGCCCGGTCCAAAATGGGTTAAATTAAAGACTTATCGGAAAAAGTAATTGCAGAACAGAACACAAGGCAAAACTGCAATACTTTACATCTGTGGACTAATGTAGAAAACAAACAGCTTCCAAATATTAAAATTTATGCCGCCTTTAAAAATATGATTTTAATTATTTTATATTTTGAAATGTAAATTCAGTTAATTTAAATTTCGATTGAGAACACAACTCGAAATTCTAATAAACCGTAAGCGGTGAGTCCAAGACTAGAGAGAAACGTTGGTTTCTGGTTGCTTTCATTTCATTTAAGAGATTTCAAAAGCTAAGACTGGAAACAAACCGCCTCAAAATCTCTAGAGATTGAAAATTCACCAAAAGAAAGAAAAAGAAAATCTTGGTTTTTTATCGCCTCCCTTAATTCAAAAAAAATATTTTATTGAATATTTTATGCTCAGCAATTTATTAATTTTTTTTTTGTTGCATTACACAATCGGGAAACGATTTATCTAATTTGCCTATTGAAACCAGTGCGTCCGAAAAAAATTTAAAAAATGGAATGGAATGATTAAACCAGAGGGCCGGGGCTAACTTCGACCGCGTCAAAGTTTGTATATCCTTGCAACTTTTTTGGTAACTCTTTCCTTACCTATAGCTATCAAAGTGGAAAAACGTTTTATCTAAAAAGGATAATGTTTGCGAAAGAACGGCCAACAGTCGTAGCATAGGAAATAACGAAGTTATTGGACAAAGTCACTGTTTTCCACCGATCGTTCCTATGGGAGCTATATGATATAGTTAACCGATCCTTATCAAATTTGGCACAGCCATTAACAGATATATTAAACTAACAAATGTTTAATTTGAAAGCAATCGCGTCAAAAGCAACGAAGTTATTGACAAAAGTCACTGTTTTCGAAAGATCGTTCCTATGGGAGCTATATGATATAGTCACCCGATCTTGATCAAATTTGGCATAGTCGTTTATATGTGTAATTAACTTACCAATATTAAATTTCACGACAATAGCTAAGAAAATAACGAAGTTATTAAGAAAAGTCACTGTTCGTGACTTTGCTGTTTGTATGGGAGCTATATGATATAGTGGTCCGATCCGGCTGAATCCGAGATATACAACGCCTGCAGTATATACAAGCCTACATGCAAAATTTCAGCTCTGTAGCTCTTACGGTCTAGGAGGAGTTTGCGTTGATCCAGACGGACGGACGGACGGACGGACGGACATGGCTATTTGAACTCGTCTCGTCGTGCTGATCAAGAATATATATACTTTATATGGTCGGAGATGCATCCTTCGATGCGTTGCACTCTTTTGACCAAAATTAATATACCCTTTTTGCAAGGGTATAAAAAAAGACAAAATGCTTCATATTTGAGAGGCTTCTTTCAGATCCGCTATGAATGTTTATAATGTTATTTCCTTTGTAAAATCCAGTTTTAAACCAAAAACTGCAATTATTTGTATATATGTACCTAAAATATGCATTTAAAACACACGTTAGAATAGCAAATTCAATTTTAATCCAGGGTAGACCGTGCGGGCACTTTTGCTCGGAAATATGCTCGTTTTGCAGTCTGTGTGCATGCCGAAGTTGACACGAAGTACACTTGACAGCGTAAAAACTGAATTAGTCTTTTGCAGCATTTTAACGCGAGCGGTTTAATTCCCTTTATTGAAAAATGCATATGAAAAAAATTAAGAAAATCCCCTTTCATTTTCTCACACCAATTCGTCGATTGCGTTCAGTTAAGCGATTGAGACAAAACTTCTTCACTTGTCATTTTGCGAAGTGCACCCACACATACATTGACAATTTCCGTGTGCTCTCTTCGTTAGCGAACTCAAGCTGGCCAACTAGCAGTCAGTGCTGCCAACTTAGCCTTTTTCTGGCCATGTCTGGCATTTTTCAACTGCCAAACGCAGGAAAAATTATGATCTAGCTGCTGCCGGGAAAATTAGCATTTCTTAAGATCAAACTGGCCTTTTTTAGCATTATTTTAACTTATGTCAGCACTGCTTAAAATTATGAAACGTGGGCATCACATTAATCGATAGCATGAAGTTGATGAAGCCTTTTTGCCATCTTTTTATACCATACACCCATAGGGTGAAATGGTATATTAAAGTCGCCAAAATGTATGTAACAGGCAGAAGGAAGCATATCCGACCCCACAAAGTATATATATTCTTGATCAGGATCAACAACCGAGTCGATCTAGCCATGTCCGTCTGTCCGTCCGTCCGTCTGTCCGTATGAACACCTAGATCTCGGAGACTGTAAGAGCTAGAGCCACCAAATTTGGTATGTAGACCCGTGTAGTATGTAGAGTGATCAAGTTTATTTCAAATTTTTGCCACGCCCCTTTCCGCCCCCGCAATTTAAAAAAATCGTTTATCTCAAAAACTATTCTAGCTAGAGACACAATATTTGGTATGTATATTCGCTTAGTAAATGCACATATATTGTATGTATAAAAAATTTTTTAATTTGAAAAACTTGATTATCTCCGGTATTTTTTTACCTTATGCAATCAAATTTGGCACACTTAAATTTGATACTAATATCTAGTATCAAAATACCAAATTTGATCAAAATCGGACAAAAAACAGTCGAGTTATGCATATAAATGTTTTTCCATAAGGCCGGAGTTGGCCGTTGGCTGTTGGGGGCGCTAGGGTGCTCGTATGATTGAGTGAGCGAGATACTAAGATATGCTTGTAAGAAGCATGTGAAAATGCATTTGTTGAATAAAGTTGAAATTTTTGCTTTACTGGTGTATGGTATACCTAAGTCGGCGAGACGACTTACTTACTTCATTGTATATTTTTCCATCACTAACAAGAATTTCACGTTAATTAAACCCGCGAAAAAAGAGGTTCATTAAAATGCCGAAAGTTCAATATAAACAGAAACCGCGTGACACCTGGTTGCGAGATCCATCGTTTAAGGATTGGTTAACAATAGACCCGAATGATGAGTCGAAGTGCTATTGCAGATATTGCAAGTCAAGTAGTTTCAAAAATTTACGACTTGCAGGGGCATGCAAAAACAAAAAACATATGGTGGCTACAAGCAGCTTGACACAAAAAAATAAAATTGTGTTCATATCAAATGTGCTTCCCAAAACTAAACAACAAGAAGCAGCCTTATGTTTGTAAATTGCCACCCATTCTGTAATTTCACCAATTGATCACTTGGGTATACTATGCGCCACAAAATTCGATGCAGATAAAATTAAAGTCCATAAAACGAAGTGCACGAATATAATAAAAAATGTTTTGGGACCATGTTTTCTGGAAGAATTAAAAACTGAAATTGGTGACGCCCAATTCAGTCTATTGCTGGACTAAAGTACTGATGTCAGTGTTTGCAAGTCTCTTGGTAAGTTAAAAATAAAATTTATGAATTAATAAAACGGATAAACCATACGAGTCTTCTTTTTAGGTGTTGTAATTAATTATTTTAGTTCCCACTTGAGGCAGGAGATTCGAAGACCATAGCTAACAGCCTCCGTCAAGTGATAAAAGGATTAGGACTTAATATTTTGAACTTAATTGGTATTGGTACAGACAACGCTAGCGTAATGGTTGGCTCAAATCAAAGCGTATTTACTGAATTGAAGAAGGACGTACCCTCCCTCTTATTAATCCAATGCGTATGCCATTCAGTTCAATTAGCAGAGAATTCGGCCTGTACAAAGTTTTTGTCTGAATCTTTGGAATATACTGTGTACGAAACCTTTAATTGGTTCTCGAAAAGCAGTAAACGCCAATCATATTATCAAAAAATTTATGAGTTGATTAATAGTGATAAGGTAAGTTAGAATATATGTTTTATGTGTTTGAGTACTCAATACCTAGTTCCTTAAAATTTGTATATGTCTTTTCACATATAACTAATCTGTATTGTGTTTGTTCAGTCTTGTTTGTAGTCTTGTCTTACTTTGCAGTCTCGTTTCTCTATATTCTAACACTTTTTATCATATTTAAGGCACCTCTTAAAATTCAACAAGTCTGCGAAACACGATGGCTATCCATTGAATTTGCAGTTGCCAGAATTTTGCATCAGTGGATTAAACTTAAGCTACATTTTAGTCTTGCAGCAACAAAAGAAAAATATTTTAAAGCGTAAATTGTAGAGCGATGAAATTAATTTGTTATATTTGACGTTTTAAAGGCCAGTATTAAGCGAAATGCAGGCTATAAACAAAAATTTCCAGGCCACCAATTCAAATGCAGGCAAACTTTAAACAGATCTTGTATTTGGAATAAATTCTTTAAAATCAAAAATAATATCCCCTGAAGACATAGTTGACGTTCTGAATACAGATTTTAAAGGACATGTCAAGAGGGATCTGCATTCGAAATGTTGCTCAAAAAAATAAAAGAAAATATTTCCGATGAAATAGAAATGGAAATTCGATTTAGGTGCACGGAATTTATAATTTCACTTATAGATGAGCTTAAACAGAGGTAAGTAATTTTCTATAAATGTAATTAAATAGGCTAACATCTTTTCTTTTTTCAGATTGTTAGAAAACCACCAAGTATAAAAGCAAATCGACATTTTTTCTGTTGACAAAATTTTGAATGCCAAAAAGGGCTCTGTTGTTGAAATCCTAAACCATTTCAAATTGCCTGTCACTCAGATTGAAGAGCTCGTTCTGTAGTACAAGAACATACATCTTTTCAAATGCGGATTGTACCTTGAAATTTTGGGATATTGCAAACAATTATGTGGATTCGGGAGGTAATCACCGTAAATCATTAGCTACTTTTGTCTTGAGCTTACTATCGCTACCGTGGTCAAACGCGGAAGTCAACCGAGTGTTAAGTCAGATAAACATTGTAAAATCAAAGCTGAGGAACTCAATGAACATAGACACACTTAATTCGATTTTACACATACGGTAATTAATTTTTTTAACACAATATTAAAAATTTTGACTTCTTATTAAACGTTAATTAATATATATTTACAGTTATGGATTGCGTAGATCAAATAAATGTTGCCACAACTTTGAAGTGCCTCCAAAGTATTTGACTTTAATTGGAACAAACAACTCCTATAATTATCAAGCTCAATAAAGTCGATATTCTCCTCAAGAGAGAGGATAATGCCATTTAATTCCTCAAGAGAGAATATCGACTTTATTGAGCTTGATGATTGACTATCAATTTTAAAATAAAAAAATATGTTACTAAAACAAAAAAATGACAATTTTTATGGATGTTTTTGAATTTGATCTAGCCGTTTCTAGCAGGTTTACAAAGTTAATTTAGCATTTTTTAGCCCCGAAGAGTTGGCAGCACTGCTAGCAGTCAGTTGCGCCTTAGCTCTCAACGAGGCAAGTAACGTAGGCGGGTGAGTGTCGTGTGCGCGAGTATACGCATTTTCAAAAATAATTCAAAAAATGTTAAGAAACGGTCATAGTTGAAATGAATCAAATGCGTTTTTTTTTTTTTTTTTTTTTTTTTAATCATTTAATTACAATTTTATAAGAAAACATTTTAAGAGCACATCCTTTTGGTGTTTTTTTGTTTTGTTTGTTGTTTATAAAATAGCACCAATTTTTTCCTATGCAGGATACAAAGTGTCTGTGTGTGCATTGTTCTAAAACTTTATTCAAAGTCGAGAAGTCGAGTTGGAGACAGTGCATCTTGCTCTCACCCATCCACCACCCAACTCTGGAATATAAATTAATATTTGTCTACTTTTTGAACGGTTCCGCCTTTGTCTTCTGACGTTGTCACTTGATGTGGTCCACTTAGAACTCGGCATCATCTTTGCAGTCTTTGCATAAGTGCATACATGCATGTATGTACATATGTCTGCAGAAGTATGTGAGTGGGTGTGTTTATGTGTGCGGTAAAAAGAAAGGTCTTTACAAGCAAATAGCTGTACTTCCTTTGCCAGGATATTTTTCTATGTATATCTGCGAGTGTTTGTAAATCCCCTGCACTGTAAAATATGCAATTAGAAAAACATCAAAGCACAGACACCGCTCAATGCTGATAGCCCCGGTTTCCGATACCCTATATACTCTTATCATAAGCAAAGTATGTAGCTCTCCCTTTTCAAATGCATTTTGTATTTGATTCTACGAGAACACTTATGGTTTTTATTGATATTAGCGATCGAACAAATACTTTCTTATCAAAACGCACAAGGCAACTTTGCGCTCATTAACCGCACCATTAGTAAGCAATTGTAGTATGCATACACAAATGGTATGCAACCAGTCGACTAACTTCTATGCGATTTGACAACCGCACAGTAAAACTACCCTGTCACCGTCACAGACTCAGTTGCTGCTTCATCTTTAGTGTATATTACGCTCTCTCTCATCCTCCCACACCCTTCTTTGTCCGCTAAGCTGTTGCCTTTTATTTATTTTAGTTTCTAAAATTATTTATTTGTAATTTTTCACATTTAATAAAATGTTTTTACTTTTACTCGTCTATACGACAATCGCCACTGGACACAACGCGAGGTCAATTGGCTTAATTAGTGTGTGACAAAAGCCGCCAGTTAGAAACTTGCCGTATGTAGTGCTTGGAATTGATTAAAGGAGTATTTAAAAAAAAAAACCTGCTTGTTCATGTTCGAGAAACCTTATTGGTTATTTTTATATTATCTAGATCGTCGTCAAATTGGAAATTCTTATGCAATATAGAGCGGAAGTCTGTTTGTCTCTTCGACGAGTTGATAAAAATGCATTCAGTGCAAAATGTACTAACATAAGTTTTTAGTACTGCTTTAAAACATTTCTGTCAGCAAGATAAGAATAAAACATAAGATAAAAATGCATGCGTCCGTTTGGATATTGTTCCTTTCTCTGTCGCTTTCTCTTGGTATTGGTGCAGTGCGTCATCTAAAGGAGAATCAGAGTTCAAAAAACGCTCAGGAACGCCCTTTACGCTCTGAGCAAAATAATCGTCGACGCAGTAAAAGCAATGTTTCTGTTGATAATCATGGAATCGCAAAAGTGGGGCGACGACCAGCTCTAGAGGACTACGATTTCATAGACGTCAAATATAGTAGTGAAGTCATAGATAGCTTCGAAACATCGCTGGAATCCGTAAAGCGGCAGCAAAGAAAGGAAGGAATAACTACAGCGACAACAGAGCATGGTGAGTCTTATCATCTTGGTTTGTGAGCCAGAGAGTGACCTCTTTGCTTCATTTATCATCGAGTTGAAATTGTACGAATTCAATAATTAAAGTTAACTTGTTCTCTAATAAAATTTTTTTTTATTTTTTTGTTTGTGAATCCATATAAACAGTTGGAAGTCATGTTTTTACACCAAGCACCCACAGGGTAAATTGGTATATACAGTGGCGGCAAAAAATTTGAGACCAAAATTTTTTCACGTTAAATTCTGGTTTCATGCGAGTTTTATATAATGTTAGGGAAAAGTTTTGATGTGTTAATTTTCAGCCGTAACGGCAACGAAGTCTATCTATTTTTTTATCCGAGTTTGATCAACAATATCTTATTCGACGGAATATTTAATTCACTATCTTTTGCAGTTCGAGTGTTAACCTACACTACTTTAGTATCAAGTGTAGTTATACTTTAGTATTTAGTAATAAATGACGCCAAACAGGAAGACCAAAAATATACATACAAAGTTGAGTTTTTCAATTGGCTCCAAATTGCACCCTGGGGCCAAATTGAAAATTTGTGGTGTGCAGTTTATCTTAGTTTTAATAGACCTAAAACTTTTTCTTAGGGTCCAACGCGTACAATCAATTTTACAAATTTTGAAAATGTCTCTTATTTTTATTTGCCACTTGCAAATTTTGGGGCTGTTTATCAAAATTCATTTAAAAAAAACGTTAAAAACAGTTTTTTGCCGCCACTCCATTCTATTCTCCATCAGCATCAGCGACCGGGGCGATCTAGCCATGTCCGCTTGTCTGTGTGAAGACCTAGATCTCGGAAACTATACGAGCTAGAAACGCTAAGTTTTACATAGTAAAACTCTTGGGGTATGTGGAGTGATCAAGTTTATTTTAAATTGTGGCACGACATTTACAAAGTGTTAGTCTTTACATCAGTTTTTCAAATAACCGACGTAAACTAATTTAGGTAGAGAAACTCTACGGTAAGGTCACTTTAAAGATGGTCTATATTTTAATGAAATAAGTCTATTTAAATATGCTTACAATTCTTCACTCTCTCACTAACATAGCTATTAATGACTGTGCTAAATTCGAGCAAGATCGGGTGACTATATCATATAGTTTCTATAGCAACTATCGGTCAAAAACAGTGACTTTTATGAGTAACTTTGTTACTTTTGACGCGATTGCTTTCAAGTTAAACATTTGTCAGTTTTAAATATCTGTTTATGTCTGTGCCACATTTTTTTTTTAAGAGTGGGTGACTATATCATATAGCTTCCATAGAAACAATCCGTGTTAAACAGTGACTTTGATCAATAACTTCGTTGTTTGATTGTAGGCCGTTCGTTCGCTCCAAAGTTTCAGATTTTTGCCAGTAACTTTAGGAAATCCACTGTACTTCGCTCAAATAATGTCATTTAGTATACAAATTGTTTGTTAGAGCTTGTATGACAGAATCCTGCTGACTCTCAATCTACCTGAGCATCGTTCTTTCGGAACTTGACTTTACCTTTCAATTTGTTTGTAATGCGGTGTTTTCCATTTCTAACTCTTCTTATCCTACGTGGGTCATTTTATGAATTATTTAATTCTATCATTGCAGTTATGGATGTCTGTATGTAGCTGCGATGGAGTTAACTTTTTTAAATGCATAATGCATATTTTCAACGCATTTCAGCCAAAAGAAGGGATAAGGTTGCGTGCAGTAATACAAAATATTATTTTTATTAACATTTTTCAATTCACATCAAATCGAAATAAAGAAATAAAATTGATTAGTATGCAAAGCATTTCAAATGCCTGTCATTAGGGAAAAGGCCGCCATCGAGAAGTTCGTTAAAATTCAAAGCATTTACTTGAAGAATTTCCTTTTTGCAAGCAATAAATAAATGTCCAAGCAAGCCATTAAATTTCATTGGAAGTCTAACACATTTATCATACTTGCGGCAGCACTTCCACCCCGGCATAATTTACCGCAGGCCCGGCTTACCCAAGAAGTTATGCTGGCGCCGTTGATGAAGTCAAATGTAGAATTGAAACAAATTTTTAACACAGTTTCATTTTGAGATACATTTATACACGCAGATACACAGATATGGATAAAGTTGCCTCTCATCGTAGTTGTCGTCATTGTCGGCAGCACTTTTAATTAACACATTTCACTCCCGTTTGAAAAAATATTGCTTTTGATTAAGTGCTGAAATTGACGGTGGATGAATCATTTCTTTATTATGTATCATGAACAAAGCCAAACAAATGTAAAATAACATTGAATATGCAATCAATTAAATGGTGCCTAAATTAAATTCAATCGAACGGTTTTATCAAATTTTTAGCTTATCTATATTTTCCATGAGTTCCCACTATTCTCGACCTCATCCTCATTGACGACTTTCCCCTTTTTGGCCTCCACTCCAAGCAAATCATTTTTGACACTTGACATGAGTTTCACAGGGCCGCCGACAAATCCGAGCCGGAGACTTGTTTGTTCAAATCGCCTTGCTATTGAGACGTTTTCTTTATATTTATAGACCTTCTCCCTTGCTTCCTCTACCCTCATCCTGATACCCACGTTTGCACTCTTCCACATCATATACCCACACTCAAGTATTCCCCTTTTATCTCCACTCTGAATTCTACGTATGTTTGTGGTGGTGGTGCCGTTGACAGCAACTTAGATCATTGGCCACATTTGAGACATTCTGTCCCAGAGTCGAAGCGAAAAGACTGCGCAACTTTGAAACTACTCGTTGGTATAATAAAAATAGCACTCAACGACGACATAAGAATACGAATACACGATTATATATATAACTATATAGTCTATAGCCTGCACTGCGTTAAATGGAACAGGGCTGTATCGTAGTCTAAAAAACATTCCAGTAGTGGACTTAAATAACGGCTTAAAATTAGCCAAATGTCAAAAACCGAGAGCCAGGGCCAACTTTGTGTACTCTTGCAAGTTTTTTTTGGTACCTTTCTCATACGTAAAGCGGAAAAATTGTTCATTTAAAAAGTTGGCGCCTAATATTAAAATATGGTTAAATTTTGTATCCCGTTGCAGAATATAATTTAATTTAGTTAAATCAAGATGTATCTTTTCAACATATTAGTTTTTCTACCAATCAGCATAAGAAACCAAGTTGATATTGGCATGACAGACTGCTAATCTGTCCGACTGGATCGTTATGCCACCGTAGAGTTCTTGGTATAAAGCTTTTAAGTATCTTCGGTAGGTTGAGTCATTTAATTGGTCGGATTATACCTCAGTAACATATTCAAAGACGTCTTAGTAACATATATGTATGTACTACAATGCTGTGATTCCTTATGTTTTTGGTAACTCTGAGAATTTTTTTTGTTTTCACCGATTTTTACCAGGTTTTATTTTAAAAAAATCAAAAGTTTATTCCATCTTTAAATCCATGTTATAATGAAGTAAGTAAGTCGTCTCGCCGACTTGGGTATACCATACACAAGGTGAAACAAATATTTAAAATTTCGAAAACCAAATGTATGTCTATTAAATTGTTTTAACATCTCGCTCACTCTACAAACACACAAGCACTCTAGCGCCGCCACTAGCCAACGGCCAATTCTGCCCTTATGGATCGCGTAGCAAAATACGTTCATACGTATATTTTGTATGTTTCTAGTCCGATTTCAATCAAATTTGGTAGTTTGATAGAAATAGATAAGATTTATTAGTCTGCCAAATTTAATCGCGACGGTCAAAAAATTGCAAGACCCAATCGGTTTTTTCTAAATTATGGAGGCAGAAGTGGGCATGGCAGCATATTAAAATATATATATTCTGCGCGCATACTAAACCAGTATGCATACTAAATTTGGTGACTTTAGCTCTTTTAGTTTTCGAGAAAATCAGTTTTGTTTAATTTGCGGAAGCAGAAATGGGCGTGGCAAAATTTTTAAATAGTCAATATCTGCGCGTCTATTAAGCTAGCTTACATACCAAACTTAATGTCGGTAGCCTACATAGTTTTTAAGAAAATCTGTTTTTTGTAAATTCCGGGGGCGGAAGGGGGCGTGGCAAAAATTTGAAACAAACTCGATAAGCCTACATTCTACACGAGACTGCATACCAAATTTGGTGGCTCTAGCTCTTATAGTCTCCGAGATCTAGGTGTCATACGGACGGACGGACAAACGGACATGGCTAGATCGACTCGGTTGTTGATCCTGATCAAGAATATATATACTTTGTGGGGTCGCAGATGCTTCCTTCTGCCTGTTACATACATTTTGGCGACTTTAATATACCATTTCACCCTATGGGTGTATGGTATAATAATTTTTCACTTAGCCTACTTTCATTAGATTTTGCTATATTTCTATACCATGAGAATTTCTTATTTCTCAGTAGACTAGAATCGATGTTTTCTATGGCAGCTATATATGATAGTGGTCAGATCCGACGAATTTTCAAAACTATTATTATTATTTTTTTTTTAAATCTGTAACATTTGAAGAATGTTGTGGGAAAATTTGAAGTAAGTCGGAATTAAACACGCAAATATATAGGGCTTCAGTGAAGATTTAAGTCGGTTTTCTGACGAACGGCATTTTCCAAGTCGGAAAGCACTCTAGCGGAAAAACCACTTGACCAATCATTTTTAAAATTTTCACAAAAACTTTTCAGTGTTTTTTTTTTTTGTTAAAGTTTTATACCATGCACCCATAAGGTGAAATGGTATATTAAAGGAATATTAATATACATTTAATATTGGTATATTAAAGGCAGAAGAAAGCTTTTCCGACCCCATAAAGTATATAATGTGATAAATGGGGTCACGCCCCCTTCCGCCCCCGTATTCAAACAAAAGTGTTTTTCTCAAAGACTATTCTGGGTAGAGATATTTTGGATGTGTTCAAATTTTGGAACGCACCATTCCGCCCCGTTATTTGAAAAAAAACTCTATTATCTCCCGTAATTTTCTACCTTGTGCAATCAAATTTGACACTTAAATCTCTCGTCTAGAAGAAGCTTTTACATTGAATTTTTCAAGGCCAAGATAAAATAAATCATTTAAATCGGTTCACGCGAAATTCAGATACAGCCCTGTTTCGTTTGAAAAAGAACAGGCCACATACATATACAAATAAATAATTTTGTTGTATTATATATTTGGGCACATATGAGCACTATATGTATACACATGTACGTATGTATACATCTACGAGGAGCTTCTAAAAAGTAATCAAAATGATTTAGAAGCAGCTGTATGAATTCCTTATCATTTTAAAGTTAAGCAATTCTGCTTACATTGCTTTTAATATTTTTATGCTGATTTGAAAAACGGGCCCAAATAAATGTAACTCCCGATATTGCATAATAACTTAAGGCCTTAAAAATAAAATAACAGTAATACATACAATAATATTTTTTCCAACGAAAGCGTTAGTCCAATTACATTCGAAACACACCTCGTAGACTTTCTAATAGCATAGAATAAAACACACTGGATATAAAAAAGAAATCTTTAAACTGAAAAGTCCAATACAATTATAAAGAAGGCCTATTTGATCAAAAGTTGTAGCAGTTTGCACATTTTAATCAGTTTTATGAAGCTTCGTGAATATCTCTTGACCTCTTCTTTAAATCAGTTTCGACTTTTTGAGTCATATTTTTGATCATAATCGACTAATTTGATTGGGTCATCGTACGCGACTCATTTTAGAGACATATTTTGATTTGACGCAATACTTTGTTAAGTCGTTATTTAATCAAGTAAGATAGATACATTTTTTTTAATCAACAAGATGTCTCAAAATAGACTCATCAAGGTGATTTCTGTTAAAACAATCCTCCAAATGCTGGATGAATATATACATATGTTTGTATGTATGTTTATGAGTGAGTTAGGGGGACATCAAAGAAAATTTCTCTGTAATTAGTTACAAACGAAAAAATGTCCAAATGCTTTAGTCAAAAATATGATAAATGGAAAATTAAAATGCTTCTCATGCATATGATCATACAATTTTGTAATCGGTTAAAGTTTTTGTCGCTAAAATGCACATACATATGCAATAATGCTTATTCTTTATCACATTATTGTGATCGCCAGTCCTAGATTATGACAATTATCGAAGATCCCTATTAGGCCAATATGAAATGCGAAAAACTAATATTAAAGATAAAACTGAATTTATTGAAGCTGCGCATAGATGTGTATTTATACTGGAAGGGTATTTACTATTCGTCACCACGACTTGCTTTTCTCTAGCAATTGCTCGCTTAATTAATGAGCTTCGTCTTTGATCTTCTGTGAAGTTCACTATCTGACGACGTGGTCTCCCTCAGTGACAAAACTGCAGTTTTTCACGCGTTTCAAAAAAAAGCATTAAAAATCCGCTCCAAAGAGACAGGAACTCTTTCTTGGTTTTTTTCTGTGAGGGGACACATGTCGTTACATGTTTTTATGGGGAAGTGGCTCTTCACTAGAGGTGTCAAAATATGTATGTACTTCCAATTCGATATAATCAAAGTTTCGATATGCTGTAGGGAGTACTTTGTAGTTTTAGATTTATTTACGGAACAAGAAATAAATGGATTATAAGATACAATGCGCATTATATCAATTCCAATTCGATATAATCAAAGTTTCGATATGCTGAAGGGAGTACTTTGTAGTTTTAGATTTATTTACGGAAGAAGGAATTAATGGATTATAAGATACATTATATCAGCCACCGTAATATTATTCATGGTTACATGATATGTGAACAAAATTAATATAGCTACATATATACATACATGTACATACATATATGGATTCATATGTAAGTACATACATATGTATGTATGTATAAAAAATACATACATACATACATACATGTAAAGTATGTATAAAAACTAATGTATATCTATTACAATTCTTAAAGCCAATATTCATTATACTCTAGTTGAATATCAGATATTATAACTTGTAAAGATTCAGCAGTACAATAAACGAAAGCACATAATACATATATTTATAAACATCACGCTACCACCTCTAAGATATTAGCTTCCTTTTAATAAGTTGGAAGAAGTTCAACTCCCAACGTGCTATCTTGAAATGATCCACAAACAGAGAGATTGAACAACCAAGGCAAGTGCTTAAGAACTTAAGAACTTGGCTGTAAGAACATAGATAAGTCCTAGTCCAGAGACCAACATACTAATAAGTTTCATTGTTGAAATCCATCAAGCAATTCTTAAGGAAGCTGTCACAGTACTTTGTAGTTTTAGGTAAATTAGTAGTGCCATTTTTTTTACAAGCCAATAAAGGAGAATTCGGTGGACTAAAATACGCACTTTTAGGAAGAAAAAAAGGACATTTAACCTGATGCTTTTAGTCTTGTTTCTTAGGGGTTAGCTTAAAATATGGTTCAAAATTTATTAGATTTCATGGTACATATGTATAGTACTTATTCGTAAAATTACTTTTACAAGCATTGATTAACCCAATTATTCGACCTGATAAGCTGTTATAAACCGATAACTCTTGCTAGCATGTACAACAAATAAGTGTCCCGTTCTATTGGATTGTAAAGGTGCAAGCGAGAGGGAACGACAAAAGAGAGGCGCACCCACTCTCTCTCCATACTGAATCAAAGGCAGCTTACACAGACAAGCTCGCGTTGACGAGTCTTACACACGAAGAAACAATTCATACTAGTATTGTTGGGTATGCATTTCATGTGCAGGAGTGTAACTCAAAATACTTTCTGGAAATGTCAAGCAAGGCAATAATGATAACAATTTCCAAGGACATTGACTTCTATCAAAACAACCAACCAATAATGCCTTAAAAACTTATGCAAATTCCTAAACAGAGTACTGACTAATGTAATTAAGAAACTTTGTAGTATTGACTATAGTTGTTTGTAAGATTAGAACTAGGACGCTTGGTCAAGATATCCTAGTGCTCAGCCAAAGTTATTTCGAAACGAGGTTGAATCGTTTTCCAAACATTTGATGGATTTGCTTTAATATATGTTGGGCAAACGTTTTATATATTTAAATACGATGAATAACCTTACGTATGTACATACATAGTATTTGAAAAAAAGTCAGATTCCGCAAAAAAAAAGGAGAAAGAATTCTTGACAGCACTGATTTACATACATATATATGTACATACATATGTACATTGTACATACACATGGCAAAAATGTGGAAATGATGCTCAAGCTGTTAGTCCTCAATTTTCACAGTTCACAGGCAAGCTGTGGCAATTATTTAAATTTTAATTTACTGACTGGTGTCAAAATGCGTGAGTCAGGCCATTAAGCCTTGATATGGAGCTGCCTTTTATTTACTTTAATAAGTTCCCCATATTTTGCTCTTTTCTTTCAGATATTTTTACATGTTGCAATCAAGTCTTTGGCTCATGTCGCACAGCATGCGAAAATGTAAGTATTTGAAGAGGATAAAATGAGAGGGGCAGCAATGGCAATAACGGTAATGGGAAATGCACACTGGCAGGCAAAAGCTATGTTGGCAAAACTTACTGTACTATTATTAATATCACTGATATCAAACTTGAGAAAACGACCAGGCTTGTGTTAGCTCGCAAAATGCGTATAAATTGTTTTATCAATTGGCATAAGTCCCAAACAAGTAAATTGCCAAACAACAAGCCGAACCAAAACTCAACCCTGCCTCAGTTTAACCAGTTTTCGCCATCACTTAAAGTCATTCATAAACTGCTAAGAAAAATCACCTTGTCTGTGGTCCGGGTCTAGACGAGTTTGTAATCAAATCACTGACATTTAACTTTGTAATCATAACAATTTCCAAAACCGATTAGTGCTCAGGGTTAGAAAAACAGAAAGCTGAGTTTTTAGTTTAGAAATGCAAATGAACCCACATTCAATTGGGGTTAATTTTTCTTATGTCTAAATTTGTAGTGGCAACGTGAAAGATAACAGGATAGTAACAAAACCGGTAACTCGAAGCGGTTCACAAGCGCTTAATTGAATTGCATAGATTTGCATTTGCGATAACCGAACATTTGCGCACATTTTATCATTGACAAAGTGTTTTTTTTCTCATTCTCTATCTTGATTGAAAAATGCTCAAATAGAGACCCGAGACAATAAGGCTCAGTTTGGTTGAGAAAACGTTAAGGTAGAGATCCAAAGTAAATATTCGACGTTTGTTTTCTTTTCGAGCTTGTTTGTCTGCGTGTGTGTAGGTGCTCATAACAGGGCCATGGACACTTGATTAGCAAAATGCACCAGCTATAGCTAACAGCAGGGAAGCAAAGGTTCTGCGAAAGGGGGCTACATTAGGGGGGATTAATTTATCTGGAGCAAGTAAAGCGTCATGTCGTCTACCAAAATCGGATTCTTATAACAGTTCTATGTTATTTTTACCACGAACCCTTATATCAAAAGCGCTGGGAAATCTCAACTTTAGGTTGATGTGTTTAAAAATATTTTTGTTGCACATATGGTACATAATATTAAAATATCAAAGAAGCTAACTTCGGCAAAGCCGAAGTTTATATACGCTTGCAGTCCTTGGCAACAATATTTTTACTTTTTGAAATTTCTTTCCCTGCAACTCAATTCATCAATACAAAACAAAACATTATTTCTCTTTTTACTACAATTTTTCTTCTTCTTCCCTCATTCCCTAAGCAAAGCACTACACGCATACACATACAGTTTATGTAGCGTTGCGCCTGTGTATGTATGCATGTGCTCTGTTGATTTGATGATGACGTAGTAGGCAGCGCTTGAGCCGATTTATGTATATTGTCTGTAACTTGTGTTCTATTAATCCGATCAGATTCAAATTGGTCTGAGGTTTTATATCCAATACTATCATATTGGTAAATTTCATGGGAATACTCCAATTTCTGCAAAAATGTTTCTTCTAGAACTATATGATATAGTAGTCCGATCCTGATGATTTATATACCAGGGTACCAGTGTAATAAAACCCCCAAAGATATTTGTGGATGATAATCCATCCCGATAGCTCTTAAGATGGCTGAGTAAAACGCATACGCACCGACGGACAGACGGACATGGATATATTGACTCAGCTTCTCATGCTGATCAAGAATATATATACTTTATGGGGTCGGAAACGTCTCCTTCTGTGCGTTGCAAACATATGACCAATTTTATAATACCCTCTGCATAGGTATAAAAATATCAAAGAAGCTGACTGCTGCTGTGCCGAAGTTTATATACCCTTGCAGTCCTTGGGCATATTATTTTCATCGTTCCAAACATTTTTTATACCATACACCCATAGGGTGAAATGGTATATAAAGTCGCCAAAATGTATGTAACAGGCAGAAGGAAGCATTTCTGACCCCATAAAGTATATATATGATCAGGATCAACAGCTGAGTCGATATAGTAATGTCCGTCCGTCCGTATGAACACGTAGACCTCGGAGACTATAAGAGCTAGAGTCACAAAATTTGGTACTAAGACTCCTATAATACCAACGGTGTTCAAGTTTATTTCAAATTTTTACCACGCCCCCTTCAAATTACATAAAACTGATTTTCTCAAAGACTATACTAGCTATAGACACCAAACTTGCAGTGTGTACTGGCTTAGTATACTTAGCTTACCACGCCCACTTCCGCTTCCGAAAATTAAATAAAACTCAATTTCTCGAAAACCAACAAAGCTAGAACTACCAAATTTGGTAAGATTTGTTTGGTATGCGTGCAGATTAATAATATTTAAAATTTTTGCCACGACCACTTTCACTTTCCTAATCCAGAAAAAACTGAATGCCTCTCTCAATTTTTGGACTATCGAACACCATTTTAGCACACTAATTAGCTCTATTAATATCTACCAACCTACCAAATCGAACTATACTAAGATATACGTATAAACGAGTTTTACTAGGCGGTCCATAAGGGCGGAGTTGGCCGTAGGCTATTGGCGGCGCTTGAGTGCTCGTTCGTTTTTGTGAGAGTGAGCGAGAGCGAGTGAGACATGTAAAACGAATTTAACGGCGAGACGACTTACTTACTTCATTTGTTACTCAATTCATCAATGCACAGACAAACCCTTTCAAATATCATTTCCGATTCTTCTTCCCCATCCCCTTTTACATGCAAGCCGCGATTGGCACGCATACACACACAGTTAATGCGTGTGCTCTAATGATTCGAGCAATGATGTATGTTGTTGGCTGCTAGTAGTGCTTCCGGCGGCGTTTGAGCAGAGCCGATTTATATTGCCTGTAACTGTGTTTTATTTATACGATCTGATTAAAATTTTGGGATCTGATGTTTTATATAAAAAACTATCATATTTGTAAATTTCTTAGAGATACTCCAACTTCTTCCCCTATTTTTCTTCTATGACTATATGATACAGTGGCTCGATCCTGACAATTTTCATACTTTATCCTACCCGGGTTATATTTAGCTCAAATATCAAGTTTCATCTCAAAAGCGCTTAAGTTGGCTGAGTAAAACGCAAACGCAAAGGACATGGCTATATCGACTCAGCTTTTCATGGTGATATACATACATGGGGTCGGAAACGTCTGCTTCCGTGCGTTACAAACATCTGACCAATTTTATTATACCCAAAATATACAAAAATTTTAATTGTTTTAAACGTTACAAAAATATGTATTATTTGGAATTTTGGAATGAATTTCTCTTATTTGAACCAAATTTTACTTTAACATCCCTCAATAAAACACATAAGTCGTGCAAAAATGGCGTCTAAGAAAAACTTTAAAAACTGAAAAAGCTAGCACTAATTGTAAGAGCTAATATTAACAAAAAAATAAAATATACATAAATGTTGAAGTTTTCATAATGATTTAATTTTTTGGATCAATTTTAAAGTTTTGACCTAAACTGTAAGATTTAATGTCATTTTAAGGACACACAAGTAAAGTAAATTTGATATAAAAACTAAGGCATTTCTTTTCATTCCTTTGGAAAATAAAATATAAATGATATTCTTTAAAGTAAAAAATATAAAGTTGTTGTTCATGGCACATACCAATTTTTGTTTTCAACAAATATTTGAATTAATATTTAGTCGTTCCAACCTTATTTTTCAAGACTTCGCGGCAACGACATCCAATAGCATTTTAGATAAAACTTTTTCGACTTTAATGGATATTAGTAAGAAAAGAGTTACCAAAAAAGTTGTATATACAAACTTTGACGCGGTCAAAGTTAGCCCCGGCCCTCTGGTTTATATTTTACTTTAGCGGCTTTGATTTTAATCTTGCCCTCATAGTTCTACTGGTTATTGATGTAGTTTCCTTATTTTTGAACTTTTCCGATGAAAGAAATGGGTTTTTTTCGCTTCCAGCATGATGATCTGTTTTTGGAATTTTGAAGTTGTCACGGGTTTCCGACCCCGATTTTTATACCATACACCCATAGGGTGAAATGGTATATTAAAGTCGCCAAAATGTATGTAACAGGCAGAAGGAAGCTTTTCCGACCCCATAGTATATATATTCTTGATCAGCATCAACAGCCGAGTGGATCTAGCCATGTCCGTCTGTCCGTATGAACACCTAGATCTCGAAGACTGTAAAAGCTAGAGCTACCAAATGTAGACTCGTGTAGTGTGTAAAGTGATGAAGTTTATTTCAAATTTTTGCCACGCCCCTTTCCGTCCCCGCAATTGAAAAAAAGCGTTTATCTCAAAAACTATTCTAGCTAGAGACACCCTATTTGGTATGTATATTTGCTTGGTAAATGCGCACAGTTTATTTGTGTGTTTGCCACGCCCTTGTTCGCCCCCGTAATTTGGAAAATCTCGATTATTACCCGTAATTTTACCTTGTGCAATCAAAGTTAGCACACTTAAATTCCAGCAAAAAAAAAAAAACAAATTTGTTACAAATCGGACGAAAAATAGCCAAGTTATGCGTATAAACGTTTTTCCATAAGGCCGGAGATGACCGTTGGCTGGTGGCAGCCACACTAGCGCTGCCGACCGAAGTCGTCTGGCCGACTGAGGTATACCATACACCAGTAAAACAAATATTTTAAATTTATAAAACCAAATGCATTTACGTATTTTTAAAAATTCTGTTCACATGCTTTTTATAGCATATCTTAGTATCTCGCTCACTCAAAGCATACGAGCACTCTAGCGCCTCCATCAGCCAACGGCAAACTCCGGCCTTATGGAAAAACGTTTATATGCACAACTTGGCTATTTTTAGTCCGATTTTGATCAAAATTGGTAATCTGCTAGATATTAGTATCAAATTTAAGATAATCGAGATAATCGCCTTTTTTCAAATTACGAGAGCGGAAAGAGGCGTGCAAAATCTTTACACATATAAAATGTGCAAGCAAATATACATACTAAATTTGTTATCTCTAGTTCTGGTAAACGATTTTGACGAAAAAACTAACCCGCCCTAACATATGGATCTATGTATAATTTTTAAATCGAAATCAATTAAGCTTAGAAAACAAGTTACCGACATCCATATAAACAAATGAACTATTGTTGGTAAGTGTGTGTTTTGAGCCCCTATCAATCCTATGAAGTACATACATATGTACATATATGGCAATCTAAGTTTGTTGAATAGATGTGGCTCAGATCACTGCGCCTGATACGGATCGAGCATTGGAAAATTGGAAATTTTACATTGTGTGCAGCACAACACTCAAAATTGTTATATACATATGTACAAAAAGACAAAACCCACAAGCTGTCGGGCCTCTGCCTGCTCGCTGTTGTTTCACATGTGTTTAATTGCGTTTATTGATAGAGTTAATATCTGCTCTCCCGATTGTCAGGTTCTTAATTAGTAAACCCTTCATATTCTTATTTATTTTAAACTAAGCAAGCACCAATTTATCGTTTAGATATCGCTGGACGAGATTACTCACAATAGCGAAGTTGCACGACTAGAGTTACGCAAATATTGTGAAGCGCACCATGAATTTTGGACTTGTGTCAATAGCACCCTTGATGGTATGTCCCTTCTTTTTTGGTTATACAAAATCATAGTTATTTTTATTGCAGCTGTTTTGCACGGCTCGGATTGGTCGGGTCGTCGGTGCTGTCAATTTGGTGTATTGCTCCATTGCCGTAATGCCTGTGCCTCTTCAAGTAGTGCACCTGTTAAATCGTGTAGGCGGAGCGACGAACAAGTATTATACGATTGTTTTGAACGTCAAGAAGCAGCCGATCTGTGCTGCAGTCAGGCAAGAACTTCGCAATGTTTGCAGGTAAGAACAACATACAATTACTTACTTAGTTGAATATTTTTGTTTCTGATAAATTTGTTAATATCTGTGGTAAGTTGGGGGTGTAATGTAAGGGATTAAAAATTGTAGATTAGGCTTCCGTGTCGGCAAGTTCATTCCCTTCAATGCCACAATGGCTAGGAATCCAAAAAAGTTTAATTTTGGATGCAGCTTTGGTAAGAAGAGTCCTGATTATTGTTGGATATGAGTCGTTGTTGTTGATGTTCCCGATAGATTTTACAGATAAGAGATAATCAGAGCAAATTATAAAGTTACCTTTTCTATTTTGAAATAGTTTTATTGCGTCTAGAATGGCTATGGCTTCGGCTGATAGTATTGCTGTAAAGTGCAGTTGTATGCCTCTTTTCAAAGTTTCCTTTGTGATGGCACAGGTAGTGGTGTTGTGTTGCAGCGAGCCGTCTGTATAAATAAATGTGATTGTTGTATTTAGCCTTAAGATCAAGGAAGTGCCGTCTATAAATATTCGTCGGTGTATTGAGTTTGCTATATTTTTGTAATGTAGTGTTTATAAGTCTAGATAGGAAAGTCCATCGGGGTTATTGCTTTGTTTGGGAGCGGGAGGTAGGGGATATTGTTTTCTTTGCATAACAGTATGACTTTTTCTAATGTCGATGTTATTTTATATTTTACCTCTGGAAATATGCTTGATATGAGTGTAGAGTGGAGAATTTGAGCTGTTTAGTAGTGTTTTGTATGTTTTAGATGTAATAAGGTCTCTCCTTTGTTCCATTGTGGGTATATTTGATTCGAAAAGAAAGTTTGATATAGATGTTGATCGTAAGGCTCCAAGTGATGTGCCTATTGCTGCGTTAAACAAAGATTAGAGTTTGTTGAGTGTTGATTTTGGTTCGTGCCCATAGATAAATATTGCATAGTCTGCTTCAGATTTTGTTTTGTTGATCAATGTGTGTGTGTTGCAGTTGAATTTGGAATTTGCTAGGCATTTTTATACCCTTGCAAAAAAGGGTATATTAATTTTGGTCAGAAGTGTGCAACGCATAGAAGGAAGCATCTCCGACCATATAAAGTATATATATTCTTGATCAGCACGACGAGACGAGTTCAAATAGCCATGTCCGTCCGTCCGTCTGGATCGACGTGATCTCCTCCTAGACCGTAAATGCTAAAGAGCTGAAATTTTGCACGTAGGTTTGTATATACCGCACAGTTTGTATATCTCGGATTCAGCCGGATCGGATCACTATATCATATAGCTCCCATACAAACGTCAAAGTCACGAACAGTGACTTTTCTCAATACCTTCGTTTTTTTTTAAGCCATTGTCGTGAAATTAAATATTTATGAATTTATTACACTAACAAACGACTGTGCCAAATTTGATTAAGATCGGGCGACTATATCATATAGCTCCCATAGGAACAATCGGTGGTGAACAGTGACTTTGATCAATATCTTCGTTATTTCCTAAGCCGTTTTTTCGCAAACATTAGACCTTTTACACAAAAAACTTGCAAGGGTATACAAACTTAGACCCGGGCCCTCTGGTTTGATATTGAGTTTGTTGTTTAGTGTTGGTAGGATGTGCTTTATGTGTGAGTCCTATCTTTGGATGTGGTTGCATAATATGCTGCAAACAAAATTTTATTTTCGGCAATTATGAAGATTTCTAGTGATAATACTGCTCCTGAGTATAAGCACCATTCCTGAATATTTAAGAAGAGGTTGTCCAGATTGAGCGTTAGGTTTTTTTGTTTATTGAGGGGAATAATTAGAAAGAAATCATCGGCATAGGCCCTGAATTCTATTTCTTTTGGCAAGCTGAGTTTTTGCTAGTTTATTGTAAGCAATAAGGAAAGGGATGACTGAAATTGGTGATCCTTGGGGAATGCCGTTAAAGCCGATTTTCGGGTCTACTTTCCAGTTAATTAGCTGGTCGACAATAGTGTGCACTCCAACTCTATCGAAAGCCTTTGAAAAGTCAATGGCGATGATTAAGGTGTGCTTTTTGGTTCTGAAGGTTTTTATAGCTACACTGCCTATACCATGCACCCATAGGGTGAAATGGTGTACTAAAGTCGCCAAAATATATGTAGCAGAATCCAGCATTTCCGACCCCATAAAGTATATATATTCTTGATCAACATAAGAAGTTCAGATAATTACTTAGCCCACAAGTGAAAAAAGAAATGGTGCAAATCTAAAGAGTACGGTGAATGGGGATGCAGTTCGTAGCCCAATTCGACCAATTTGGCCATAGTCTTACTGTTGCGCTTGTTGTCCGGGGTGAGCAAACGCGGCACCCATTGCGCCGACAGCTTTCTCAAGCCCAAAACTTCAACTCTGTAGCTCTTACGGTTTAGGAGGAGTTTGTGTTGATCCAGACGGACGGCAGACGTACGGATGGACATGGCTATATGAACTCGTCTCGTCGTGCTGATCAAGAATATATATATTTTATTTAGTCGGAGATGCTTCCTTCTATGCACTGCACACTTCTGACTAAAATGAATATACCTGTTTTGCAAGGGTATAACAAATTGCGGGCATATCGGAACGAAAAGGGACATGGTGATACCTTGAACGCTTTGTCTGTACATTGATGAATTGAGTTACAGGAAAAGAGTTTTGAACATATAAAAATATTATGACAAAGGACTGCAAGGGTACTGGTATACACATAACTTCGGGATAGGCGATGTTAGGTTCTTTGATATTTTGGGTGAAAATTGCATATTAGCCTTTAAACCAAACCAATATATACCAAAGTTTACCAAAAATCCTTCAAATGTCAGGTTACATAAAATATGCGTTTGTCATTCTTAATAACAATTATTACAATTATCTCTCCAAATCCATCATATTTTATTAAAAGGCCTGTCATGGTGTATTCGAACCGTCAAGTAGCAGCCAAGAGCGAGTCGACATTGATTCCGCTTGTGGAGCTCGTAATACCGATGTTGTTCAGGTAAGGAACACCAGCAACACAAACAGTATTTTGGGTACGGTTAAAGAGATATTAAAACGTATCGACTATTTTAGTGCATACACAACCACACTGACATGACTCCTCTGGTGAATGCCGAGCAGTGTAAGTACAGCTTGGACCTTTTAAATTCCGATTACTGTCATTATGATTGTTAACCTTGAACAGATCTTCCATGTTGCGAGTTTAGTAGCAAGGAACACTGTCGACATATATGCCGCAATTTACTCCAGCAAAATAGCACAAGTTTGGAACGTAGTGAGGTTATTTTCAGCCATTTAGAGGCAGCCGGATGTGGCACTCCCTTGCCTCATCTACCATTTTGGCAGTGCTTTTTGACGATCAACAGGAAGCTAGTTGTCCCTACCAGAGGTCAAACTCAACGAAATGAAGGGTCTAATGTGTATGGCGAGCCCAATGAGTTAGGCATGGATGCAGCGAAGCGTCAATGCTGCGAACAAGCTAGTAGTCACAAGTGTAGACGGTTGTGCATGCAGATCTTTACCAATAATTGGTGGGACTCAAGAGCTAGCTTCGAAATTGAATGTCTTGAGCAACCGGGAGAGAGAGAGCTACGTCGTTGCATTGAAAATGTCGATAACCCCTGCGAATTAGGTTGCGACGGTTTAAGCTTTTGTACAAATTTTAACAATCGACCCACAGAACTATTTCGGAGTTGTTCCGCCAGTTATGATGCAGCAGCCAGGGAAGATTTGCAGTTGCTTCAACAGCGTGGGTATGTAAAAGTTCTAGGGCAGGAGTTGTTCATTAAAAACACCACGCTATGCGCTCCCGAGAAATGGAAGGCTTTGGTGTGTGCTCTTCAGATACAACCTTGTACCCGGGAGGGACACTTCAATGGTATCTGCAGTGAGGATTGTAGTGAAATTCTCGAAGAGTGTCTAGATTGGACACGCCAGCAACAAAAACCCCAAGCTATATGCTCAAGGCTACAACCTTCTTTATCCGAAGACGAGACTCCTTTGCCCTGCATTTCACTAAAAGCATACTTGCAGAACGATGACATTTCATTGACGACGAGTGGACATCCTGGTTTGACGTCTCCCTGCCTAAGAAAACCATGCAATTCGAGTGAGGTGTGCGTACTCGAACGCTCTGGAGCTCAAGGTTACGCCTGTATACCGGGCTGTAGCATGGGACAGGCTTCGAATTTCCTAGTACCTTTTGGTTCATATGTTCGCTTGGGTAAAACAAGCTCTGCCAAAATTGAAGTGGGACAATTTGTCACAGCCGAACATGTGGTTTGTCGGTGTGGCCTACAGGGACAACTGGAGCAATGTCAGCCATTGCCCAGCTACACTCACTCGCATTGCGTCCTACCAGGTGGTCGTAGCTTTCGCCACGGCTCATCGTTCTATCTCGAGTGTAACCTTTGCAGCTGTTTTGCTGGCGAGATAACATGCACAAAACAACAGTGCCGCCTGCCTGGATTCACTGAAGTGGGTTACACAAGTCTACCTTGCAACTGTGCTACCCATTATGTTGCGGTCTGCGGTTCGAATGGAAATACCTATCCCTCGGCATGTGTGGCCAAGTGTCTGGGCCTTCAAGAATCTATGTACATTTATGGAGCATGTAATTCTCGGAATGCCTGTCATGCGGCTGGCACTAATGCGTGTGGCCCCAGTGAGAGGTGTCTAGAGAAGCGTCAAGTATGCCTCTCTAATATGCAAAAACCATGCCTTCAGTATATCTGTGGTAAGTGATTAAAAAGAACTGCTACTAAAACTAAAAAAAAATTTTAAAAAAAGCTAACTATGTATGTATGTCTAAACTGAATGTAGGCATTCTTCCAGTTTGTTTGTTTGTCTCAAGATTTTTAATATAACCAATTGAAATACACCTCGCTTTGCGTTGGGGATACGTTCCAAAAAAACACGACGCAAACTGAAACGACGCAAAGTGAATTAAGATTTTCTATAGGCAACCATGGAAAGATCAAAGATATGTTCCCGGGCCATGAAAATACTAATTTTTAGAAAGAAAAATTGAACAAAGTAAACATTTAAAAACAAAAATGTTATTGCATTCATTCATTAAAAAAAAAACTGTTTCCATTAAATCAAAATAACCTATTCAATTATTTATCTTTATGAGTTTTTAGTGGCTTCGTTCACCAAAAATTTGTCCAGAGTTTGGTGAATAGCTTTTTTTTGTAAATTTAAATAAATTTCTTGGTAGCAGTTGATGTTTGCAGCTACCGCCTGGGATACCTTAAAACTTCTGTCATTGTCAGGATCGTTTTTTATAAAAATTCTCCATTGCTTCGTCAATCAAGCCCATCGCTTTTGAAATTTGTTTGGAGGATACACAGTTCTACGAACATTTCTACTAAACCTTCCCCGAATTTTGATAGCAAGACGCAATTATAAACAGAAGTAGGTAAGCTAGATGTCAATGTTGAAAAACGTAAAACTGACAAAAATTCAAAGGCAATGTTGGTAAAAGTTGATATTGGCGTTGCCACAATGACTGATTAAACAACGCAACAACGAGAATTTAACGACGCACAGTGAAAATTAGTACTAATAAAGCAGCGACGCAACTTCGAAAAAACGCAAAACGAAACGACGCAAAGCGAGGTCTAGGTGTACATAAATGTAATTTCGTAGAAATGCCTAAAAAAAAGTTATTTCATAGGAACACATAAAACAACTTAGGGAACAAAAAACGTTTTCTCACTGTGACTACCTTTTTGACCGATGGTTTCTATATGTTTAAGTGGTCTGTATGTATAAGTAGTGGTATAATACCCTCTGCGAGGCTATATTAATAGATTGCTTCTTAGAACATATTTCTCTATTATCTTGGAAGTCTTCTTTACAAATCCTTGAAGACACCGACCTAGTTTGCCGTATTTAATTGTATAACTCATTATATGTATCGCCTATAGCATTTTTTTGTGGAGCAACAGACTGTTTTACAAGTGTCGAATGCATAGTTCGTATAGGTACTACAATTTTGAATCATTTCTTTTTTAGTTGTGTGTCAGTTATATTAATTTTTCCGCTTCTCTATTCTTTTGCAGTAAATGCCACAGCGTCTAATTGCTACTCTCAGAACACAGAACAACTGTGTGATGTTTTGGGCAATACGCACTCAAATGCTTGTGAATTTGTGCAGGCACAGCCCAATGATCAAGTGGCCTATTGGGGAGCTTGCCAACTTGATAAGGATCCCTCAAGCAGTTTCTCTTCCGTTTGCGGCATTAATGGCGTGACTTATCGCAGCGCAGCCGCTGCTCGCACAGATTATGTGCTGGTAGACTATACAGGGCGATGCCGCGAAGTAGGCCTATTGGTCTCCGATATGGGCAGACGTTGTCGTACTGTAAAATGCCCCTCTTCAGATTTTAAGTACTGTCATCTGATAGTTCCACCTGGAGCTTGTTGCCCACTTTGTGCAGGAGGAGCCTTAAGGATTATCTATTCCAAGAAGCAACTGGACAGGGCCACTTACGCCCTAAAGGGGAAAAAAAGTTCTTTGCTTACATTACGCGGTGTACTACAACAGCTAGATAGCTTAATTCAAATCAACGAGTGCCAATTGACTGGTTTTTTGACCATGGAGGTTGGAATTTTTGTTGCTTTGGTGCCGAAGACCCGAGGAAGTCCCACACGCCTGCAGTTGGAGGCTTGTGGTCGAGAGGCGGAAAAAATATCGGCTTTAATCAATGCTCAATCCCCTAGCATCACCACCAATTTGGTGTTGTCCAGCTTGACCGTGTCGCATCTGCTGCAGCCTTTATCAAGTGGCGGATGGGTACAAGGGCCACTTATTTGGTTAAAAATAACTACCATGTTTCTCGGTTTAAAAATAATATAATTTTAGAATTAGGTTCATTTTTTGTTTTGTATATTTGGAAAACAATCAAGTGGATTCTTGGTGCCAATTTTTATGTTCTGTAAGATGTCCAGTTGTGCCTTCGATGATAGTTAGGAATTGATACCCTGTATTATGTGATATTAGCTAAATTATTTAATTAGGTTTAGATGTAAATCTTGGAAGTAGTATTATCGAACGACACATAAAAATGAAGAACTAATTAAACATTTAATAGGAAGTATACCTGACAGTAATTTTGGCAAACCAAAGTTCATCCACCATTTTAAACCCGCAACTGTTAATTTTAATTATTCCTGAGCGCTTTTAACGCTAAGATAAAATATTATTTGCATGTATATTCGCATGTCCGTGAAAGAAAAGAGTATAAAAAGAGCAAAGTTCATATGTAGAAATAATTGTAAGCGAAGTTTAGTTTTTATATATCATGCCCTTATTTTGCTAAAACATTGACCTAAATTCTAAATTCTTTGTTTAAATTGGTTATTTGCATCTAATAGATATCTCTTCATTATTTTGGCTTAATTACTAATTCAATGATTATAATTGTATATGTAACAAAACTGCAATTTTAAAAAAGTTCGGTTGAATGCCTTAAAAAAATCCTTTAAAAAGGAAATCCCAAATTTTGGAAAATTATAAATCTAATAATAAAGTCGCGTAAGTAACCGTGTGAGTAGCTTTCATCTGAAACGATAAAAATCGAAAGCTCTCAAAATATTACAAAAAAGTATGAGGGGTAAATTGTAGTGTAAAATTTTATTTTGCTTCCGAAAGTCGTGTAAGCTACAGCCGAAATGTCTAGATGTACACTTCTACTCATATAATAATTATCTTGTATGAAAATGTTTTGAATAGTTTATATTAAACAGCTGCCGCTCACATTTCGATCATGAATAATTGTTGCCGTTAATACAAATTAACAAAAATTGTAAACGTACAAAAATAAGTTTAGCGAAAAATTGGTCAATGAATTGTCCAATAATAGTTTAGGTGAGTTAGCCACCAAAAAACGGAATAAAGTTAAGTTTTGTTGCATAACTTAGTTTGTGCTAGAAGATTTCTCAGGCCTTGTAAACACCACGGCGAATTTGAGAAATAAATTACATGAAGGTGACAAATTTATATGAGTAGGACTTTTGACAGTCAGCTTTGCATATTCAGGTTTTTTGTTTTGAAAGTAAAATGTTTTGTTAGTATTGTATTTATGGCAACGGGATGCTTACATACCCGCACGTTAAAAAAATATTAACGGCAACATGAAGTGTTCTCACTATTTACAAAACTGTTTCATTTCGTATAAGTGTCTTAATCATCTTATTGTTAGTTATAATCTATATATATTAGTTTAATATAAGCAAGGTTTAAGAACTTCTTAAATTTGCGTCTCATCTGTTTTTTTTTTCAATTATATTATTATTTTATATATTATTATTATTTAAATCCTAGAGAAATGATAATTAACAGAAAGTACTAATAGCGAAATTTTTACCAGGTCGAGTTTCGGATGGAATTTATATTTAAACATAATTTTTTGACTAATGTTTCCCGGTTCACTAAATTTTAGGATCCAAATAGTTGGTTTATTATGTATATAAATAAATCCAAGTGAATAATTAGTTTCGTTCTACGACAATTATATATTTAAATAGTCATCGGAGAGCTTTCTCTCATTAAGGCATGTTTCTCGACCAAAGGAAAGTATAGTTTTAGAATTAACGATTAGGCCTAAGCATAATACTTACTTCAAATTCTAATAAAGAGTAATACAAACACAAAATAATATTAAAGCAAATCCTCTTTGCAATTTATTTAAGCCCTCCATGGAAAAGAAAATGTGACATGAAAGAGATAATCTATACTCTAAGTTTCCATGGGCACTACTGCATGGACACGCTCGGTGATCTGAAAGTCCTTTATGGTGGTGTGCAAAACAGAAGTTGTGCCATGCTTGAAGCGATAGTCCAATTTTCGTTCACCTTTCTTATTGGCAAGCTCAAAGTTGCGCAAGTACTCCACGCTATTTTCGCGAATTACGCAAAGGTCAACGTTGGAGCCAGACCCCAAATCGTTGAAAATGCCGGAAGCAATTGCATCTCGTACCAGTAGCTTACCATCTTCCTCTGACATATTGGGTTTCCAACGACTTTCAAATACAGACATGGCGGCCAAACTGCCGGAGCCCATGGTAGCATAAGGTAACTTGTCTGAGCTACCATGCGGATGAATGGAATATAGATGTGGTCCTGTCTTATCTACACCTCCTAACACCAGAGCCGCGCTAATATGACCTTGGTAGCGGAAAAGCATCTGCTTCAGCATCATATTGGCGGCCACCACACGGACCTGGCGATTTGTGTTCAAGCGGTGCAACTCCAACTGAGATGAAATCAAATCCGTAGTCATCTCCGTATCTGCAGCTGTGCCAGCACCACAGCAGCTATGCGAAAAAAGTTTGTTAGTTTTTGTATTCACTTCGAAGCATTTTTATAAAAATTATTGCTTACTAAATGTTTTGTGCAAGATAATGAATCTTGCTGCAATTCTTATCCGACACTATTGGTCCCTCGGTGGCTCTAGTGTCTGCTCCGAGGATAACACCATCTTTATATATAATACCAACGATGGTGGTGCCCGTCTTTGTCATAGTAGGCGGCTTAAAGCCTTCTTGCAAGAGAATCAAATTGCTAAAAGAAAAGTACAAGATAGATCATAACACATTTCGCTTTCATAACTTACCGCTTGCAATTGTCGAAATTAAAACCAGCTTTTGGCAAATCGCGAGCCAAATCCAAATCCATTTTATATTCTGTAAATTACTTTTTGTAAAGACGAAGAGTTGAAGCGGAATGACAAACAAAATTGTGGCAGCAGCTCCAATGATTTCTAACACTGGTTATCTATTTATCGGTGTTGCCATTTGGTTTTTAATATCAGCGATGCGAGTGAAATAAAAATCGATAAATATTCATTATAATATGAACTTTTGGTGTTTTTTCTAACAAACATTAAGAAAATAAAAAACGTAATATTTTCCTCTGACATGAATTGCACAAGTTTTGTAAAAAAAATAGAATGTTGGTATGGGTCACATAAATAAATAACGATAATGCTGTTATCGATAGTGCTGGTTCGTTACTAGAAACTTAGCAGGAAATTTGGCGGGAACTGAGCTAGTTCTGAGAGTGTGCTGGTTTCAAAAAAAAAATTTTTTTTATTTTAAGAGAGGATTGTATTTTATTTTTTTTTTTTTTTGAAAAAGAGGAAAAAGGATAAAAAATTCGGGTAAATATTTACTTAAGCTACTCGAGATTTCAGTGTTGAAAAGTGAAAAAATCGGCTAAAGCTAGATTTCAGTGTAGGCAAATGCTATTTTTTATTTGGCGCGTTGTTTGACCGCCCTGGCAGCTAAATATTTTACTCTAAATTATAAAATTAAGGAATATTCCGCTGCTCTGGCACCCGAATATTGTATTCTGAACTATATTTGTTCTCTAAAATCAAGAAATAGTGTAAACTCAACAATATTTTCGATTGTTGAGAATAGTGCAAACAAAACTATCTCAAAATTAGACAACTTCTTTTAGCCGGAAATAGCTACTTTTAGCTATAGTCCCGCTTTTTCTTGTGTTAATTACATAAAAACTACATAATAAATCGTCAAGGCGCACCTGAGGTCGTACTCGTGGAATTTTTCTCTTTCGTTTGATACCAAATTTATGTAGTTTAAGGCCCGAGTAACGTAAGTAAATATTTACCAAATTAAGTTTAGTATGCAAAGTTTGCAAAAAGTCAAAATTTTGTAATATTCTTGCTAACATAAAAACGTTATACGATCCAAAAATAAAAAAAAAAAAACATTTTAGTCCTACTAATAAGCTTGCAAAATTTCAGTCCTTCAACATTTAAATGGAAGTTTATGCCAGAAAAAGGTCAAATTGGCCCACGGTGTTAAAATGACAACAACATCGATGCTTTACTTTTTACAAAAACATCGATAACATTGATGATACTTTACCGATGTCTTTCCAGCTCTAACATAATAATAAAATTGTATTAAAAAAAAAAAAAAATTTAAAATTGACATGTCCGCGGCAAGCAAAATACATAAAGCAACTTGGTGTGCGTTTAGAAACCTGGAACAATATCGTACGAAAGGTGATTGATACTTATATTCTTTATGAAGAAAAAATTAAAACAATTGTTTTACATAATACAGACACTTTATTGTGCACAATGCGGCTTTTGGTCTATTGTTGATTCATATTTATTTTTTACCCAAAATAAAGTAAATTAATTTTGAATAACTTACAGCCAAATTTAGTTCCTCTGCCATTGGTACACGCAATGAATTGTTTAATCAGGAACAGCGACGTCAACAGGATGCCGTTGGTCGAATTGAGAAAATTGAGATTCGTTATTTGGGACTACCCGAAGATGTAACGTTGTTGATGAATAAACATATCTCCACGCCGTATAATTGTGCCCAGCACTTGAGTGAGGGCCATTGCAAACGATCGGCTTTGGCCCTAATCGATGGCACAATTCCTTGGGATATGCATCGGCCATTGCAGGAATCGTGCACCTTGCAGCTTTTACCTTTTAATGTATCTGAACCACATGTAGTTAATAAGTACGATAGTATATGTACATACACTAGCAAAATAGGCTATCAATGGTTTCCTCTGTTTTTAGAGCATTTTGGAGGACTTGTAGTTTTTTGTTGGGAGCCGCTTTGCATAAGTCATTCAAATCAGAGGCTAATCTACAATTACATAGTTTTCCTGGACCTAATAGTAAGTCGTGACAACAAGAATATCAGTAATATTTTACATAAACATGTGTGAATTGTCTTTCTTTTTAGTAAAATCCGGTAGTTTTGTGCATGACATAGTTCTTAGTAGCCAAAGGTGGCAGCCGTCAAAGTCTGAATTACGTGCCATTTCCGCTGAAATGGTAAAAATGTCAGCCCAGGACATTTTAATCGAGCGGCTGGATGTGCAACAAGAGTTGGCTTATGAGATGTTTAAAGATTCACGTTATAAAAGCGAACAACTTCCCAGTATAGGAAAACAAAACCAAGGCCGTGTAACCCTCTATCGAGTAGGCGAACACATAGATATCTCACGTGGACCCATGGTAGCATCCACGCGTTTCCTTGGCAAGTGTACTATCGGAGTCTCTCATAAATTGGCCAATGAAGGGTCATCTGGCGCTTTTTATCGCATTCAGGGAATAGCCTTGCCCAGCGGATACATGCTAAATCATTTTGCTTTCGGCTTGCTAGAACAGCGTGCTCAGAAATTGGTAAGTTATGTTTTATTACTATTGCAGAGCTTCTCTACATACACACTACATTAAAAATATTAAAATTTTCTTATTTATATTTTAAGAATTCCGCTCGCCTGCCTCATGAACCATTCGAAGAGCCACAACAAATGCAAATATCTTAAAATGTTTAATGTTAAGGTGTATCGATCGCATTAAAGAAACTTGGGCAATAATTCAATGTCATTTTAATAGAAGTACGCTTTTATTTTCGTTTCACTACATTCTTATTATACTTATACTTATCTTAGGTGCTAATCAAAGGATAAACTATATGGTAACACTGAATTCAGAGAATTTTATACTCATTCTCTAGGTTGGCGGTTCTGAAATGCATTAAACTATTATGTTTGCCTGTTCGTGGTTGAAAATAAGAACAACATTATTTCGGAGTTTATCGGAAACAGACACATCTTAAGATGGTGTCCAAAATGTATTGGAAAGTCCAAACACAATTTTTTTTATTTTGGATCTCGAGCCGGCAAAAAAAGCTTTAAATAGTTAAAATAGTTTTCGAAATAATTATAGAAGAAATTTCTCATAACGTAGTATATATGTATCTGTATATGTATATGCATTCATTTATTTGCTAATCAAAGGATATATCTATATATGTATGTATGTATGTGTGTACATGCATAACGAAATGTTATGAGGTGAAAAACGTTTAAAAGCTTAAGAATGTTTTTAGAATCAATCACAAAAAGTCAGAAAGTGTATTTTCTACACCCTGATTAAGACGCAAATAACAACTGTCATACGATTAAACTTTAAATCATGCATCCAGATAGTGAAATGGTCCCCCAACCCCCCAACCCCAAAATTGTTTTTACTAAATGTGTTCTTTGGAGTCTCTCATAAATTGTATGTATATACATATGTACATACATACATATGTATGTTTATATCCTCTTAAGAAACTGTGGTAGTTATTAACTTTGTTTCAATCAATATTTTGAATATCCCCTTGTAGGTGTTCTAATATTTAGTCAGATGTTCGTAATGCAGAAATGAAAAACTGATTCGATAGAGCCTTTTCCGCCTGTCCTTAGGTGCGTATACCCTTGGGGCCACTAAGTTTAAAGCCATCGGGAGGAAACTTGGTATTTCAGATAGTTTTTATTTTTTAGTGTATCTCTATGAAATTTACTCATGAGATACTGTGAAACATTATAGATTCAAGGATTCAAATAGATAAATAGAACCCAAGTTAAAGTATGTCCGCATACAATTGTCTTGCGAAGGGGTTGAGAGAAGGGCAAAGAAATTATCGTTATAGCGAAATGGAAAGAGACAGAGTGAGAGATGTATATATGTATGTGCATGTGTGTGCATACATTTATGCATTTAGACGCAGAAAAAGAGTACGGAAAATGTAAAAATATTATGGTCAAGGGGGATATATGTATTTACACTTCGGCAAAGCCGAAGTTAGCTTCTTTGATTTTTTATATTTAATTTGTAAGCTTACGGCTCATATGGCTCATTTCAGAGAACCCATTCTCTTGAGGAACAGTTGATTGGTGGAGCGAACTACATATTTTGTGTTTTATACCCAGCAACAGACAACGGGTGAGACAAGTTGACAAGTTTGAAAAAGTAAGAATTTGAATTTTTTTTTATTGTATTCCCTGGCTTAACATTTAGTTGCAACTATTGATTGGTCTTAAAACAGTTCACCAGGTGGGGATTTTTATCATTAATTTATGTAAATTCTAAGACTGAGATTCCTAAAAAAAAAACATTCAATGGTTGTTGTTTCATTTCGGTGCATTAGAAACTTTTGAACAAACCCTCCAAGTCATGCTCATGCACTGCTATCAGTAACATTATTAAACCTCCCAACAAAATACCAAATATTTGTATTAGAATTCCTTTTGGATCTTTTGCGATATTTGGATTATGAGCTACACTCATGGTAGGTACTAGATCTGCAAAAGCTATATAAAGAAAAGAGCCAGCTGTAGCCGCATAAATCCATTGGGTCATACCATTGCCGACTCCAGCAACAAATAATCCTATCGACATTCCTACAAAACTTAAAACTGAACTTACAATATTCATATAAACAGCCCGACGAATCGATACCCCTGTTTGGAGGAGTAAAGCAAAGTCACCCAGTTCGTGAGGCAGTTCATGGCACAGGACAGCAAAAGTGGTTGCTAAACCTGTAACAGGATCACTAGCAAAGGCAGCTCCAATTGCCAAACCATCTGTAAGATTGTGCAGTCCATCTCCTATTATGACCATGAGAGCAACGGACGTAAGTGGACGCTCAGGTGATTTCTTATCCAACTTGGACTCCTGCAACATGGTGTTCAATTCGCGTGGCGGTAAAGCTTCCTGCGGTTTGTCCATGTGGGCGTGCGAGTGACCATGTCCATGACTATGACCGTGAGTCAGCTGATTATCCTTCAATAGAGGCAACAGATTTTCCAACATGTACATAAACAATGCGGACAAAAAACAGCATCCGCACAAAAGAGCAGCTTCACTACTATGCTTGTGGCCAGTTTCGATCATCGAATCGACAGATTGCTCATGTTTTTTCTCTTTAAACAAAGCATGGGGTAGCAAATGCATGAGAGCGTCACCAGCTAAAGTCCCCACCGCAATGGCCACTAAGAACTTCAGTATCTCTTGATATGACGTTGTTTTCATCAACGGAACGAGCAGAATGCCCAATAAACCGCACACGGAAAGAACAAGCATCGAGATACTTGCATATAACCACGCTAGAATATACCAAACTGTAGCATGAGAACAATCGCATTATGCATAATTATTACTTACTACTCCATATTTTGTATTTGGCATTCTGTTCATAATGCGTGCGAAGAACTGGCTGAATGCACACGCCATTGTCTATTTGGGATAAAAGTGCGGGACACAACTTCATAAACGCTTTTGGCGTAATGCGCACTGAGTTAATAAACTCATTGTATTCTTCTTCATGGTTGTGGGGTCGTTCCTCAGCCATAGTTGTGTCCTTTGTAAATACTCTTCGATATAGTTTATTCTTGTGTAAATCATTGTGATCTACGAGGAGCGAGAGCAGGGACTTGGGGGATAGACAGCCAGCTGCAGGTAACGGCTCGCCTTCTGGTGCTGCTGAAATAATTAAATCAAATACATACAATGTATGTACATATGTATATACATATATTAAAAACAATTGCACTGGGTCTTTTTTAACTAAAATGCATGCCTAAATCAGGACGGAAAAGTTTGGAATAGTTATCCTTGCAATAATTATTTTGTCAAATTAATAGATAATGGTTTCCAAACTGCATTAATGCTACTTAAGCTGTAAGGCTAAAACAGTTGAGTATTTTTATTTATTTGGATGTCATATCGTTGGAGAATAATATAGTTTCCTATAGCCTTTTGTAGTGTTGATATTGGGTTGACATTGGGTTTTCTTTGTTAAAGTAAATTTCAATTTATCTTTTTTTATAGCATCTCATTTCTATTGCTTATTTCCGGAACTGAAAATGCGTTTACTGGCGGAACTATGTACATATGTACATACATATGTATAAGTCCAACATTGAATTTGAGAAACGCCTAAGCCATTTATAGCCATACCCAAAGCTGTAGCAGCTATTGTTGGCGATTGAAAAAAGTGCCCACCTATCATTCTTGATTTATGTCTACACATACATATGTACAATATGTAAGTACATATGTACATACATACATACAGACAAATATTGAAATATTGAAAGTAGCGGAAAACTCATGGAAATACGAAATAATTGAATTTTCTAGCATATACTATGTACTTATGTATAATTGTCATTTAAGTATTTTTCAGATGATTGTGCTAAGAAAATCCCTTGGACTTGGCATTTATTGCCTTGTTGGTTACTTTGAGTGCTATCTAAATTACCGGTTTACCTTCTAGATTATCTCTTATTGTAGTCTATTTGGTATTTGCTAAGCATACTGCTATTGCGACTTACCTCTGCTTTCTCTGGGGTGACGATGCTTGGGATCGTGTATTTCCAAGAAGTCAGGCACGGAACTCGTTACATCTGTATGATTTCTGATGACCACTACTTGCACATCAGGTGCGGCATCTTCACCTGGTGTATTAAGTTTGGTCTGCTGCCCAATGGCACTTGAGTTGACTTTCGTTTCGTTGTAGCCCTGGGGTCGATGCTCTTTCAGGGTGTGCGAAGGTTCAAATTGAATTTGTCCCAATCCCAAACTAAACATCAAGTGTTCGAGGCCCTGGATAAGTAAATTTATAGTGAATTCGATTAATGCACGATTGACTTAGTTGAAGTCAAATCCGCCTATAACATCGCAGCTGACAACTGTTTAAGCTTGTGTTATTTAGGTTGGTTAATTGTTCAAATATTGTAGTGCTATCGAAGTGATCTTAATGCGGCATCCTCGCTGTTCCACTTTGGGAAATCTCTACCATATCTGACACTAAAATTTAATTCACACCTTTTCGTATGGTTTGCACAATTTGCAGACTATCGTTCCATTACACATACGCACCATCATACATATTTATGTACATACATATGTACATACGTATTCCTATATTTTTATAAAGTTATGTACATACATACATGTATGTACATATTCCTAGAGACTAAAGCGGATACATATGTACATAGATGCAAATATATGTATATTTACATATTTCTGTCGCGAATTCCTCATTGATAATTGCTTGATTTACTTGTGAAACTGTGCCAAAATTAATAATATATGTACAAATGTATGTAAGATCGCAAACGTATAATGCATATAACTAACCCAATACGTAAAATATGGGAGAGGTAAAAATCTTTATTCATGGACTAGCTTAGAATATCGAAAGGAGAAACTAATTGCCATAACAGTATTAAGTTATAATGTGCCTAAATTATTTATGTATATTATTGTTCAAACGATTTCCAAGTCAACTCATAAGTTATACTGTGCCAAATATTGGAAGAATTACAATTCAAATTTCAACAAGTCTTAGAGAACTCCATTTTACCACGTTTTTCGTTAACCCACGGAATCTTTCTACATGGTTGGTATGCTCCACGCGTATACTGTCTTAGGCGATGCAAGTCGTTGCGTCGAATTGGATATACCTACTAAAAAGTTATCTTAAATTCAAATTCAAAGATAGCGCGAGCACTTTCTAGCATTAAAAGTCTTTCTTCTCACAGCCTTTGGTGGACTCTTAGATGTTGATAACAAAAGTTCGATTGCGATGTATGTATAATACTAATACGAATTTCGGTTTTCTAGTCTGGAGCAAATCCTTTGAAAGTTTTTCAAAGGATTCTACGCGGTTACGTAATAATTTTGGGAGCATAGAGCGTACTACCCTTAATTTTATTTAATAGTTAAAGTTTCGTAATCTTAGGCCAATATCTTTACATTGGGCTTCACATTTCTGTCTCTTTCGAAATTTTTAGGTATGCGTAGATACATATTTGGGAAGAAATTCGAAATTAAGTGGTATATCAGCTTAAAATTAGATTTTAATTGGCAACATTCACTGATGAAAGTAAATTTTATTTACCAGTAAGATTTTTATGTAGCATTAGCCGAATTTCAACATTGTTTCTGTTTATGTAAATATTTTTAAATAAAAATTTATAGAGAGTTAGCGCCTTTCTATTGTCCTTTCTAGGTCCATCCATTGTATTCTATTTCACAAATGATTCAAGTAGATCTAGGGTATCAATACTATTTCACTAATTTCACATTTAATATGGATGGAGCGTTTTACGTATTGAGTCGGCCGACGTGGACTACGCATGAGTAATGTCAATTTGGACTAGACTTGGAATAGTTTATAGACACACGCGTATTGTATATGGTCAACGACTGATGTTTAACTTTTGTTCATATTGCGAAAGGTACAACGTATGTATGTGTGTGTGGGCGTGTGTATACATTTCTTTAAACAGGGGTTCGCTTAAATATAAATGCAGTAGAACCATCTTCCTCATTAGCTAGTACTCTTATCAGGCAATCTTCTAATCTAGGCGTGAAGATTTCCTCCAGTGCGCGCGGGCCGCACCGCTTATGCCCATGCACGACCAATCCATATTATATATCACAATGATAAAAAGTTTTACAAGATTTTTGTTGATTAAATTTATGACAATGCCAACAATGAGACGACACGGATTTAACTACACTTGTCTGGTCTTTAGTTTGAGTCCGTGCCATAAAGAAATTATTCTGCGTATCGCAACTGAACATAAAGATTAACTGTAGAGGCATAATAAACCTGCTGCAAGTATTTTGTTTGTTTAGCACCCACAAAAGTGTTGAACTTTCACAACGGATAGGTAAATATATTCGGGTATTGACCAATTTGACAAAATGTTACTAATTTTATTTTTAACCGCAAAGACCAACAAAGCGTGAGTGTTTACAATTTACTGATGTGAAGACAGCTTCTTCAGATTTTATAATTTTATTTTTGTTTTCGTTATTTACCTCAAAGTTGATGTTCCCACCGTCGCCATATTTTTGAAATATCTGCCCCAAATATCGATTATATTCTGTAGAGCCTTGGACAGGCGAGGCACTAAAAAGTGTGCCTACAAAGAACACGACTATGATCGATTTTGTATCCATTGAAATATCGTAACACTTAACCCCCTTTTAATGTTAGAAAAAAAACTACTTTTTGAAACTACAATAATTTTAACGTCATGGCGATCCGTCTACAAAGCGACTACAAAGCGCACTTTACTCTGTTACTGATCTCAGGCTTTTAAATAATGGCATTGCAGGCAAACACTGCGTATCTTTCACTATGTCACCCTTGAACGAGTAAGTACTCGTTACTTTTTAAAGCTTTTAGTACCCGCAAGCAATATCAGTTAAGCTCTAAAAAGTAACCGCTTCTTAACTGTTACTAGCTAATGCAAAGCTTCATTCAAAGATTTCGGTGGGCGTCAAGAATTTAATTTGCTTGAAGCGATTGGATCCAATATACTTTTATACTGCTGCGGAGTCCTTTCACAAGACTAACGGCAATATTGTCTATTTGAACAATTTAAATACTGTTGGTTGTTCAGTAATCAATTGGATTTTATATATTTTAATGTATGAACTTCACTTGCTTATGTCAAATAACTTTGCAGTTTTTGCCATAAAATCTAGTTTTATTTTAAGATCACTGACTTAGTTGTTGTAATGCATAGTGTCACAATATTCAATAAAGACGGAAGGAATGTAGCTTTGAGCTGACCGTTTGACCGCTAATATGTACATTATGGGTGTTCTTAGTTGTATGGGGGAAAAAAATATTAATATTTTTTTAAGTCTCTGGCATTTTTCGTTTTCTTTTTGTCTAAAAAAATCTCAAAAAAATTTGGGGCCGATCGGATAATGTTTTTTGGGCGCGGTTTCAGTGTGAAATGAAATGTTAGTATATTGTTAACTTAAACTTTTATTATGTATGCTTGCAGATCAAGTTTATTTTAAATTTATGCCGGCTCATTTTGTTAAAACGTTTTGACACATTTCCTTTCGCCCTTGTTCTTGTTCATTAATAGCAATTAATCCACCAAATTGGAAGCTCTTGGAAGTTTTTGTGGTATTTCTTTCTTCCGTTAAAGCGAAAAAATATTTAATGTAATAGGTAAGTCTATTAAATTGTTTTCACTGCACTCTAGCGCCGCCTCTAGCCTAAGGCCAACTCTGCTCTTATAAGCCGCATAGTAAAACACGTTGGTACGTATAATTTGGATGTTTCTAATCCGATTTTAATAAAAAAAAAAGGGGGCATGGCAATAGTTTTAATCAATCAAAGTCTGCGCGAGTAAGCCAGTCTACATACCATGGACATGGCTAGATCGACTAGATCAAGAATATATATACTTTACGATGACGGAAAAGCTTCCTTCATTTATCCGAATTTAACATACCATTTCACCCTATGGATGCATGGTATAATAAACAGTCAAATTTTTGAATCATTGATGATCATTTGATTTGTTAATTATCTAGATTGGGAATATTAAGAACAAGAATCCACCCTGGAGCTGATCAATAATACATTCTAGTTACTAGAAGTGGGCATGGGCTGGGCTTTTATCGGGTACCCGTGGGTATGGGTTGAAAAATCTATTTTCTGGTTGGGTGCAGGCGGGTATGGGTTAGGTTCCTCAACCCGACAATTCATTTGGAAATATGAAAACGCAATTGTATAATATTTAAATATTTTCTTTTCTTAACTTCGTGTACACTATCGATTACGTTTGTTATCGATTCTTTCAATTACCATTATCATCACCATCTATTACAATCGTGATCACTAAGAAAGGAGAAAAAAAAATAAGAAATGGAAATGTCGGACGCGAATAATAATGAAATTGACGAATGTGCATCAAAAATTGCAAAAGGCTTTCTTGTGCCTGCCATAACTTAAGCTTAGCAATGGATAATGTTATGGAAAAGAATCCCGTTGATGATATAAAAGTTTTAATAGACAATTCAAAAAATCTTGTAAAATTGTAAATCTTGTAAAAAAGCAAATCTCTAAAGCAAGAAGTAAAAACGCGAAGGAACTCCATATTTATGCTTGAAAGTATTTGCGAAGTCCAGCAAGAAATCAAAAGTTTACTTTTATCAAAAAATTAGATAAAACGTATACCAAATATTTATTTTACTTTAATAGAATCTAATTACATTTTTAAAACCGTTGAAAGATTGTTCCGACAAATTATCGTCTGAAAAAGAGCCAAATATTCATTTATATGCATTATGGTATGAAAAGCTTAAAAACAATGTAAAGTAGAAATATTTGATGCCAATGTTATAGAACAACTAAAACAAAACAGTTCAGTTCAGTGCATTTGGTTGCGTTATTTTTAAACCCTCCATTCCAAGAACTTAGTTTTTTGCCTGACAAAAAAAAAATGTTTTGGAAACCGTCGAAAGCATGATGCTTAAAATTCGACTCGAAAATTAAAAACTCTTCGTCAAATTCGAACTATGAATTACAAGAGCATTTCGATACACATCAACCATAAAAAGTGAAACTTGAAAACAATGCGATCGATTTAGAGATAGAAAAATATTATGCCACAACTACTTTTATACCATAGGGTGAAATGGTATATTAAAGTCGCCAAAATGTATGTAACAGGCAGAAGGTAGCATCTCCGACCCCACAAAGTATATATATTCTTTATCAGGATCAACAACCGAGTCGATCTAGCCATGTCCGTCCGTCCGTCTGTATGAACACGCAGATCTCGGAGACTATAGAGCCACCAAATTTGGTATGTAGACTCGTGTGGTATGTAAATATATAGAGTTAATTGGAATTTTGACCACGCCCCCTTAAGCCCCAGAATTCACATAAAACTGTTTTTCTTAAAAAGTATAGCAGATAGAGACATCAAATTTGGTTTATATACTCGTTTAGTTAGCGCGCAGAAAATAATTGTTCCAACTTTATGACAGCTACCGACACTAAATTTGGTATGTAAGCTAGCTTAATAGACGCGTAGATATTGGACTATTTACAAATTTGCCACGCCCATTTCCGCCCCCGAATATTAAACAAAACTGATTTTCTCGAAAGCTAACTAAGCTAAAGTCACCAAATTTAGTATGTATACTGGCTTAGTATGCGCGCAGAATATATATAATTTAATATGTTGCCACGCCCACTTACGACTCCATAATTTGGAAAAACCGATTGACTCTTGACCATCGCGATCAAATTCCAAGTCAACTCATAAGTTATACTGTGCCAAATATTGGAAGAATTACAATTCAAATTTCAACAAGTCTTAGAGAACTCCATTTTACCACGTTTTTCGTTAACCCACGGAATCTTTCTACATGGTTGGTATGCTCCACGCGTATACTGTCTTAGGCGATGCAAGTCGTTGCGTCGAATTGGATATACCTACTAAAAAGTTATCTTAAATTCAAATTCAAAGATAGCGCGAGCACTTTCTAGCATTAAAAGTCTTTCTTCTCACAGCCTTTGGTGGACTCTTAGATGTTGATAACAAAAGTTCGATTGCGATGTATGTATAATACTAATACGAATTTCGGTTTTCTAGTCTGGAGCAAATCCTTTGAAAGTTTTTCAAAGGATTCTACGCGGTTACGTAATAATTTTGGGAGCATAGAGCGTACTACCCTTAATTTTATTTAATAGTTAAAGTTTCGTAATCTTAGGCCAATATCTTTACATTGGGCTTCACATTTCTGTCTCTTTCGAAATTTTTAGGTATGCGTAGATACATATTTGGGAAGAAATTCGAAATTAAGTGGTATATCAGCTTAAAATTAGATTTTAATTGGCAACATTCACTGATGAAAGTAAATTTTATTTACCAGTAAGATTTTTATGTAGCATTAGCCGAATTTCAACATTGTTTCTGTTTATGTAAATATTTTTAAATAAAAATTTATAGAGAGTTAGCGCCTTTCTATTGTCCTTTCTAGGTCCATCCATTGTATTCTATTTCACAAATGATTCAAGTAGATCTAGGGTATCAATACTATTTCACTAATTTCACATTTAATATGGATGGAGCGTTTTACGTATTGAGTCGGCCGACGTGGACTACGCATGAGTAATGTCAATTTGGACTAGACTTGGAATAGTTTATAGACACACGCGTATTGTATATGGTCAACGACTGATGTTTAACTTTTGTTCATATTGCGAAAGGTACAACGTATGTATGTGTGTGTGGGCGTGTGTATACATTTCTTTAAACAGGGGTTCGCTTAAATATAAATGCAGTAGAACCATCTTCCTCATTAGCTAGTACTCTTATCAGGCAATCTTCTAATCTAGGCGTGAAGATTTCCTCCAGTGCGCGCGGGCCGCACCGCTTATGCCCATGCACGACCAATCCATATTATATATCACAATGATAAAAAGTTTTACAAGATTTTTGTTGATTAAATTTATGACAATGCCAACAATGAGACGACACGGATTTAACTACACTTGTCTGGTCTTTAGTTTGAGTCCGTGCCATAAAGAAATTATTCTGCGTATCGCAACTGAACATAAAGATTAACTGTAGAGGCATAATAAACCTGCTGCAAGTATTTTGTTTGTTTAGCACCCACAAAAGTGTTGAACTTTCACAACGGATAGGTAAATATATTCGGGTATTGACCAATTTGACAAAATGTTACTAATTTTATTTTTAACCGCAAAGACCAACAAAGCGTGAGTGTTTACAATTTACTGATGTGAAGACAGCTTCTTCAGATTTTATAATTTTATTTTTGTTTTCGTTATTTACCTCAAAGTTGATGTTCCCACCGTCGCCATATTTTTGAAATATCTGCCCCAAATATCGATTATATTCTGTAGAGCCTTGGACAGGCGAGGCACTAAAAAGTGTGCCTACAAAGAACACGACTATGATCGATTTTGTATCCATTGAAATATCGTAACACTTAACCCCCTTTTAATGTTAGAAAAAAAACTACTTTTTGAAACTACAATAATTTTAACGTCATGGCGATCCGTCTACAAAGCGACTACAAAGCGCACTTTACTCTGTTACTGATCTCAGGCTTTTAAATAATGGCATTGCAGGCAAACACTGCGTATCTTTCACTATGTCACCCTTGAACGAGTAAGTACTCGTTACTTTTTAAAGCTTTTAGTACCCGCAAGCAATATCAGTTAAGCTCTAAAAAGTAACCGCTTCTTAACTGTTACTAGCTAATGCAAAGCTTCATTCAAAGATTTCGGTGGGCGTCAAGAATTTAATTTGCTTGAAGCGATTGGATCCAATATACTTTTATACTGCTGCGGAGTCCTTTCACAAGACTAACGGCAATATTGTCTATTTGAACAATTTAAATACTGTTGGTTGTTCAGTAATCAATTGGATTTTATATATTTTAATGTATGAACTTCACTTGCTTATGTCAAATAACTTTGCAGTTTTTGCCATAAAATCTAGTTTTATTTTAAGATCACTGACTTAGTTGTTGTAATGCATAGTGTCACAATATTCAATAAAGACGGAAGGAATGTAGCTTTGAGCTGACCGTTTGACCGCTAATATGTACATTATGGGTGTTCTTAGTTGTATGGGGGAAAAAAATATTAATATTTTTTTAAGTCTCTGGCATTTTTCGTTTTCTTTTTGTCTAAAAAAATCTCAAAAAAATTTGGGGCCGATCGGATAATGTTTTTTGGGCGCGGTTTCAGTGTGAAATGAAATGTTAGTATATTGTTAACTTAAACTTTTATTATGTATGCTTGCAGATCAAGTTTATTTTAAATTTATGCCGGCTCATTTTGTTAAAACGTTTTGACACATTTCCTTTCGCCCCTTGTTCTTGTTCATTAATAGCAATTAATCCACCAAATTGGAAGCTCTTGGAAGTTTTTGTGGTATTTCTTTCTTCCGTTAAAGCGAAAAAATATTTAATGTAATAGGTAAGTCTATTAAATTGTTTTCACTGCACTCTAGCGCCGCCTCTAGCCTAAGGCCAACTCTGCTCTTATAAGCCGCATAGTAAAACACGTTGGTACGTATAATTTGGATGTTTCTAATCCGATTTTAATAAAAAAAAAAGGGGGCATGGCAATAGTTTTAATCAATCAAAGTCTGCGCGAGTAAGCCAGTCTACATACCATGGACATGGCTAGATCGACTAGATCAAGAATATATATACTTTACGATGACGGAAAAGCTTCCTTCATTTATCCGAATTTAACATACCATTTCACCCTATGGATGCATGGTATAATAAACAGTCAAATTTTTGAATCATTGATGATCATTTGATTTGTTAATTATCTAGATTGGGAATATTAAGAACAAGAATCCACCCTGGAGCTGATCAATAATACATTCTAGTTACTAGAAGTGGGCATGGGCTGGGCTTTTATCGGGTACCCGTGGGTATGGGTTGAAAAATCTATTTTCTGGTTGGGTGCAGGCGGGTATGGGTTAGGTTCCTCAACCCGACAATTCATTTGGAAATATGAAAACGCAATTGTATAATATTTAAATATTTTCTTTTCTTAACTTCGTGTACACTATCGATTACGTTTGTTATCGATTCTTTCAATTACCATTATCATCACCATCTATTACAATCGTGATCACTAAGAAAGGAGAAAAAAAAATAAGAAATGGAAATGTCGGACGCGAATAATAATGAAATTGACGAATGTGCATCAAAAATTGCAAAAGGCTTTCTTGTGCCTGCCATAACTTAAGCTTAGCAATGGATAATGTTATGGAAAAGAATCCCGTTGATGATATAAAAGTTTTAATAGACAATTCAAAAAATCTTGTAAAATTGTAAATCTTGTAAAAAAGCAAATCTCTAAAGCAAGAAGTAAAAACGCGAAGGAACTCCATATTTATGCTTGAAAGTATTTGCGAAGTCCAGCAAGAAATCAAAAGTTTACTTTTATCAAAAAATTAGATAAAACGTATACCAAATATTTATTTTACTTTAATAGAATCTAATTACATTTTTAAAACCGTTGAAAGATTGTTCCGACAAATTATCGTCTGAAAAAGAGCCAAATATTCATTTATATGCATTATGGTATGAAAAGCTTAAAAACAATGTAAAGTAGAAATATTTGATGCCAATGTTATAGAACAACTAAAACAAAAACAGTTCAGTTCAGTGCATTTGGTTGCGTTATTTTTAAACCCTCCATTCCAAGAACTTAGTTTTTTGCCTGACAAAAAAAAAATGTTTGGAAACCGTCGAAAGCATGATGCTTAAAATTCGACTCGAAAATTAAAAACTCTTCGTCAAATTCGAACTATGAATTACAAGAGCATTTCGATACACATCAACCATAAAAAGTGAAACTTGAAAACAATGCGATCGATTTAGAGATAGAAAAATATTATGCCACAACTACTTTTTATACCATAGGGTGAAATGGTATATTAAAGTCGCCAAAATGTATGTAACAGGCAGAAGGTAGCATCTCCGACCCCACAAAGTATATATATTCTTTATCAGGATCAACAACCGAGTCGATCTAGCCATGTCCGTCCGTCCGTCTGTATGAACACGCAGATCTCGGAGACTATAAGAGCCACCAAATTTGGTATGTAGACTCGTGTGGTATGTAAATATATAGAGTTAATTGGAATTTTGACCACGCCCCCTTAAGCCCCAGAATTCACATAAAACTGTTTTTCTTAAAAAGTATAGCAGATAGAGACATCAAATTTGGTTTATATACTCGTTTAGTTAGCGCGCAGAAAATAATTGTTCCAACTTTATGACAGCTACCGACACTAAATTTGGTATGTAAGCTAGCTTAATAGACGCGTAGATATTGACTATTTACAAATTTTGCCACGCCCATTTCCGCCCCCGAATATTAAACAAAACTGATTTTCTCGAAAGCTAACTAAGCTAAAGTCACCAAATTTAGTATGTATACTGGCTTAGTATGCGCGCAGAATATATATAATTTAATATGTTGCCACGCCCACTTACGACTCCATAATTTGGAAAAACCGATTGACTCTTGACCATCGCGATCAAATTCCAAGTCAACTCATAAGTTATACTGTGCCAAATATTGGAAGAATTACAATTCAAATTTCAACAAGTCTTAGAGAACTCCATTTTACCACGTTTTTCGTTAACCCACGGAATCTTTCTACATGGTTGGTATGCTCCACGCGTATACTGTCTTAGGCGATGCAAGTCGTTGCGTCGAATTGGATATACCTACTAAAAAGTTATCTTAAATTCAAATTCAAAGATAGCGCGAGCACTTTCTAGCATTAAAAGTCTTTCTTCTCACAGCCTTTGGTGGACTCTTAGATGTTGATAACAAAAGTTCGATTGCGATGTATGTATAATACTAATACGAATTTCGGTTTTCTAGTCTGGAGCAAATCCTTTGAAAGTTTTTCAAAGGATTCTACGCGGTTACGTAATAATTTTGGGAGCATAGAGCGTACTACCCTTAATTTTATTTAATAGTTAAAGTTTCGTAATCTTAGGCCAATATCTTTACATTGGGCTTCACATTTCTGTCTCTTTCGAAATTTTTAGGTATGCGTAGATACATATTTGGGAAGAAATTCGAAATTAAGTGGTATATCAGCTTAAAATTAGATTTTAATTGGCAACATTCACTGATGAAAGTAAATTTTATTTACCAGTAAGATTTTTATGTAGCATTAGCCGAATTTCAACATTGTTTCTGTTTATGTAAATATTTTTAAATAAAAATTTATAGAGAGTTAGCGCCTTTCTATTGTCCTTTCTAGGTCCATCCATTGTATTCTATTTCACAAATGATTCAAGTAGATCTAGGGTATCAATACTATTTCACTAATTTCACATTTAATATGGATGGAGCGTTTTACGTATTGAGTCGGCCGACGTGGACTACGCATGAGTAATGTCAATTTGGACTAGACTTGGAATAGTTTATAGACACACGCGTATTGTATATGGTCAACGACTGATGTTTAACTTTTGTTCATATTGCGAAAGGTACAACGTATGTATGTGTGTGTGGGCGTGTGTATACATTTCTTTAAACAGGGGTTCGCTTAAATATAAATGCAGTAGAACCATCTTCCTCATTAGCTAGTACTCTTATCAGGCAATCTTCTAATCTAGGCGTGAAGATTTCCTCCAGTGCGCGCGGGCCGCACCGCTTATGCCCATGCACGACCAATCCATATTATATATCACAATGATAAAAAGTTTTACAAGATTTTTGTTGATTAAATTTATGACAATGCCAACAATGAGACGACACGGATTTAACTACACTTGTCTGGTCTTTAGTTTGAGTCCGTGCCATAAAGAAATTATTCTGCGTATCGCAACTGAACATAAAGATTAACTGTAGAGGCATAATAAACCTGCTGCAAGTATTTTGTTTGTTTAGCACCCACAAAAGTGTTGAACTTTCACAACGGATAGGTAAATATATTCGGGTATTGACCAATTTGACAAAATGTTACTAATTTTATTTTTAACCGCAAAGACCAACAAAGCGTGAGTGTTTACAATTTACTGATGTGAAGACAGCTTCTTCAGATTTTATAATTTTATTTTTGTTTTCGTTATTTACCTCAAAGTTGATGTTCCCACCGTCGCCATATTTTTGAAATATCTGCCCCAAATATCGATTATATTCTGTAGAGCCTTGGACAGGCGAGGCACTAAAAAGTGTGCCTACAAAGAACACGACTATGATCGATTTTGTATCCATTGAAATATCGTAACACTTAACCCCCTTTAATGTTAGAAAAAAAACTACTTTTTGAAACTACAATAATTTTAACGTCATGGCGATCCGTCTACAAAGCGACTACAAAGCGCACTTTACTCTGTTACTGATCTCAGGCTTTTAAATAATGGCATTGCAGGCAAACACTGCGTATCTTTCACTATGTCACCCTTGAACGAGTAAGTACTCGTTACTTTTTAAAGCTTTTAGTACCCGCAAGCAATATCAGTTAAGCTCTAAAAAGTAACCGCTTCTTAACTGTTACTAGCTAATGCAAAGCTTCATTCAAAGATTTCGGTGGGCGTCAAGAATTTAATTTGCTTGAAGCGATTGGATCCAATATACTTTTATACTGCTGCGGAGTCCTTTCACAAGACTAACGGCAATATTGTCTATTTGAACAATTTAAATACTGTTGGTTGTTCAGTAATCAATTGGATTTTATATATTTTAATGTATGAACTTCACTTGCTTATGTCAAATAACTTTGCAGTTTTTGCCATAAAATCTAGTTTTATTTTAAGATCACTGACTTAGTTGTTGTAATGCATAGTGTCACAATATTCAATAAAGACGGAAGGAATGTAGCTTTGAGCTGACCGTTTGACCGCTAATATGTACATTATGGGTGTTCTTAGTTGTATGGGGGAAAAAAATATTAATATTTTTTTAAGTCTCTGGCATTTTTCGTTTTCTTTTTGTCTAAAAAAATCTCAAAAAAATTTGGGGCCGATCGGATAATGTTTTTTGGGCGCGGTTTCAGTGTGAAATGAAATGTTAGTATATTGTTAACTTAAACTTTTATTATGTATGCTTGCAGATCAAGTTTATTTTAAATTTATGCCGGCTCATTTGTTAAAACGTTTTGACACATTTCCTTTCGCCCCTTGTTCTTGTTCATTAATAGCAATTAATCCACCAAATTGGAAGCTCTTGGAAGTTTTTGTGGTATTTCTTTCTTCCGTTAAAGCGAAAAAATATTTAATGTAATAGGTAAGTCTATTAAATTGTTTTCACTGCACTCTAGCGCCGCCTCTAGCCTAAGGCCAACTCTGCTCTTATAAGCCGCATAGTAAAACACGTTGGTACGTATAATTTGGATGTTTCTAATCCGATTTTAATAAAAAAAAAAGGGGGCATGGCAATAGTTTTAATCAATCAAAGTCTGCGCGAGTAAGCCAGTCTACATACCATGGACATGGCTAGATCGACTAGATCAAGAATATATATACTTTACGATGACGGAAAAGCTTCCTTCATTTATCCGAATTTAACATACCATTTCACCCTATGGATGCATGGTATAATAAACAGTCAAATTTTTGAATCATTGATGATCATTTGATTTGTTAATTATCTAGATTGGGAATATTAAGAACAAGAATCCACCCTGGAGCTGATCAATAATACATTCTAGTTACTAGAAGTGGGCATGGGCTGGGCTTTTATCGGGTACCCGTGGTATGGGTTGAAAAATCTATTTTCTGGTTGGGTGCAGGCGGGTATGGGTTAGGTTCCTCAACCCGACAATTCATTTGGAAATATGAAAACGCAATTGTATAATATTTAAATATTTTCTTTTCTTAACTTCGTGTACACTATCGATTACGTTTGTTATCGATTCTTTCAATTACCATTATCATCACCATCTATTACAATCGTGATCACTAAGAAAGGAGAAAAAAAAATAAGAAATGGAAATGTCGGACGCGAATAATAATGAAATTGACGAATGTGCATCAAAAATTGCAAAAGGCTTTCTTGTGCCTGCCATAACTTAAGCTTAGCAATGGATAATGTTATGGAAAAGAATCCCGTTGATGATATAAAAGTTTTAATAGACAATTCAAAAAATCTTGTAAAATTGTAAATCTTGTAAAAAAGCAAATCTCTAAAGCAAGAAGTAAAAACGCGAAGGAACTCCATATTTATGCTTGAAAGTATTTGCAAAGTCCAGCAAGAAATCAAAAGTTTACTTTTATCAAAAAATTAGATAAAACGTATACCAAATATTTATTTTACTTTAATAGAATCTAATTACATTTTTAAAACCGTTGAAAGATTGTTCCGACAAATTATCGTCTGAAAAAGAGCCAAATATTCATTTATATGCATTATGGTATGAAAAGCTTAAAAACAATGTAAAGTAGAAATATTTGATGCCAATGTTATAGAACAACTAAAACAAAAACAGTTCAGTTCAGTGCATTTGGTTGCGTTATTTTTAAACCCTCCATTCCAAGAACTTAGTTTTTTGCCTGACAAAAAAAAAATGTTTTGGAAACCGTCGAAAGCATGATGCTTAAAATTCGACTCGAAAATTAAAAACTCTTCGTCAAATTCGAACTATGAATTACAAGAGCATTTCGATACACATCAACCATAAAAAGTGAAACTTGAAAACAATGCGATCGATTTAGAGATAGAAAAATATTATGCCACAACTACTTTTTATACCATAGGGTGAAATGGTATATTAAAGTCGCCAAAATGTATGTAACAGGCAGAAGGTAGCATCTCCGACCCCACAAAGTATATATATTCTTTATCAGGATCAACAACCGAGTCGATCTAGCCATGTCCGTCCGTCCGTCTGTATGAACACGCAGATCTCGGAGACTATAAGAGCCACCAAATTTGGTATGTAGACTCGTGTGGTATGTAAATATATAGAGTTAATTGGAATTTTGACCACGCCCCCTTAAGCCCCAGAATTCACATAAAACTGTTTTTCTTAAAAAGTATAGCAGATAGAGACATCAAATTTGGTTTATATACTCGTTTAGTTAGCGCGCAGAAAATAATTGTTCCAACTTTATGACAGCTACCGACACTAAATTTGTATGTAAGCTAGCTTAATAGACGCGTAGATATTGACTATTTACAAATTTTGCCACGCCCATTTCCGCCCCCGAATATTAAACAAAACTGATTTTCTCGAAAGCTAACTAAGCTAAAGTCACCAAATTTAGTATGTATACTGGCTTAGTATGCGCGCAGAATATATATAATTTAATATGTTGCCACGCCCACTTACGACTCCATAATTTGGAAAAACCGATTGACTCTTGACCATCGCGATCAAATTGGGCAGACTAACAAATCTTATCTATTTCTATCAAACTACCAAATTTGATTGAAATCAGACTAGAAACATGCAAAATATGCGTATCAACGTATTTTGCTACGCGATCCATAAGGGCAGAATTGGCCGTTGACTAGTGGCGGCGCTAGAGTGCTCGTGTATTTGTAGAGTGAGCGAGATAGCATATGGTATGAGGCATGTTAAAACAATTTAATAGACATACATACATACATTTGGTTTTTGAAATTTTAAATATTTGTTTAACCTGGTGTATGGTATACCCAAGTCGGCGAGACGACTTACTTACTTCATTTAAATATGGGAATTTTAGACTTTTGGAAGCTGGCAACTAACTTGAAATTGTTACAAGTGGTGGCCAAACATATTTTATTTACCCCTGTGAGCTCTGCGACAAGCGCGAGAGTTTTTTTTCGTCATCGGGCAAAATATTAAACAAAAGGCGCACAAGATTGTTAAGTGCAAATCTTAATAAGTTGCATTTTTTGTATAAAAATATGTAAGTTTAGTGCTGCTTTGAAATTTTTTTTCATTCATTCTATTACTTGGTAAATATATTTAATGTACCTATGTAAGTGCTGATTTGGATAAAGCATAAAAAAATTGTATTTTCATTTCTACTATTACCTAATAAATATATTTAATGTAAGTACTGTTTCGCAGAAGTAAAAAAAAAGTTTTATTTTTTATTAAACATTTTTTCGGTCGGGCGGGTTGGATTTCGGTTTGCAAAATTTTTTTAGAAACGAATTACTGTCAGTCACGGTTTCGGACTCATTCCCCGAATTTAGGAACTTAAATGACTGTAACTTTTGATGGTAAAAGGTTTTGTACCAGGTTAAATGGCACTTAAACATTTTGAAAAGGCTTTTTAAAACCGCCAACATATTAAATTATAATTAACCTCGTAGAGTTAGTTTTTTCATTCGCTTTATTATACAAACATTTTATTTTTATGATATGAATCTTAAAGTATATTTTATAATTATGTTGTATATGGGAATTTTTTTTTAATATGTATGTAAATATGTATATAAACATGTCTTTTAGATTTGCTTCTTTTAAAGGAACTCTTCTTCTGTAGGGAATATACATAAATCATTTGGAATATAATTTTGAGTTATTTACAATAACATTTTGTGCGATGACTTTTTAAACAATTAATTGTGGCTTATTGTTAATGTTAATTACAAAAAAATGTGTATCCTTTAAAAAATTTGTAGAAAGGCACTTATCAATAAATCATTTTTGTGAGAGGCCTAATCAAATTTTTCCTGATTTGGCATACAGATGAAAAATTTCGAGCACCAAATATTGATGGCCTGCGATGTATCTGCTAACCAATTGACGGGATGATGTATGGTGAGATAATAAACTGGAATTCCCGAAAGTATTATAATTGTGCCAATACCCACTTCAAAGGGCGATTGCGAACAGGACGAGATCACCAGAAAGAGGCAAACAATGAGATATATGACAGGAAGTATCAAACTAACCCGAATTGGGCGCTCTGTCTTCGGTTGTTTATAACGTAACCACAAAAGTCCTGACACCGAGATGAGTGTAAATAAGGCCTCCACATAACTGACATAGTTGATCAACACATAGGTATCCTCGATAAAGAGTAAAAGCAATGTCAGAGCACCCTTGAAAGTAAGTAGAGTGACATTGTTAAATCGAACTAATGTAGAGATCTGTGTAGAAACTTACCAAAAATATCAGCGATGGTATTGGTGTCAAGCAGTTTACGTTAATCAGTGATATAGCAGCTGGCAAATGTCCATTTCTAGCTCCAACAAAGAATAACCTCGACGATGCGAATATCGCTCCATTCAGCGAGCCAAAGGTCGAACAGGCAACTGCGAATGGCATTATCCAGGACATATAGCCCAGCATTTTGTCACCAAATGTCACAGCCACCGCGTCGGATGAGAGAATTTCCTCCGTGGATAGTACAGAAAAGTATGCTATATTAGTGATCATGTAAATGACTGTCACCACCGGCATGGATATGCATATAGCCTTTGGTAAATTTTTATAAGGATCCTTTAACTCTTCGGTCACGAAATTCAGATAGTTCCATCCAGAGTATGAAAACAAGCCGCTGTAAAAGGCCAATGCTATATAGCCTGGTGATTGGAGGCCACCATCGAAGGGCTTATTCCAGTGCTCGGTATTACCGTTAAACAAATACCAAACTCCAGCGCCGACTATGACCAAAAGAGCCACCACTTTTGTGCCCGTAAATATATCCGTGACCCGAGTGACCCACTTAACGTTATAGCAATTTATAACTGTTAACACACCTTTGAAAAAGAAATGAGCAGATGCATTTAGTTATTGGGTTTATCTACCCAAATAATAGCATAACTTACATATCATGGCAGCTGCAAGTAGCTGAACAGCCTCGATGGGTGCCTCACACGATGGCCAGAAGGGTTTTAGCAAATACTGTGCAAAGGTCAAAGCCGTTATCGCATTACCCGTCGGGACCAAGATTAGTAAGGCAACCCAAAGATATAAAAATGCCGGAAGTGGACCAAATGCTGCTCCGATATATGCATAATCACCGCCTGATTTGGGTATCATGGTGCCTAAAAGCGTACGGGACAAATAGCATTATTTTCTTAGAATCCAAAATTTAACAAAAGAGAATTTAAGTAGTTTGCAGTTCTAATCATCTAAAGAATAACTCTAAACGTAATGTTTGTTCGAGTTAAGCACAAGACCATAAGATTCTATATGTTCATACTTATTAATGTAATTATTCTACACATTATTGTTTCTTTATTTTATATTCTGTGACAGCTCTAAGTTCAAGAAACCATAAGTTTATATAAAAATGTTTGAGTTTAATAAACTGGTCTTGTCAGATCGAATTATTCAGCTGTTTTAACAAATGACGTAAGATTGATCTGGTGTAAGCAAATCATCTAAACTGAACTATAATACTGAAATAAGCCCTAGATAGATTAAATTTAATATTTATATAATATTTAAATGTTGGACTGAAGATTTGTTTCACTTAAATATGAATGTATATAAGTATGTATGTATGTAGTATGTACATACATACATATATAGATTTTACGTATGGTCAACTTCTTAACAACATTTTCATTTTAATTGTAAGACAGTGTCCCAAATTCTACATGACCTCCTATAGAAATTCGTATTAAATCAGCAAGTTTACTTGAACTACTTGTACTAAATACTTTATGAACTGCAAGCTAACCAAAATATATACAAATGAATTTATGTGTGTAAATACAACATACATATTTTCATATGCACTTGTAAAAAAAAACTAGGAGCGTATTTTTATCACCCACCTCATTACTCACCCAATTCCGCATAACATAGAGCTCCCACCATGCTGAGTACTCCGCATAATACCCAAACAATAAGCGATTGTCCAATGGAACCGGAAAACTTGAGCACTCCTTTGGGGCTGACAAAAATGCCAGAGCCGACAATCACACCGACAATGATGGCCACACCGTCAAGAAGACCGATTTGTTTTTTTAATTGAACACCCGAAACATTGCTGGAACTCTTCGAAGTGGTTGAACCGGAGCGAACACGTTGCTTGCCAGAGGCTTCTATTGAAGGCACCTCAAAAACTTGGCGGGGAATTAATGTTTCGCTAGCCTGAACTCGCGCCATGTTTTTGTGATTTTGCCTAAACTAAGCGCTTCTTAAAGATTTATTTTTTTTTAATTTCAACTCGTTTTTTTTTATCTATTTATGTATAGGTTATTCATATAATTTCATTGCTTTTATCGTTCTTAGTTTTCAGTGCACCGCCTTCTAGTGCCAGCGTGAATATTATTTGGAACGTTTCAAATACAATTTTTATCTCGTGTTGTTGTGTTTGTTGTACTAGGCCACATGCTTTTGTTTGTTTGCCTTTGTATTGCATTTGTTTTTTTTTTACTGAACAGTTATCATAGCTCACACGTGGATCTTGCTGTAAGAGTTTGTTTTAAATTAAGAGACATATTTTTCTGTCTGCTATGATTTATTTTAATAAAGTGGGCACATGGTTAAAAAATAAAACAGAATTCAAATTTCCCTTTTTGCGACCGCTCTCTGCACGCTCTGAATTCAAACTAAGTTTGAACACACAATTTTTACTCCCCTTTATGCGTCTAGTCGACGAAACTGTCGTCGGTACTTCTGCTTTTGCGTTTGCCTTTGCCTGCTTTTTTACGTTCAACTTTGACTTTGCATTCAATATTGTTATTTGTGGGTCGACACAGCTGCGTTTACTCTTTGTTTTCTCTCTCTCTCTCCTTACATCTCTTTTCTTTGCAAGTTCGTATGTATGTATTTTTGTATCCAAACGTTTTGTACGTTCTTCATCGGGTAAGAATTTGCCACATGGTCTTCAAACGTACGTATGATGCAAGAACCTACGAACATTTCAGCAGGTAAACTGTATGCTTTCCATTAAGCACTGTGCGTGCGCGTCGTCTCTTGTCTGGCCTTCGTCTAAAGCAAATTTATTGCCCAAAAATAGAATGCCTTTTTGCCAAATGTCTCGTCGTGTGTCGTCACTAGCAAAAGTTTGATGAACTATGTATGTACATATGCATGTATGTATGTATGTACTATGTGCGTGTGCATACACACATACATGTGTATGTACGTACATCCATATGTACATATGTATATGTATGTGAGTATGTATGTACATACATTTCATACAGAAGCACACGTGTCTCTAAGACGCTCTTTTGTTGACAACAATCATGCGCAGCATAGTTAGTAAGTCTAATCTGTTAGCCACTGACATTTAAGGTCTGAGGTGCATACATATGTATGTATGAACATACATATGTATGTAGTTATGTATGTACATAAACATTAGGGGTGTTCTTATTTTAAAAAATTCGAAATTCACCATGTGTCGGGCGTTTGTTTTTTCTTACATAGTTTAAAAAAATCTCAAACAAATTTGGGGCCAATCAGATAATGTTTAATCGGCGCGGAACTCACCTAAAGTTTTCAGTGTGATGCTCCCATATAAGCATACATACATATGTACATATGTATCTACATAGCTCCATACAAATATCATAGGAGTGAGCGAGGTACATATACATATGTATGTATGTACATACATACGTACATACATATACTTGAAAAATACTATGAAATTAAATATTAATACATTGTTAACACTATTGATGTTATCTTACAAAATAAAAAGAAGAATATAAAACAAATGTTTCTTAATTAATGTATATGTACATATATGTATTATTGATCAGCATCAACAACCGAGTCGATCTAGCCATGTCCGTCTGCCCGTCCGTCCGTATGAACGCCCAGATATCGGAGAATATAAGAGATGGAGCCACCAAATTTGGTATGTAGGCTCGTGTAATAAATAAAGTGATCAAGTTTATTTAAATTTTTTACCACGCCCCTTTCGCGCCCCTGCAATTTAAAAAAGCGTTTTTTTAAAGATTATTTTAGCTAGAGACACCATATTTGGTATGTATATTTGATTAGTAATTGCGCACATTTTGTATGTGCAAAGATTTTGCACGCCTCTTTCCGCCCCCGTAATTTGAAAAAACTCGATTATTTCCCGTAATTTTCTACCTTGTGCAATCAAATGTGACACACTTATTAATATCCAGCAAAATACCAAATTTGATCAAAATCGGACTAAAAATAGCCAAGCCAAATGCATATAAGCGTTTTTCCATAAGGCCGGAGTTGGCCGTTAGCTGGTGGGGGCGCTAGAGTGCTCGTATGCTTTGAGTGAGCGAGATACTAAGATATGCTTATAAAAAGCATGTGAACAGAATTTTTAAAAATACGTAAATGCATTTGGTTTCATAAATTTAAAATATTTGTTTTACTGGTGTATGGTATACCTCAGTCGGCCAGACGACTTCGGTCGGCAGCGCTAGTGTGGCTGCCACCAGCCAACGGTCATCTCCGGCCTTACGGAAAAACGTTTATACGCATAACTTGGCTATTTTTCGTCCGATTTGTAACAAATTTGTTTTTTTTTTTTGCTGGAATTTAAGTGTGCTAAATTTGATTGCACAAGGTAAAATTACGGGAAATAATCAAAATTTTCCAAATTACGGGGGCGAAAAAGGGCGTGGCAAACACACAAATAAACTGTGCGCATTTACCAAGCAAATATATGTACATACCAAATAGGGTGTCTCTAGCTAGAATAGTTTTTGAGATAAACGTTTTTTTTCAATTGCGGGGACGGAAAGGGGCGTGGCAAAAATTTGAAATAAACTTCATCACTTTACACACTACACGAGTCTACATACCAAATTTGGTAGCTCTAGCTTTTACAGTCTTCGAGATCTAGGTGTTCATACGGACAGACGGACATGGCTAGATCGACTCGGCTGTTGATGCTGATCAAGAATATATATACTATGGGGTCGGAAAAGCTTCCTTCTGCCTGTTACATACATTTTGGCGACTTTAATATACCATTTCACTCTATGGGTGTATGGTATAAAAACTAAGATATTGATCAAAATCACTGTTTTTCACCGATCGTTCCTATGGGAGCTATGTATATGATATAGTTACCCGATCTTAATCAAATTTGGCATAGTCATTTATATGTGTAATAAACTCACCAATATTAAATTTCACGACAGCTCAGAAAATAACGAAGTTCTTGAGAAAAGTCACTGTTCGTGACTTTGCCGTTTGTATGGGAGCTATATGATATAGTGGTCCGATCCGAGATATACAACCCCTGCAGTATATACAAGCCTACATGCAAAATTTCAGCTCTGTAGCTTTAACGGTCTAGGAGGAGTTTGCGTTGATCCAGACGGACGGACGGACAAGGCTATTCGAACTCGTCTCGTCGTGCTGATCAAGAATATATATACTTTATATGGTCGGAAATGCTTCCTTCTATGCGTTGCACACTTCTGACCAAAATTAAAATACAAGTATAACAAGGGGAACTTCAGGTATGCGAGTCCCCGATTTGGATGAATTTTGGGTTTTGGTTGTAAAATACCACGTCATTTGAAGCTGTGTGAAATATTTCGGCGCACTATTCTATATTTTCCTAAGAAATCGGCTTTAAAGTTATAGCTTTGGTGACTTATAAGTAAAACGCCGAGTGGTATTCAAGCAGTTCGGCGCTGTAAGGGGTAGAGGTCCTGCCTAAAATCGACGAAACTCTGGGTCAACTCCCGCCCGAAACTAGTTAGTTTTGGGCTTTCATTCGAAACTCGAACCCGAGTTTCGTCGATTTTAGGCAGGACCTCTACCCCTTATACCGTCGAGCTGCTTGACGTCTAGTCGGCGTTTTAGTTATAAGTCATTAAAATTATAACTTTAAAGCCAATTTATTAGGAAAATATAGAATAGTGCGCCGAAATATTTCACACAGCTTTAAATGACGGGGTATTCTACAACATAACCAAACTTTATCCAAGTCGGAGATTCGCATACCTGAAGTTCCCCTTGTAAGATATGCTTGAAATAAGCATGTTAACACAATTTTTTAAAAGTAAGTAAATGCATTTGTTATTATAAATTTGAAATATTTGTTTTACTGGTGTATGGTATACCTAAGTCGGAGGGACGACTTACTTACTTCATTATACCATACACCCATAGGGGAAATGGTATATTAAAGTCGCCAAATTGTATGTAACAGGCAGAAGGAAGCATCTCCGACCCCACAAAGTATATACATATATTCTTGATCAGGATCAACAACCGAGTCGATCTAGCCATGTCCGTCTGTCCGTCCGTCCGTCCGTATGAACACCTAGATCTCGGAGACTATAAGAGCTAGAGCCACCAAATTTGGTATGCAGTCTCGTGTAGTATGTACGCTTATCGAGTTTTTGCCACGCCCCCTTCCGCCCCCGGAATTTACATAACTCTGATTTTCTTAAAAACTATGTAAGCTACCGACATTAAATTTGGTATGTAAGCTAGCTTAATAGATTATTTCCGCCCCCGAAAATTAAACAAAACTGATGTGCTCGAAAACTAACAAAGCTAAAGTCACCAAATTTAGTATGTATATTGGCTTAGTATGCGAGCAGAATACATATATTTTAATATGTTGCCACGCCCACTTCCGCCTCCATAATTTAGAAAAAACCGATTGGCTCTTGCAATTTTTTGACCATCGCGATCAAATTTGGCATACTAATAAATCTTATCTATTTCTATCAAACTACCAAATTTGATTGAAATCGGACTAGAAACATGCAAAATATACGTATGAACGTATTTTGCTACGCGATCCACAAGGGCAGAATTGGCCGTTGGTTAGTGGCGGCGCCAGAGTGGTCGTGTGTTTGTAGAGTGAGCGAGATATCATATGGTATGAGGCATGTTAAAACAATTTAATAGACATACATTTGGTTTTCGAAATTTTAAATATTTGTTTCACCTGGTGTATGGTATACCCAAGTTGGCGAGACGACTTACTTACTTCATTTTAAGTGTAGGGGAGGGGGACCAGCTGGGACATTCTCAAATATTTTTGACATCCGGTATGAGATTGACAGCTTGAGCCCTGTAAATCATGTTTGTTAGACGTTCTGCAGTTTTTGGACAGACACCAACGTTAATAGTCGCATTATACATACGCCCACCAAACATCGTGTTGAAAATTGTGCGAAAAAGTTATTGCCAGTTTTCAAAGTACCAAAATTTTGTGAAATTAACACTGAAAAGGTGAGTGTAATGCATCCAAATATTGTAATTGCCGTATATTTTGTGATTCTATATGAATTCATGTGATTATGTGGTGCCGCTGCTTCAAAAAAGCCTTCGAATCGGTGACGAAAGCCGATGCAAAGTGCTAAACTGACCTCTCCTGAAAATCGTGCTGTTTTGAAGAAAAAGAGGCCAAAGGGGCGAAGAAGCCAACACAACGAAGGGAGCAACACCAGGCAACACCGGGCAACACCAAGCGAGCAACACCATCACGAGCGGCCAAGCGCGTCAAACCAGCATCACCACCATCTGATAAAGAAACAGATTTTTGCATCGTTTGCATCAAATTGACAGCTGCCAACTTGATCAATTGCAATGTATGCAAGCGTTATTATTTTCACTTGCAAATACTACAAAAGTGACGTGGACGACGACGAGGAATATTTCAATGACGATGATGAATAAAAATCGTTGTCATTTATGGCCATTGAAGGTTATTTTCTTTTAAGAGGCTTTTTAAAACCCGTGTCACAACTGGGCCCCCTCCCCTACTTTAGAATGTTATACCCTTGAAGAGGGTATTATACAATTGATCAGATGTTTGTAACGCAGAGGCACGTAGTGGCTCTTTTGGCTCCCGTGGCTCTTTACCGGCAGAGGCTGGGCAGAGAAAAAGGTCAAGTTGCGAGCTCGAGATCGCGACCCTTTTCCCCCTCCCCGAAAAATTCGGTACTTGTCTGTCCCTCTGCCTAAAAGTTCGACGACGATCGCTCGCTCGACCCAAAAAAGGTCGTTTATGACCCGTCATAAAACTCGAGACACACAAATTTTTGTGTGCGTCGAGACCAAAAAATGTCCTTTTTCTCTGCCCAGCCTCTGCTGCTGATGCTCTGGCTCCCAAGTTAAATTTTCGTGCCCACCCTTGCCATAAAGTATATATATTTTTGATCAGCTAAGAAGCTAAGTTGATATAGCCATGTCAGTCTTGTATGATAGTTTTGGTTATAAAACATCAGATCCCGAAATTTCAATCAGATTGCCAATCGCGGCATGCTGTACAAGGGGATGGAAATGATGTTTGGAAGGTTTTGTCTGTGCATTGATGAATTGAGTTACAGAAAAAGAGTTTGGAACATGTAAAAATAGTATGGGACTGCAAGGGTATATAAACTTCGGCTATGCCGAAGTTAGCTTCTTTGATATTTTTTCTTGAGAATCATTTTTATACCATGCACCCATAGGGTCAAATGTTCGTCCGTCCGTCTGTCCGTAGATCACGTAGACCTCGGAGACTATAAGAGCTACAGTCACCAAATTTGATACTTTGACTCCTGTAATATCTACGGTGTTGAAGTTTATTTCAAATTTTTGCCACAACCCCTCACGCCTCCGCAAGTGAAATAAAACTGATTTTCTCGCAAATTTACAAAGCTAGAACCACCAAATATGGAATTGTATTGGCTTAGTATACTCGCAGAATTTACATAAAACTGATTTTCTTAAAAACTATAATAGTTAAGGTCATAACATTTGGTATATCTACCTGTTATTTAACGCGCAGAAACTACTTGTTCAAACTATTTGCCCCGCCCTGCCATAGAACTGGTTTTCTCGAAAACTAATTTGTTACTATAGTAATCTATTTCATAAGAGCTGAGAGTGAGTGCTAGTGTGTTTGTGAGAGTGAGCGAAATAGCAAGATAGCGAGAAATTTAAATTTATTTTTTCACCCAGTGCATGGTATACTGAAGTCGGCGAGACGACTTACTTCCTTCATTTGTATACCCTTGCAGAGGGTATTATAAAATTGGTCAGATATTTGTAACGCACAGAAGGGGACGTTTCGAATTCCCCATTTCCCATAAAGTATATGTATTCTTGATCAGCATAAGAAGCTGAGTCGATATACAGCTATGGTCACATAATTGGGACAAAAAAAAATTTTGCTTTAAAAACTTTTTTTTGGGAAACTTGGTCACATTTTTTTCAAATTTTTGGATTTATTACTTTACTTGGATCATGCTCTTTAAATGTAACGGACAATTGTTCCGTTACTTCTATTGGTTTTGTTTTGATCTGCATTTTCTTAGCACAGCTTGGTTTTTTGTTGGACATAGAATTGGCACAAAACTTTGGAAAGCACGTTTTTCTTGTAAAAAAGTCGCGTTAGTTGAATATTTTTGGATATTTTGCTAAAATATAACCAATTTAATAATTTTATTGAAAAAATGGGTAGTGGAAAGACTTGTACCATTGAGGAAAGAGCAATCATTCACCGGCTAAGTTTGTCGGGTAAAAAGCCAGCAGAAATCGCTGAGCTAATGAAATGTTCCAGAAAAATGGTATACAATGCACTTGCCTTGGTTAAAAAAAATCCCAAATACCTAAAAGAGAACAAGACCAGGAAGCCAAAGCCTCGAAAGACTGACCCCAACATCGAGAAGATCATAGCTCGCAAGAGTAAGGCTGACCCTTTTAAGTCTGCACGAGACATTATGGTTGAAATCAATGAGGAATATGACTTAAACGTATCCAGAAGACTTGTATCAAGACGACTAAACGAAAATTTACTCTTTGGGCGCATGAGCAGGAAGAAACCGCTCCTGTCAAAAGCAAATATACAAAAACGATTGCTTTTCGCAAAGGCCCACAAGGATAAAGATGGCCAATTCTGGAAAAACGTGCTCTGGAGTGACGAAACAAAGATAAATAGAATGGGACCTGATGGAAAAACATTTGTTCGTCGCCCAAAAAACCAAGCCCTTAATTCCAGGTACACAGGCATCAAATATGGAGGAGGTAGAATCATGTGTTGGGGTGCATTTTCTTGGCACGGTGTGGGCCCGCTCGTAAGGATTGAGGGTAATATGGACAAATTTCAGTATTTGGATATACTAAAAAATACCATGGAACCTTTCGCCTTCGACAACATGCCTGTGAGATGGACTTTTATGCAGGACAATGACCCCAAACACACATCAAAGGTCGTTAAACGCTGGTTCGAGGAAGAAAAGCTGGAAGTTATGGAATGGCCACCTCAAAGTCCAGATCTTAACCCTATCGAAAATCTGTGGAACGATGTCAAAGTGGAAATTGCAAAGAAAAAGTTTAAAAATTTGGAAGATTTGTGGTCTGGAGTCAAGGAAGCGTGGTATTCCATACCTAAGGACAAATGTCAGAAGCTAGTGGAGAGTATGAACAGGAGATGTCAGGCAGTCATCGAAAATAATGGATATAGTACGAAATACTAGTATTAATTTCTGTTTTCATCGGGCAATTATAGTTAGTTTTTGTAAAAAAACGATTCTTTAATATTTTGTGCCAATTATGTGTCCAGGCAATTTTTGAGTTTTTTATTAAGTTTTTGAGTTTTTATGACTTTTTGAATTTAAATTAATTTTTTTTTGTGTTCATAGATTAGTCAAACCTTGGGCTAGAAAATGCCATCCAATATGTGTTCCTTATATTTTATTATATAATAAAAAATTACCCTTAAAAATATAAATTTTTTTTGTGCCAATTATGTGACCATAGCTGTAGACATGTCCGTCTGTCCGTCGGTGCATATGCGTTTAACTCAGCCATCTTAAGAGCTATCGGCATGCATTTTTTTTTGGGTCTTTTTATTACCCGGGTATGATAAAGTATAAAAATCATCATCGGACCACAAATAGTTCTAGAAGAAACATTTTCATAGAAATTGGAGTATGCCCATTAAATTTACTAATATGATAGTATTGGATATAAAATCTCATATCCCAAAATTTGAATCTGATCGGATAAATAGAACACAAGTTACAGTCAATATAAATCGGCTAAAGCGCTGCCGGCAGCGCTGCCTGCTGCTTACCACGTCATCAACAGAGCACATGCATACGCACACAGACGCAACGCTACATGAACTGTATGTGTATGCGTGCCGTGCTTTGCTTAGTGATCATTCGAATGATGGAAGAAGAAAATAAAATTGTAGTAAAAAGAGAAATAATGTTTTGTTTGTGTATTTATGAATTATGTTGCAGGGAAAGAAATTTCAAAATGTAAAAATATTATTGCCAAAGACTGCAAGGGTATAAAAACTTCGGCATTGCCGAAGTTACCTTCTTTGATATTTTTTACATGCAGACGTGAGCATCACCTAGAAAGACAAATTTATAAACGATAGCTTTTAATACCGAAATTTGGGTAAAATAGTTTTGTTCTGATGCCAACGTAAATGTTCAAAGACTAGAAGCCCTAGAAATTGATTCCAACTAGAGAGCTGCATGAATGGAAGCAAAGTCAAAGTCAAATGAATCCATTCGAATTGAATTCAAATAAATGAGTGACAACTACACAATGAAATGAATGAGTGTGAGTTTGTACTTGTCATATCTCGCAAAATACGTAACTCTGTTTAATGAAAGGCAATGAATTGAGTGTCAAAACATCGAATTGTACTAAGGCACTCGAATCATTAGAATTATTCGAATTGCCTCATTTTTATTGGGATGTTTAAAAGCAACAAAAACTAATTATTTTATCAAAAATGTATGGAAAATAATGGCGAAATGGGGGCTATTAAAATTAAAATATGCTATACACCAAAAACTTAAGGACACAGTTTTGGATTTGACAATTTGGGACAAATTTTGTAATATCTATTTTTTCTAAATTAGATTCCTAGTTGCCACGAACCGTGAAAACATAAATAAGGCTTTCTAATATATTATAAAAAAAAATTATATTCTTTAATCCATCATATACACAGTGGATCTACTTTTTAATATACTTCACTATTTCGAATCTCTGTAGGGGGTTTGAACCCGATAACAACAGTATTGTAGTCTGAGTAGGTCCCCACTGAGCCACTAACCACTCTAGTTTCGTAGTACAGTAATCACATATAGTTACAAAATATACAATACAAATAAATACTAAATACTAAAATCAGAATTGGAATTCGAATGCATTCGAATCATAGCAACTCATTGACTTACTTTCTAACTCATTCAATTCGTTTTGTTTCGTTTGAATGTTGTGCGACTGATTTTTACGTCGCACACTCATTTAGTTGAAGTCGATTTTCAAAGTCATTCAATTAATTTATTTGGTTTTGAATGTTGTTAACTCGAATTGATTTTTCGATCATTCATGCAGCTCTCTAGTATTAAGGTAGCTTTCATACCAAATTTAATGTCGGTAGCTTTCATAGTTTTTAAGAAAATCTGTTTTTTGTAAATTCCGGGGGCGTGGCAAAAAGTTGGAACAATTTTTTTCTGCGCTCTAACTAAACGAGTATATAAACCAAATTTGATGTCTCTATCTGCTATACTTTTTAAGAAAAACAGTTTTATGTAAATTCTGGGGGCGTAAGGGGGCGTGGCCAAAATTCCAATTAACTATATATTTACATACCACACGAGTCCACATACCCAATTTGGTGGCTCTAGCTCTTATAGTCTCCGAGATCTGCGTGTTCATACAGACGGACGGACGGACAGGCGGACATGGCTAGATCGACTCGGTTGTTGATCCTGATCAAGAATATATATACTTTGTGGGGTCGGAGATGCTTCCTTCTGCCTGTTACATACATTTTGGCGACTTTAATATACCATTTGATAGCACTATCCAGCGAAATAACAAATTTAATACAAATCGTTTCAAAATTTTTAGTTTAAAACGCTAAAACTAAGGATGGGTCAAAATGGCGCACTAGTAGAAATTTAAATATGGCGTTCTAAAATCATAACTATATTTGAATAAAAGTCCGATATATAAACTAGTTATTGATAAAAACAGTACATGTGGATCAGAATACTATATCATATAGCTGCCGTACAAACGATGAAATTAAAAATCATAAATAAAAGGTTTAACCAATTAAAATTGTTGATGGTACAAAAAGTGTTTTTTCTAAATAAATTTTTTAAAAGAAATTTTTTTTCGAAAAATTGCTTTATTTTATATAAAAAATTTGTAAAACGCCGATGCGCCCTATTGCCACGCTATTTTTGACAACGCCAATTTGAGGTACGTTCGAAAAAACCGATATAGCTTTGTAACGGTAAGTTATATCGAAACGTATCTTTGATCAATAATTGGACAATGAATTAACATTGCATTTAAGAGCTCGTATGAGAGGATACGAGCACTCAATCAGAATATATGACGGAGGGCCGGGGGTAACTTCGACCGCGTCAAAGTTTGTATACCCTTGCATCTTTTTTGGTAATTCTTTCCTTCCCTATAGCCATCAAAGTGGAAAAACGTTTTATCTAAAAAAGCTGTTTCCGAAAGAACGGCCTTCAATCTTAGCATAGCAAATAACGACAATATTGATCAAAATCACTGTTTTCCACCGATCGTTCCTATGGGAGCTAAATGATATAGTTACCCGATGTTTATTAAATTCGGCACAGTCATTAACAGAGATATTAAACTAACAAATGTTTAATTTGAAGGAGCAATCGCGTCAAAAGTAATGAAATTATTGACAAAAGTCACTGTTCTCGACCGATTCTTCCTATGGGAGCTATATGATATAGTCACCCGATCTTGATCAAATTTAGCATAGTCGTTTATATGTGTAATAAACTCACCAATATTAAATTTCAATAGCTCAGAAAATAACAAAGTTATTGAGAAAAGTCACTCTTTGTATGGTCCGATCCGGCTGAATCCGAGATATACAACCCCTGCAGTATATACAAAAGCCTACATGCAAAATTTCTCTGTAGCTCTAACGGTCTAGGAGGAGTTTGCGTTGATTCAGACGGACGGACATGGCTATTTGAACTCGTCACGTCATGCTGATCAAGAATATATATACTTTATATGGTCGGAATTCCTTCCTTCTATGCGTTGCACACTTCTGACCAAAATTAATATACCCTTTTTGCAAGGGCCGATTAGCCCCAGTGTCCTCTAAATAAAAAATTTTTTATCTATCTTCCTCAAAAAATGTACACGCTAAGACAACTTTTACTATTTTTCGGTCACTCACACGACAAAAATGAAGTAAGTAAGTCGTCTCGCCGACTTAGGTATACCATACACCAGTAAAGCAAATATTTCAAGTTTATTAAACAAATGCATTTTCACATGCTTCTTACAAGCATATCTTAGTATCTCGCTCACTCAATCATACGAGCACCCTAGCGCCCCCACCAGCCAACGGCCAACTCCGGCCTTATGGGAAAACGTTTATATGTAAACTCGACTGTTTTCTGTCCGATTTTGATCAAATTTGGTATTTTGCTAAATATTAGTATTAGATTTAAGTGTGGCAAATTGGTTGCATAAGGTAAAAAAATACGGGAGATAATCAAGTTTGTGAAATTACGGGGGCGGAAAAGGGCGTGGCAAAATTTTTATACATACAAAATGTGTGCATTTACTAAGCGAATATACATACCAAATATGGTGTCTCTAGCTGGAATAGTTTTTGAGATAAACGCTTTTTTTAAATTGCGGGGGCGGAAAAAGGCGTGGCAAATATTTGAAATAAACTTGATCACTCTACATACTACACGAGTCTACATACCAAATTTGGTGGCTCTAGCTCTTACAGTCTCCGAGATCTAGGTGTTCATACGGACAGACGGACGGACGGACAGACGGACATGGCTAGATCGACTCGGTTGTTGATCCTGATCAAGAATATATATACTTTGTGGGGTCGGAGATGCTTCCTTCTGCCTGTTACATACATTTTGGCGACTTTAATATAACATTTCATCCTATGGGTGTATGGTATAAAAATGACTTAACAGAAAAGCAAAATTACGGTAAATTTGTACTCTCCCTATATTTTTTACGGCTAGTTCACTTATTTATGTTTAATTTAAGAACAAAACCTTTACGGTAAGAGAACTCCAAGTCTCCTAAATATTTTGAAGAATATATATATAATTTTTGGGCTCAATTCATTTGTATTCTAAAATTTATAGCCACTGCTGGCATTTTTTTTGGAAGATGGGTCGCGTAAAGCCTATGACCAGTTTTGAAAAAACACTGACATTGAGTCAAGCTTAAACTCCACGTCAGAGTGCGTACGTGTAAAAATAATTACTCTGAAAACGATAAGCAGCAAAAATACATTAGAATATAAAATGTATTCACAAACAAATCTTTTTAATAGTTATTCACCAAAGTATGACCTATGAATAAATCAAAGTCAAAACGTTGTAAGTATTTTTTTCCGTAATGAAGCAGACTATGGAAAATGTGAATGGAGGAAAAAACAAAAGGGCTGGAACTAACTTCGACCGCATCTCTCTTTACATACCTAAGTGGAAAAACGTTTTATCAAAAAGTCTAATGTTTGCGCCAAAACAGTTGTTCCTATGGGAGCTATATGATATAGTAACCCAATCTTAATAGTTATTAACAGATATATGCAACTGACAAGTGTTTAATTTGAAAGCAATCGAGTATAAATTAACGAAGTTATTGACAAAAGTCACTAGTTTAGGTAATTGAGACAAGTTACTGTTTGTGACTTTGCGGTTTGTATGGGAGATATATGATAAGTGGACACAGTTTTGGATTTGACGATTTGGGACAAATTTTGTAAAATCTATTTTTTCTAAATTAGATTCCTAGTTGCCACGAACCGTGAAAACATAAATAAGGCTTTCTAATATATTATAAAAAAAAAATTATATTTTTTAATCCATCATATACACAATGGATCTACTTTTTAATATACTTCACTATTTAACCACTCTAGTTTTGTAGTACAGTAATCACATATAGTTAAAAAATATACAATACAAATAAATACTAAATACTAAAATCAGAATTGGAATTCGAATGCATTCGAATCTTAGCAACTCATTGACTCACTTTCTAACTCATTCAATTCGTTTTGTTTCGTTTGAATGTTGTGCGACTGATTTTTACGTCGCACACTCATTTAGTTGAAGTCGATTTTCAAAGTCATTCAATTCATTTATTTGGTTTTGAATGTTGTTAACTCGAATTGATTTTTCTATCATTCATGCAGCTCTCTAATTCCAACTACGTGATTCGGCAGTCTAGTCTATTCGTTTGACCCATTCAAAATTGTGAAATTGGGCAAATTTCTGTACAAGGATTTATTAGAAATCGTAATTCAACTATTTGCCACCGAAGTGGTGTCTTTTAATTCAGATTTTAACAGGTAAACTATATTAAATAAGGTTCTTAACACCCTGACACCCTTGTCATTGCATTTTAATTATAGTAAAAACTTTTAAAAACAACCTTAAAAAACAATTATTAACCTTGGTTGCCTTGTGCTGTTAGCACATCAAAAATCAGAGCATAATCTTGCAATGTCGTCTGTTTCCAGGAATATGGAACAAATTGTTGAGAATAAATATATGTATGTACATATGTATCGTAGTCCTCGGTAAATGAGTTGTCTAATTGTAAGTGGCCCAGTCATTTAGTTAACTGAACAACGAGGATGCGGGTTCGAATCCCAGGCTAGTGTATGGATGTAATTTTCGTCTAAGCCGAAGGCCTTAGTTGCCAATGCTTGTAAAATATAGTTAGGTTGATAGTTTAGAACTATAAGTATCCTATACTTTAATAATAATAACAATATATAAATGTAATCGTAAAATATTTCAAATTATCACCAGATCTCTTGAGTATTATTCTAGCCAAAGGAAAAAGTGGGAACATTACGAAGTATGGTCAGACAAATTTTGAAGGCTGGTAACTATTACTGGGAATTACTTTGTTTACTTCATAATACCACTACAACTCTTGGAAATTGATCTATGGTCCGCATTAGTTAAGTTCAAGTTTGTAGGCGGTAATTCGTTTCTTAATTATATTTTACATAAAAACTTGCAACAAATTTCCACCCGATCTTAAATTTAAAGTATGTACATACTGGTGGGTATTTTAAAGGGGCAAAAAAAACGGTTCTTAAGAGAAACAAATGGATTTGTCCATCGTGAGGATATTTTCTTACGTTGACGCCTGTCAAAACGAAAATCGCGTATTCGAGTATCCGATATTTGGCATCTGGCAACGTATCTCAAAATTTGACAGCTTCTTTTAGACGGAAAAAGCTACTTTTAGCTATAGTGCCGCTAAAAACATGATTTTTCTCTTGTTAATTGCACAAAAACTACATAATAAATCGCCAAGGCGCGCCTGAGGTGCGTGGAATTTTTCTCTTTTGTTTGATACCAAATTTATGTAGTTTAAGCGCGTTTTGGGCCCGAGTAGCTATAGTAAATATTTACCTTAATATTTTGTTCGTTCCAATAGGAGCTATTTGATGTAGCGGCCTGATTCTGCGGAATCCGAAAAGCATAATTTCAGCCCTGAAGCTTAAACGGTCTAGGAGAAGTTTTCGTTTATCCAGGCGGACGGACACGCAGACGAATGGAGTGGTCAGATATTCTACGTTCTATGCGTTGCACGCAGCTTACCAATCGGGATTATAGCTAAAAGTAGCAATTTACGGCTAAAAGAAGCTGTCAAATTTTGAGATAGTGTTTCCAAATGCCAAATTTCGGACACTCGAATAAGCGGGCTTTTTGAAACATTCGTTCGCACTATTCTCAACAAACGAAAATATTGTTGAGTTTACCATATTTCTTGATTTTAAAGAACAATTATAGTTTCAAATACAATATTCGGCTACCAGAGCAGCCGAATATTCCTCAATTTTATAATTCAAAGTAAAATATTTGGCTGCTAGGGCGGTCGCGTTGTTTGACCGCCCTGGCCAAATAAAAAGTAGCGTTCGCCAACACTGAAATCTAGCTTTAGCCAATTTTTTCACTTTTCAACACTGAAATCTCGAGTTGCTTAAGTAAATATTTACCCAAAAATTGTCAATTTGGTAGCACTAGCTCTTAAAGCTACCGAGGTCTAGGTTTGAAGACGGACGGATAAACAGATGGGCGGACATGGGTAGATCGACCCGGCTGTCGATACTGGTATCGTATATCGTAAGAATGTAAAAGTGGATACATTGCCGTTTTATGCATAGTTTGAAATGAGTTTTAAAACATATGTATGTATGTACATATGTATGTACATCAAGAATTTAATTCTAAGAAATCAGCCCAAATCAACTTGACAAAAATTGATCAACCCGTACTCGCTACTGAAAGCTATTCGCGAATCTCCTTGATAAGCCCTTTTAGTTAATTTGATAGTCTTTTTTGTAAAATATATGTTTTATAAATTTGTGTGACTTTTGTTAAACACTTCAGCTTATTATTATTAATATAGATGCCCCGTATGTGTACATTTGAATTAATGCATAGCGTTTGTGCTCATAGAGTCTGATTCGTTCCTGCTTCTAGGCGCGTGTGCCTGGTGACATTTCACACTGCGATAATTCAATTGTGTGGTCGATCGTAATCCACATAAGCTTTTAGTACCTATATAAACAACAATGTAGACAGTAAAAATATAACACACGCATACACACAAACGATATGTATACAAAATCGTAGCGCCTACATGTTAGCTTCTGTTCTGTTGATAATCTAATTCTAAGTCACAAAACAAAAAAAAAAAAAATAAAAAACATACGCAAGCGGTGAGAGGCCCAGGCCCCCGAGTTGATTAACTATGATTTTTTGTCACTTTTATTGTACTTTGTTGTTGGTTTTCAAGTTTTGCGCCGCACATTGATACACCCACACAACACACACACGTACACAAACACATGGCGATCCAAGAATGAAAAATATGATGGATCACTTCCATATGCAATTTTCGTTAATATTTTTTTGTCGTTTTCATTATGCCACGAGTCATATGTATATATGTACATGTATATATATTTCTTTAGAAACTTCATAGAGTCGTTTTTTAAGTATGCCTAGTTTTCTTTGATATTGAATCTTAAAATATACAATATTATGCATCAGCTTGGTAAAAAACACCTAAACCGTAATATAGTTTTCGTAATCATACCAATGTCACGACAAATTTGATTAGATCTTTATTTTATTCATTTGCATAGAACCGGGTTATCTTTATTTCCGTGAGAAATGATTCTGCACTAGAGAACACTTGAATCTGACTTTAGCAAGCAGAAAAGTTGCTGCCTTGTAGGATACATATATCTATAAATATACGAGGTGTGCTTGGAAGATACATAAGTTTGTACATACATACATATGTACTTAAATGAATATTTAGTCATGTATATTTCCTAAATCCATGCAGATTGCTTTTTGAACCGGGGTTGCGAATGGTATTTGCCCTGACTTGAAATAGTTTTCGCAATCGGGATCAATGCAAATTCGAGATAGTAAATCAATTGGGAGATCAATTGGTTGTTTGGCAAAGGCAGACTAAGAAACTGGCTGACTCTCAGTTTAATAGAATAAGGATCTTCTTGGTTTTATAATTAATTAATTTGTGATATGTACTTCTTACACTTTCGTGTTTTGCGTTTTCAGTTGCATTTACCCATTCGTTGAACGAACCTTTTTTTTTACCCGTAGCCGTGTGTACGAACGAATACAATACCCGTAAAGCACTGAATGTGAATTAATTTACTAGTACAATGACGAAAAATAGCTGCACTGTCCAAAAAGCTTTAAAAAAATAATATAATTTTAAAATTTGTACAGATTACAGTTGTTTAACCCAGTAATAGGGTTGATGTATGGATAATGCCCACTTGATTTGCATGTTAGTGTGCATATGCATTTGTGTATGTACATATGTACGTATACAAACATAAGTAAGTATAAATACATTGGGATGTCTCTGTATGCGAATCACCTTTTGGGAATGTGTGTGAGGGAGCATAGGCTGTAGAGAAATTACTTGCAACGGTTCTCTCGACGCATGAGCATTCAGCCAGAAAGGGTTATGCGAAATGAGTGCAGTTCGCATTTGATTTCGATTGCAATTGAATGAGAGCGAAAGACAAATGGTTTGCCTTGACAAGATTATAATCTTCTATATAACAGGTGTCGCGTGAATTTGTGTATAAGCATTGCATCAGAAAGGGTTTTTAGCTAAATTCTCGAAATAATTTTAAACCTTGATTAATGTCAATCGGTGCTTGTTTTTGCAGAAGTATGTATGTATGTACATATGCATGTAGATATATATGTATGTACGTAAATACGTGCTGTGGCCCTATTAGTGTAATGACCCCATTATATGTTGTATATGTACAATCATGGTAGAAGTTACAGTATAAATATTAACTATTTAACATATATGTAGGAATTCACAAATGCACTCCTACAAGCACATGAACACTCTAGCGTCTCCACCAGCCATCGGCCAACTTCGCCGTTATGGCGCACATAGGCTATTTTTATTCCGATTTTATTAAAATTCGTATTATTAATAAAATGCATTAATCGATTTTGCAATATAAAACCAATATGTAAAGTTTGATTGCGATATTCAAATATGGCAAATGGGTAGGTATATTAATTTTGATCAGAACTGTACAACGCATAGAGCGGCCAAATAAAGTAAATACATATACATATGTATGTATGTATTTATTCTTGATCAGCAGAACGAGAGGAGCCATGTCCGTCCGTTTGGATCAACGCAAAGTACTCCTCCTCATGTACATACTATATATGAGGGGTAGGCAACCATTGCCCGTGCGGGCACTTCTTCGGCATTTTATCGATTTGCAATCTGTGTGCATGCCGAAGTCAACACGAAGTGCACTTGAGAGCGTAAAAACAGAATTAGTCTATTGCCAACACTCCGTATTTTCACGTAGATCTCCGTATTTTAAAGGAAAATATTATAAAAACTAAAATTTTTGGGTAATATCAGTATATTATGAATTAAATAAAAACCAGAGGGCCGGGGCTAACTTTGACCGCGTCAAAGTCTGTATATCCTTGCAAGTTTTTTGTGTAAAAGGTCTAATGTTTGCAAAAAAACGGCTTAGGAAATAACGAAGATATTGATCAAAGTCACTGTTCACCACCAATTGTTCCTATGGCAGCTATATAGTCACCCGATCTTAATCAAATTTGGCACAGTCATTAATAGTTATGCTAAACTGAGAAATATAAATTGTTATGACAATTACATAATTACAAAAAGAAAAAAAACATTTTTTTAAAATTTTTTTTTCACTCTTATTGCACAAGACTGCAGTGGCATTTAGTGTACAAGTGTAGCTTTTTGGGGCTTATTGCAGTCTCTGACAGCTCTGCCACGGCATTGCATAATGAATGCAAGAAATTTTTTGAAGAAAGGGACATACCATATGATCAGAACATGATAGGATTTGCTGCACCCATTTCACCAATGCTTGCAAAAAATGCTATAAAAAAAGTGGAGGATTTGCAAGAGATGTCTGTTAGAACAACTTCCTGCGTTAAAACTTTACTTTCAAGGAGCTGCATTGAATGACCAGTTGAAATCTGAAGAGCCGATTTACCACCTAGGCCGTCTACGTTACATTACCCCCTCCTTAGACTCGAGGCTCCTGCCCAAGTACCAAGTCGTTACGAGGATCGGGACGGTAAACAGCCAAATGGTTCGGGTAACTCTTTTTCGATGAGGTCGAATTTCGTAGACAAGATCCGAAACCCGACGTAGGTACTATTGTAGCGGGCCCAGTCCAGTCGGATTGTAGCTTTGGGCAACGGCCAAGGTGAATACATCGTCGCCGGGGCGGAATTCCTGAGGGCGTGATCGTAGATCGTAGCGGATTTTGTTAGTCCGGGCGGCCGATAGCAGCTGGCAGAGAGCGTTCGCATTTACCACCCGCATTTGATTTTGCACTTTAGCGAAGAATTCCGGGACTTCCGTAGGGACAAGAGCTGGTAGGCCACATAGTAAATTGTTAAGCAGCCAAAGTCCTCTTCCAAAAGTTTGCATTGCGGTCGAATAACCGGAGCTTTCGTGAACTGCGGACCTGTTGGCGCTATTGGCCAAGCCATGGGCAGCAGCTCATCCCAGTTGTGCCTCTGCTCGGATAACGTTGCAAAAACCAGTTTTTTCATGATCGCGTTTGGCAAAAATGATAAATGCAATCGATAGGGAATACTTCAGAGATTATGAATCCAAAAAATGTTTGAAATCGGTTGAGATTAATGGGTGCTAGAGGCGCCCAAGGTTGAGACATTTTTAGTAAATAGGAAATAATGATAATTTAAAAAAAATCGCAACTTTAAAATTGAATATTGGGCGATTTCAACAATCGATCTTGGATTTGGTTTTATCTTAAAAGTATGTTCTTTATTAATAGCATGTTGTAATTTTAAAAATTACTTAAATCGTTATTGAACATTTTTGTAAAATTTGGCATTTGGTGGAATGCAACTTACAAGTATCACCCAGTATCACAACCGGACTACATACACTAGATAGGTGAAAAAATGCTACAGGTATAAGGAAGAAGAAGAGCGCATGCATATTTGCCTATGGCTTGTTTGTTATTAATTGATAACATTGCGTAATGCTGTTTTGCAAATACTACCTGTTCATATATATGCCTTTCTACAATGTTAAATTGCTAATTACCTGATTTGGAAAAACTGACAAGGCAGGTGAATGTTATTTAAGTTGATGAAAAATTGGTCCTAGTTGCAGGTTGGTCGTTTTTATTTCCGTTTACCTAATTGTATGCAAATATTAAGTTTTTTACCTATTTAATACAAAAAGGGTAATACCGATTTTTCGTTCTACCTAGTTAATTCAAAAAATATAACATAAAGAGCTAATTGTTCATCTTGTTTGCGACAGTTTATTTTTAACTCCATAAGTGGAAACACCTTAGATCCGTACTGAATAGTATTTGTCAATATAATTCAAGACAGTTTTATTTGTTTGTGCAAAAATGTTGTTAAAGAATGAAAGAATTTTGAAAGTTTTCCACGAGTATGAAAACTTAAATGATTTTGAAATGGGATTGCTGAAGGAGATGGGCATTTCATTCGAAAACGCTAGTACGGAGCTTAAGGTAAAAATCAATTATACACAATGTAACTTAAGGCGAAAATGGATCGCAAGCGGCAGAAATCTGACAAATTTCGTGAATAAAATGAAATTTGGCTTGAGGAGTATACCGAATTCGGAGATTCGGAGGACGAAGATGTTCAACCATCAACTATAGTCTCGAAATGTTGAGTTTATTAGATATTGATGTAAATATTGAAAATTATTTTGAAGAAAATCAGCCATCAATAGCAAATTTTCAAAATTAACCTAAATGAAGTAAGTAAGTCGTCTCGCCGACTTGGGTATACCATACACCAGGTGAAACAAATATTTAAAATTTCGAAAACCAAATGTATGTCTACTAAATTGTTTTAACATGCCTCATACCATTTGCTATCTCGCTCACTCTACAAACACACAAGCACTCTAGCGCCGCCACTAGCCAACGGCCAATTCTGCCCTTATGGATCGCGTAGCAAAATACGTTCATACGTATATTTTGTATGTTTCTAGTCCGATTTCAATCAAATTTGGTAGTTTGATAGAAATAGATAAGATTTATTAGTCTGCCAAATTTGATCGCGATGGTCAAAAAATTGCAAAAGCAAATCGGTTTTTTCTAAATTATGGAGGCGGAGGTGGGCGTGGCAACATATTAAAATATATGTGTTCTGCGCGCATACTAAGCCAATATACATACTAAATTTGGTGACTTTAGCTTTGTTAGTTTTCGAGAAAATCAGTTTTGTTTAATTTTCGGGGGCGGAAATGGGCGTGGCATAATTTTTAAATAGTCAATATCTGCGCGTCTATTAAGCTAACTTACATACCAAATTTAATGTCGGTAGCTGTCATAGTTTTTAAGAAAATCAGAGTTATGTAAATTCCGGGGGCGGAAGGGGGAGTGGCAAAAAGTTGGAACAATTATTTTCTGCGCGCTAACTAAACGAGTATATAAACCAAATTTGATGTTTCTATCTGCTATACTTTTTAAGAAAAACAGTTTTATGTAAATTCTGGGGGCGGAAGGGGGCGTGGCAAAAATTTGAAACAAACTCGATAAGCGTACATACTACACGAGACTGCATACCAAATTTGGTGGCTCTAGCTCTTATAGTCTCCGAGATCTAGGTGTTCATACGGACGGACGGACGGGCGGACGGACGGACGGACGGACGGACAGACGGACATGGCTAGATCGACTCAGTTTTTGATCCTGATCAAGAATATATATACTTTGTGGGGTCGGAGATGCTTCCTTCTGCCTGTTACATACATTTTGGCGACTTTAATATACCATTTCACCCTATGGGTGTATGGTATAAAAATATCAAAGAAGCTAACATCGGCTATGCCGAAGTTTATATACCCTTGCAGTCCTTGGTAATAATAATTTTACATGTTTAAAATACAAAAAAAACAATTTTACTCTCTATTTTACAATTTGTTCTTCTTCTTCCCTCATTCCCAAAGCAAAGCAACGCACGCATACACATACAGTTCATGTAGCGTTGCGTCTGTGTGTGTATGCATGTACTCTGTTGATGACGAAAGACGTAGTAGAGCAAGCAGCGCTGCCGGCAGAGCTGGGAGCAGAGCCAATTATTATATTGACTGTAACTTGTGTTATATTGTTATATTTATCCGATCACATTCAAATTTTGGGATCTGGGGTTTTATATCCAATATTATCACATATGTAAATTTCATAGCATACTTCGATTTTTATGTTGTTTCTTCTAGAGCTATATGATATAGTGATCCGATCCTGATAGTTTTCATACTTTATTTTTCCCGGGTAACAAAAAACCCCGAAAAAAACTTTCAGCCCGATAGCTCTTAAGACGGCTGGGTAAAACGCATACGCACAGACGGACGGACGGACATGGCTATATCAACTCAGTTTCTCATGCTGATCAAGAATATATATACTTTATGGGGTCGGAAACGTCTCCTTCTGTGCGTTACAAACATCTGACCAATTTTATAATACCCTCTGCAAGGGTATAAAAATTTCAAAAAAAAAATTTTTTTTGTTGTAATTTAGTTAAAAAATCAAATTAAAACATTAAAATATCAAAGAAGGTAACTTCGGCTATGCCGAAGTTTATATACCCTTGCAGTATACTTGGCAATAATATTTTTCCTTTTTGAAATTTCTTTCCCTGCAACTCAATTCATCAATACACAAACAAAATATTATTTCTCTTTTTACCACAAGTTTTTCTTCTTCCATCATTTTCTAAGCAAAGCACGGCACGCATACACATACAGTTCATGTAGCGTTGCGTCTGTGTGTGTATGCGTGTGCTCTGTTGATTTGATGATGGCAGTAGTAGGCAGCAAGCAGCGCTGCCGGCAGCGTTTGAACCGATTTATATTGACTGTAACTTGTGTTCTATTTATCGGATCAGATTCAAATTTTGGGATCTGAGATTTTATATCTATTACTATCATATTGGTAAATTTCATGGGGATACTCCAATTTTTGCAAAAATGTTTCTTCTAGAGCTATATGATATAGTGGTCCGATCCCAAAGATTTTCATACTTTATCTCACCCGGGTAAAAAAAAGCTCCCAAAAAAATTTCATCCCGATAGCTCTTAAGATGGCTGAGTAAAACGCGTACGCACCGACGGACAGACGGTCAGACGGACATGGCTATATCGACTTAGCTTCTCATGCTGATCAAGAATATATATACTTTATGGGGTCGGAAACGTCTCCTTCTGTGCGTTACAAACATCTGACCAATTTTATAATACCCTCTGCAAGAACAATGAAAAATTCCATTTGTGATTGAAAAAACCGGGTTTCGCTCCATTTTTAAAGGAAAAACATGCTTGGAAATATTTTCTGACTTTGATCTAGAATATTACAGCACCACGAACACCCAGCACTCATGACATTCATTTTAAAGCTTAAAGTATTCTTTATCATATGCTTTTTAAATTTTTAAAATCGTTTTATTGGTTTAGAAGCTATGATTTTTGCAATGTAAAATGCCAAAAGGCCCCACTGTGCGACGCAGACAAATTCGATCTGATCACAGTGCATATAGACGAGGAGATAATCATTGCTGAAAGCTTAATTTGTACACTCTTTCTTGCAGAGATGCCTCAGTCAATACGTCCAATGCTGACAGTGTGGGAGGAGACCAACTTAGACAAGCTTGCCAAAAAAGCAGACAAAATGATTGAAGCAGTGCAAAACAAATCGTTTTATTCAATGGAACCCAACAATGCCATTTGAGCTGTGGCACCTAGCGATTCAACTTCAGATGTTTTAGAGAGCATACGCTTGCTTAACATAAAGTTTAAGAATCTTCAAAAGAAGCTAAAACAGTTTCGATCACCTAAACATGATGCTCAGTATCGCTCATGTAGCGCATCAAGTGGCAGATCGCAATGGAGCAACTCATGGCCTACAAAAACGGAGGAACAACAATCCAAACTTTGTTTCTACCATCTTAAATTTGGGGATGATGCCAAAAAACCAAACCTTGCGATCTCATTTTATATGCTGCCAATCAATCAAACATCAACACGTACGGCCAATACGCTGCAGAGCTCTTGCCTGGCCCTTCATCATCGCAGATGTCCAAGCAGCCATTATTGAAGCTAACCAAAAACGAATTACTCATTGATTTGGCAAATAAACATCTGATTGACTCGATCGCAGGTCTTTCGACGCCTGGATGCTTAGCTGCAACGCGACAACATTCCATATCAACAGTAGAAGACCCACGCAAAAATCCGGAAATCCTTCACGAATTTATTGACATAACCAAACCGTCAATGAAAACTAATGTCCACAACGACGTCTCTTATGTCATCGATAACGGTTCCGGATCGTTATACTATCGCTCATATCAACGATTTCACCAATCAACTATATCGGAAAAACGTTTTTTTGATGCTCGATTTGGTAAAAGCTTACTATCAAATCCCCATGGAGCCAAGCGTCGTCCCAAAAAAAGCTGTCTGCACGCCTTTTGGACTCTTCGAATTTTTGTACATGCCCTTTGGGTTAAAAAATGCGACTCAAGCCTTTCAAAGATTCATGGACAACATTTTTCGTGGCATTAACTTTGTATTCTGCTATATCGACGACATTCTCGTCATGTCGAACTCTTTGGAACAGCACAAAGAACATCTTCGTTCGGTTTTTCAAATTCTTCAAAACCATGGTCTAAGTATTAATTTGAAAAACGAGAGGTCAACTTTCTTGGATACGCAATCAACGACTGTGGAATAAAGCCGCCAGCTGATCGGATAAATGCTATCCGATGTGAAGAAGAACGACCAACGAAGGATCGAATGGACACCGACACTCATTGCTACATTTGAAAACTGTAAGCAAAGCATGGCTAATGCAACACTTTTATGGTTTCCGTCACCAGGCGCAAACTCACCTGCGACGCTTCTGACTCGGCCATCGGCGCGGCCCTCGAACAACAGATAGATGACATCTGAAAGCCACTAGGGTTTTTCTCTTAAAAACTCAGCATCACGGAACGAAATTACACCACGTACGGTAGAGAACTCTTAGCAGTCTTCGAGGCAATTAAATACTTTAAACACCTGGTAGCGACACGAGCCTTTATCATCAGAACTGATCATAAGCCGCTTGTTTATGCCTTTAATCAAAAACCTGAAAAAGCATCGCCTCGTCACCTTCTACACTTAAGCTATATATCGCAGTTCTCCACGACAATCCTGCACGTAAAAGGCGAACATAACATTGTCGCAGATGCCTTCTCAAGACTGTGTGCCATTCGGATGCCCACTTCAGTAAACTTGTCTGAAATCGAAGAGGCACAGGCAACAGACCTTGAATTATCGGAGTTGTTAAAAGGAAATTCATCGCTAACTCTAAAAAGCATTAAACTCGACAACAATGTGTCATTATAATGCATGGTTTCTTTGGGACATAACCGACCGTATGTACCTAAATCTGATCGTTACAAAATTTTCTCTTTCTCCCACAGTTTATCACATCCAAGTGGTCGGGCTATGCTAAAGCAAATTCGCCAGAAGTTCGTTTGGCCATTAATGAACAAAAACATTACCAAATGGTGCCGAAACTGCCTCTCTTGTCAGCGTGCGAAAATCAACAAGCACAACCACGTACTACCAGAGAAGATACCCGTTCCGGATAGTAGATCCGACCACGTTCACTTGGACATCATATTAATGCGTAACTATCAGAACTTCCGCTACTGCCTAACAATGATCGACCGATTTTCACGATGGCCTGAAGCTGTCGCTCTCACTGACATCACAGCAGAGACCATAGCAAATACCTTCTACGCCCAGCGGATATGATGTTTTGGAACGCCCAAAATTACAACAACAGATCAAGGCTCGCAGTTCGAATCCGCTGTCTTCAAGGAACTCGCACAACTCATCGGCAGCAAACGATACATACTACTGCCTATCACCCTCAATCCAACGGTTTAATCGAACGATGGCATAGGTCTCTAAAAGCCGCATTGATGTGCAACGACGGCACACCTTGGACAAAACTTTTGCCAACTGTGAAACAGATTAAATACCATATGAAGTTTGAAGAATAACAATGAAGTTTTTAATAAACCTTTAATTTGTTTTAGTTTGTTTTTTGAATTTTGTATGTACATATGTACATATGTATTATTATTCATATCTTGTGTATTTAATTGTATAAGAAGTATGAACTTTAGTATTGAGTTAAAATATATGTGCATCTGTTATTTTGTATGTATTTTATTTAAAAAAACCTATTGGAATATAACCCCCAAATTTATATGAAAACTATGTTTTAGATAACGCGCAATTCTTCTGGAACGTAACTATCGCGTTATACCAGGGATACCTGTACTTTCCTGCGGTCTGGAAGCGTGCTGTGATTGTAATGATCCCTAAACCAGTCGAACCTGAGGGCGAAATGGGTTCCAATCGGCCAATTGGCCTGCTGCATGTGCTCTCCGAAGTATTCGAAAGAATATTTCTTGGTAGAGTACAGGCGCACCTGGGTAGTAATGAAACCATCCCGAATCATCAATTTGGCTACAGGAGTCAGCATGGTACGCCTGAACAAGTACACAGGGTTGTTCATAATATCCTAAGTGCTTTCGAAGAAAAGAAATATTGCTCTGCTGTCTTTTTAGACGTTAAAGAAGCCTTGTGCCGAGTATGGCACTCTGGACTCCTTCAAAAAATACGAGAAGTTTTACCACCACCGTTGCATCATATCTTCTAGAAAGAAAATTTAATGTGGTTATTGGAGACGCATTTTCATCCTTCAAACCCATCTGCGCAGGAGTTCTTCAAGGTAGTGTACTCGGCTCTATTTTATACACACTGTTCACAGGCGATATGCCAACTTCTAACGAGTCCACAAGCAACGGCATGATGATTGCGACGTATGCTGATGACACAGCTATTCTCTCCAGTGCATACGACCCACAAGATGCGACGTAAGCAGAATGGTACGTGCAAAATTCAGTTCTCCACTACGACCTGGGCCTACCCACGATAGCTGAACTAATAGGCCGCCACAGCACGCGCTATAGAGACCGCCTCGAATCTCATCCGAATCCCTTAGCCAACGATTTGGCCGTCAGCACCTCCAGGCGTAGGCTAAAGCGTCTGCATCCTTTGGACTGACGACCAACACAGATTGCTTGATAACATTGACTCAATTTAAAAAGCTCAAATTCGTTGTGAAAGGTGTTTGAAGCTGAGACAACACAAAAAAATGAAGTAAGTAAGTCGCCTCGCCGACTTGGGTATACCATACACCAGGTGAAACAAAATATTTAAAATTTCTAAAACCAAATGTATGTCTATTAAATTGTTTTAACATGCCTCATACCATATGCTATCTTGCTCACTCTACAAACACACGAGCACTCTAGCGCCGCCACTAGCCAACGGCCAATTCTGCCCTTATGGATCGCGTAGCAAAATACGTTCATACGTATATTTTGCATGTTTCTAGTCCGATTTTCTACCATTTGGTAGTTTGGTAGAAATAGATAAGATTTATTAGTATGCCAAATTTAATTGCGATGGTCAAAGAATTGCAAGAGCCAATCGGTTTTTTCTAAATTATGGAAGTGGGCGTGGCAACATATTAAAATATATATATTCTGCGAGCATACTAAGCCAGTATACATACTAAATTTGGTGACTTTAGCTTTGTTAGCCTTTGAGAAAATCAGTTTTGTTTAATTTTCGGGGGCGGAAATGGGCGTGGCAAAATTTTTAAATAGTCAATATCTGCGCGTCTATTAAGCTAGCTTACATACCAAATTTAATGTCGGTAGCCTACATAGTTTTTAAGAAAATCCGTTTTATGTAAATTCCGGGGGCGGAAGGGGTCGTGGCAAAAGTTGGAACAATTATTTTCTGCGCGCTAACTAGACGAGTATGTAAACCAAATTTGATGTCTCTAGGTGTTATACTTTTTAAGAAAAACAGTTTTATGTAAATTCTGGGGGCGTGGCCAATTAACTCTATATATTAACATACTACACGAGTCTACTTACCAAATTTGGAGGCTCTAGCTCTTATAGTCTCAGAGATCTGCGTGTTCATACAGACGGACGGACGGACAGACCGACATGGCTAGATCGACTGGGTTGTTGATCCTGATCAAGAATATATATACTTGATGGAGTCGGAAAAGCTTCCTTCTGCCTGTTACATACATTTTGGCGACTTTAATATACCATTTCACCCTATGGGTGTATGGTATAAAAAGTGAAGCTTTTATAAGAAACAAGTTAGTTACCTAGGCCATATCGTGAGCCGTGATGGGCTACTGGCGTGCCCCAACAAGATTGATAAAGCGCTGAGCTGGCTTACACCTCGGAATACCAAGGAAGTGCGATCGTTTTTGGGGCTTTGCTTTTACTACCGCAAGTTTATCCCCAACTTCGCTACTATCGCTCGACCCCTCCACCAGTTGACCGAGAAACTCCGACGCTTTGAATAGGACACTCACTGCAGTCACTCATTTGACACCTTGAAGCACTGTTTAACGACAGCCCCCGTTTTGGCGTTTCCTAATGACACCGGTTAATTTATTTTGGATACGGACGCCTCAAATTCTGGGGCAATCAGTAGAACGTAACTATTGTGTAACACGTCGAGAGCTGCTCGCTTTAGTCCGTGCCACTAAACACTTTCATCATTATTTGTATGGCCGTCCTTTTCTCGTACGGACTGACCATGCATCTTTACAGTGGTTGTACAACTTCAAAGAACTGGAAGGGCAGATGGCACGTTGGATAGAACGTCTGCAACAGTACAACATGCGGATTCAGCATAGAAGTGGTACACAACATGGTAACGCCGACAGCCTCTCTCGACGACCTTGTAGCGACTGTCCCACATGCGAGAGAGTCGAACGAAAAAATGGAGTGGCCGTGCTGTTTACCCAAGTCCTGTTACCCGACCTTTGTAAGGAGCAAGAGGCCGACGAGGCCCTCGGCAAGGTGCGCGATTGTGGGTCGAGAGCTCGGAAATTAGAGCCTTGTGGCATCTCTACGACCGATTAGCCGTTGACGAAATAGGAGTGATTACCATGAAAAACTCAGAGAAAATATCTGTAGCCCTTATGCCCCGCTCACTGGTAGATGCTGTCATTCGAGGCGTGCACGATTCACCGGCTGGAAGTCACTGGTGCTAAGAAGACCTTAGCCAAAGCGAAAAAACTATTTTACTGGATCGGCCAAAGTGCCGATATATGTAACCCTGGTACGCACGCTGCACCGTCTGCAATGCACGCAAAAGACCACCTTGAAGAACCGTCGGTCGCCTACAACCAAGGCTGATCGGAGCCCCTTTCGGTCTAGCGATTAACATTATGGGCGCTCTACCAACTACGCCTCGTGGGCTCCGCTACGTCGCACAGTGGGGCTTTTAGGCATTTTACATTGCACAAATCATAGCTTCTAAACCAATAAAGCAATTTTAAAAATCATATGCATATATAAAAGCATATGATAAATAATAAGCTTTAAGCTTTAAAATGAATGTTTGTCATGAGCGCTGGGTGTTCGTGGTGCTGTAATATTCAAGGTCAAAGTCAGAAAATATTTCCAAGCATGTTTTTCCTTTAAAAATGGAGCGAAACCCGGTTTTTTCAATCACAAATGGAATTTTTCATTGTTTTAGACGACTATGTAACATTTTTTAATGTTTTAATTTGGTTTTTTAACATAATTACAAAAAGAAAAAAAACATTTTTTTTAAATTTTTTTTTAGGTTAATTTTGAAAATTTGCTATTGATGGCTGATTTTCTTCAAAATAATAATTTTCAATATTTACATCAATATCTAATAAACTCAACATTTCGGGACTATAGTTGCTATTTTCCAAATCCTTTCGTGATCGTACGTGTCTCAGTGATGCAATAAGTGGGCCCAAAGAGGCTGCTAGCATGTTAAAAAGGTCTTAATTTTGTCTAACACGAGAAGTTTTTAATACATTAGTATATCTGAAGCTTTTGTAGTCCTTGCTTTTACATTCCTGTGCTTCTTCGGATAGCTCTCCAATTGGTAAACACTGAAATTCTATTAAATCCTTTACGTGAGCCAAAATCCTATGTACCGTTAAGGTAAGTTTTTTTTGCGGATACAATTCAGTCAAAAGTTGAGCAGTTTCACCATTTACCATTTCCTTGCAATTTATTATTATTAATATAACATTCAAGATAACAGCCAACCTTTTAATGATCTCTTGACTAACACCTGTTATTAAAGATGTCATCTCATCATTTTCAAAAAATCTCCTTAAAGTAAATTTCGCTCCAGCCTACCAAGAGGCACACAAATATCAAAGAGTGAATTCAGAGTATCATAGAAAAAACGAACAGAGTTCATATCACTACAATTGTACAGATAAGACCAATCGGTAGTAGCAATGTTTTCATTAAGGCTGGCAAAGTCAGTCTTACAAAAGCACCTAGTTAGAGGTAACTCATTTGAACCAAGTAATGGTGAAGGCAAGGGCAAATCAATTTTTAAATTTAATGTAGGATGAAATTTGTCTTCTGGAAGAACAAATGGTTCGATCCTAGAAACCTCACAATAAGAAGAATCCAATACAAAAATAAGATCTAACGATTTTCCATTAGAATTTAAGACAGGATTGACTTGGGATAAAGATAAGCCTAGAAGGCCATCAATAAAGTCATGTGACAAAGAGGGCAGCAACGTGGTAGATTCATCGGTTAGTGACCATGCTAAAGCGGGTAAATTAAAATCACCTACAACTATGAGCATGTCTTGACTCGAAACTAAAGAGGAGACAAACTGAATTGCCTCTAAATGATTTAAATATACCACCATGTCTGACAATGGTGGAATATAGGAACAAGTAATGAAAGCATTAAAAGATTTAAAATTTACTTTAACACCGACAAACTCAATCTCCTGGGTACTAGAAAATTGAATAATTTCAGATGATAAAGCAGCATCAACAGCTATCAGAACGCCACCACCTATGCGAGAAATCCGGTCACGTCTGAAAATAGAAAAGTTTGTGGAAAAAACCGATGCATCAGCAATATCAGGTTTTAGCCACGTCTCTGTGAAAGCTAGAATGTTATGCTCAAAAGAAAGACTATCTACATAGAGATTAGGAAGTTTAGATTTCAGTCCTCTAACGTTCTGGTAACCCAGGTTAAGGGACGAAGCTAGTTTTTTGACACACCAGCAGATGCTGATGTGGCAGGAATAGTATTAGTTGTTGTTGTAGGCAAGCGAATCGGTTGCCGATTTTTCTTTTTTACTATTAACTATTATATGTTTAGGCCAAAAATCTTCTCGACATATAGTGTCGAAGATATTGGCAGAAACACTAATTTTAAAGGACGAAATGTCCCGAGAATAAGAAATTTTAAACTTCTCCACCGCAATATTCGAGACGTTAACTTTCTTCCGAATTTAGGCTATTACATCATCAGATGTGACAACAGGGTCTAGCCTAGAAACAAATATATGTTTCTTTTGTGGTATGCCAACGAGAGGCGGACACTACAATAGGCATCGTTTTTAAGAGATCATTCCCAGGTGATACCGGTAATTCATTACTAATAGCATTCACAACCGGGCTCTTAAACGATATCAATTGCTGTACATTAGGAGTGGACGGTGCATGAGACCGGTCGGGGACGATAAGAGACGCTGGCGGATCTACAGAAACAGAAACACCCCAAGGACTGGTCCTTTTACGTTTCGGAGACTCATTCATAAGCGATAAACTTCTGAACTGAGTCTCCACCGCAGTAAACCCCGCTTGGAGTTTATTAAAACCTGCCCTTAAAGTGTCAAAACTATCTCAAGTCCGCCTCATGAAAGAGCGCATCTCATTCTCGACCTCCCGGCAAGCATCACATCCATATTTTAAGCCACCACCTTTAGCAATAGACTCCATTATTCGTGTTCCCGTATCCGTGCTTTGGGTAGTCAAATTTTAAGTTCTAGCTTCCGAGAGAATTCAGCTTCTATAATCTCCTTCCTACTCTGTATATCCTCACGAGGTGTATTATCCGTTTTTATTTGTCCTGGCCGAGGAAGTGTGTAAGCTAGCTTCAGAATAAAATCCATACACTTTATTCTGCAATGCAACGGAGATATTCCATATTCGTAGCAGTTCTCCTCATTCTTTTAGAGTTTTTTTTTGCAAATTGGACACATCAACGTTTGGGAGGTGTTTTTTAATTTCGCTTAAGACTTTTTCATCGAAAATTTAAATGTTTTTCCACTCTTGGTGTAAATAATTTGTATTAATTAGGTAAAAAACTTAATATTTACATCCAATTTGGTAAACAGAAATAAAACCTACAACTATGACCAATTATCCATCAACTTAATTAACATTTACCTGTCTTGTCAGTTTTTCCAAAGCAGGTAATTAGTAATCTAACATTGTAGAAAGGCATATATATGAACACGTAGTATTTACAAAACAGCATTACGCAATGTCATCATTTAAATACAAAGACGCTACAGCCAAATACGCATGCGCCTTCTTCTTCCTTATACCTGCAGCGCATGGTCTCCGCATATTGGGACCATATATGTACATCTGATAGGTAAATATAAAATATTTCACCTATTTAGTGTATGTAGTCCGGGTGTGATACTAGGTGATACTTGTAAGTTGCATTCCACCAAAGTTCATAAAATGCCAATATTTAGTACATTTTTTAAACGCTTCTAGTTCAATAACGATTTAAGTAATTATTAAAATTACAACATGCTATTAATAAAGAACATACTTTTCAGATAAAACCAAAAAATCCAAGATCGATTGTTGAAATCGCCCAATATTTAATTTTAAAGTTGGGATTTTTTTTTTTAAATTATCATTTTTTCCTATTTACCATAGCTTGCAAATAACTGTTAACCGTTTCACACTGTCGCGAAAACAGTGTTCTTCACTGAGACTTTGAGCAAAAGGTCTGAGAGCAACCGATTGGATTGTTCGTAAATAAATTTTGCTCGCGCTCAGTCGAAGTTTACTTTTTTCTGTTCTCTTTTGCTCTGCTCATTCCGGGACCATTTGCTTCTGAACGACGATTCAAAAAGTCTTTTGCCCATGTACATATGTATGTGTGTATGTGAAGTTTCGTGGGTTTTACGCGTCAATTTGCTTTGTGAGTTTCGATTGAGCACAGTGGTTTTAACAAAATGGGACGTGAAACTAATAAAAAAGTGCATCAATTTTTTAAATTTGATGCAGTAAGCAAAAAATCAGTGTGTAAAATATGCGACGTGAAATTAGCTGGCATTCATACTACAAATTTGAAACGCCACTTGATTATGAAATATTTAGAGAGTGCGACAGTGAAGAAGACACCAAAATAAAAGTAGCGAAAAAAACACATATGAAACAAGTGAAGAAACAGTTGTGAATTCACTTATTAAAATTGTGACAACTGATGGAAAGCCGTTTGTATTCTTGGACAGCGACGGATTTAGGGAAATTGTTGATCCCATTTATAATGCCCTTGGTATGAACCCAATCACATCGAGGAACATTATGAGCTTCGTGTCCGTAAGAGAACAGGCCATCAAAGACGGTATAAGGACTTTAGTCAATGGAAAACTAAAAATTCGACGTGGCAACTAGAATGGACAAAGCAATTCTAGGTACAGTGGCTCACAGCTTATTTGATACAGGGCAATTTTTTGTCTTTACACCTCTTTAATATCGAAAGTAGCAGGTTTATCGATAAATTGAGAATGCACTCGACTAGGTATGTATTTAAAATACTATTTCTAAGTAATGGGTTTCCCGGGAATTTCTGTTTTTGGCGAGGAAGGCAACAATTACGGGTAGACGTGAAATTTAGTGCTCTCAGCTTATTTGATACAGCCACTTTGATGTAAGTAAAATTAACAAATTTGAGGTTTTTTCAATCTAAGTAGCATTTTGCTATGTTTAGTCAATATAGAAGAAGTTTTTTTGGCGATTTGGAAAAAATTCACCTAAGAGATTTACAATGGGCCGACAAACAACTATCGAGAAGCGTGAGCTGGTCATCCATCACTTTAAGAAAGGGGAGAGCGTCCGGAAAACTGCAGAGCTGGTGGACTTAAGTGCCTCTACAGTCCAACATATAATAGAGCGCTTCAAACACGAAAATCGGATCGAAAACAAGGGCAGAAAAGCGCCAAATAAAATTTTTAATGAGTCCGACGAGCGCTATATAGTCCGGAAAATAAGGGCTATCCGCTCCAAAGTTGGCTGCAGAGGTGGAGGATGAACTGGGCAAGGCGTCGAGCGCAGAAACTGTGCGACGTGTGCTGCGCGACCATGATTTTAACGGTCGAGTAGCTCGAAAGAAGCCATTCATTTCAAAAAAAAATGTCCAAAGCCGACTCTCTTTTGCCAAGGAGATGATTTTGAAGGATTGCTCATTTTGGAACACAGTAATTTTCTCGGACGAGTCCAAATTTAATATATTTGGCTCGCACGGGATGACTTATGTGTGGAGAAAGCCGAACACTGAGCTTCAAATGGAGAACATAAAAGCTACAGTGAAACATGGAGGTGGCCACGTGATGGTTTGGGCTTGTATGTCCGCAGCGGGAGTCGGAAGTTTAGTTTTCGTAGAGGGAAACATGGAAAAAATGCAGTACCTCGATATATTAAAGAACAACCTGCTCCAAAGTGCCGAAAAGCTGGGAATAGTGGACAATTTCAGTTTTTATCAGGATAACGACCCGAAACACAAGGCCGCAATCGTTCAAACGTGGCTAATTTGGAACTGCCCCCATGTTATGAAACCACCGGCACAGTCTCCTGACATGAACGTCATCGAAAATCTATGGGCCAAATTAGATGCGGAAGTCAGGAAACATAAGATTTCCAATAAGGAAGACTTAAAAAAAGCCTTGCTGGAGGAATGGGCCAAAATCACACCTAGCTTCACCCAAAAGTTGGTGGATTCGATGCCAAGTAGACTGCAGGCTCTTATTAAGGCTAAAGGGATGCACACCAAATATTAAAATAAGCACTAACATTAAATTTAAGCATTTTACTAACACTGTATCAAATAAGCTGTGAGCAAAGTTTTGGAGTTATTTTGCTTTGTTTTTGTTTTTGCTGTTGAACAGCTATATTTTGAATTAAATGTTTTTGTTTTTGAAAACTTGAAGTTGTCCTCTTTAATGTGGCATATAAATATTTTCGATATTCTTTAAGGCTTTTGAGTTATGACACAAGCAATTTAAAAAATTGCCCTGTATCAAATAAGCTGTGAGCCACTGTAAGTATAATCTGCAAATTATTCACACAAATGTAAACAAGTCGGAAATTGTTGTCAAGACGTTGGGCATGATCCAGCTCACTTATTCACACACTGGGGTCTACATTAGAGACAAAATTTCAGAAATTCTTGACGATTTTGGTGAAAGCCATAGAAATTCTTAATGGAGACACGGAGGAGTCCCTTTTTAAAGATGACACTGAGAGTGAAAAATTTATGGATAATTTTGATGACCTGAATTTGGCAAATATTCATCTTGTACGATGTGCTGCGCACACTCTTCAACTATGCGTATATGATGTTAACAAGCTGGATGAGATTAGCGAAAAAATTAGTATCTGCCGCAAATTATGCAAAACATTTTTGTTTGTTTTTTGTTTATATGTTTTTTTTATATACATGTATAAAATAAATACTATATGAAACTTGTACAGACGTATCTTAATCGAGCACAAAAAAAATATACCATCGCTCGACGTTGTCACTAGGTGGAGTTCCACATACTCAATGGTGAAAAAACTACTCGAACTAAAAGAGTTTGTGTTTGAGTAAGTAAAAGTATTATTATAGGTTGACTCCGATCGAACTGTTGCATCGCAAACAATTGGAGGAGGTTGAACTGCATATGGACATGGAGTGCTCATTCTCATCCATACCATCCATACCATACTTTTCTCGGCATTTTTGGATGATGTGCAAACTGTTCCAGAAGCAAAAGAAGAGCCGGTTTCTGACGCGCTTGTCAAGTTATATGCTGAAGTGGAGGACTTCGACAAAATACATACATATATCACCGCTTACCATTAAATTACCATATATTAATTTTTTTCAAAACGTGAAGCTTAAATCGCCACACATGAGTGCTCTGGCACAGGTTGTATTAGCCACTCCAGCTACTCAAGTCTCCGTTGAAAGAGCATTTTCAGCTTTGCACTTTATTTTAAGCGAGCGACGTAGTTCACTAAGTTCCCAAAACATAAATTCATTATTAGTTGTTAAGCTTAATTCAAAATAAAATACTTAAAAAAATAAAACTATTCCTGTTTTAAACAAAAAACCAGAGGGCCGGGGCTAACTTTGACCGCGTCAAAGTTTGTATACCCTTGCAAGTTTTTTGAGTAAAAGGTCTAATATTTGCGAAAGAACGGCTTAGGAAATAACGAAGTTATTGATCAAAGTCACTGTTCACCACCGATTGTTCCTATGGGAGCTATATGATATAGTCGCCCGATCTTAATCAAATTTGGCACAGTCATTAATAGTTATGCTGAACTGAGGAATATAAATTTTTATGACAATTGCTTCAAAAGTAACGAAGTAATTGACAAAAGTCACTGTTTTCGAAAGATCGTTCCTATGGGAGCTATATGATATAGTCACCCGATCTTGATCAAATTTTGCATAGTCGTTTATATGTGTAATTAACTCACCAATATTAAATTTCACGACAATAGCTCAAAAAATAACGAAGTTATTAAGAAAAGTCACTGTTCGTGACTTTGGCGTTTGTATGGGAGCTATATGATATAGTGATCCGATCCGGCTGAATCCGAGATATACAACGCCTGCAGTATATACAAGCCTACAGGCCTAAATTTCAGCTCTGTAGCTCTTACGGTCTAGGAGGAGTTTGCGTTGATCCAGACGGACGGACGGACGGACGGACATGGCTATTTGAACTCGTCTCGTCGTGCTGATCAAGAATATATATACTTTATATGGTCGGAGATGCTTCCTTCTATGCGTTGCACACTTCTGACCAAAATTAGTATACCCTTTTTGCAAGGGTATAATTAGTCTGAAATACATACAATTTTTTCAAGAAGATCTAAAGTGAAATTTAATGTTGCAATTTTACACAAGGTACCACTGTGCATCGAAAAGAAGACAAATAGTTGAAAAGACCGTTTGCGTTGAGTTTTTCAGTCAATCGGTCTTTTGGTGAGCCTCACTGTGTGAGCGTTTCACTCTTTACGCGCTGTTCACTCAAAGACCGTTAAGGAAATTGCTCAACTGTTAGCGCTCAACCGAAAACCGGATCGAAAACAACCAAAGGGTCTTGCTCAGAGCGAGAGCGAAAAAGTATGATTTTTTTCGATTGTTCTCGCGAACAGAGCGTAAGGAAAAAAAAGGTTAACAGTTATTTGCTAGCATACTTACATAAAATGTCTCAACTTTGGGCGCCTCTAGCACCCATGAATCTCAACCGATTACAAAAATTTTTTGGATTCATAATCTCTGAAGTATTCCCTATCGATTGCATACATACATATGTATATCATTTTTGCCAAACGCGATCACGAAAAAACTGATTTTTGCAACGCTATCCGAACTGTGCGTCATCGTCAATGTTGTGCAAGCGAAATAAGCACTCGATTTGAGCGAACCACAAATGGGGGTGGTTTTTTGCAAATGGCAAGCGCATGGGCGCACGTTGGCCAGTTGCCGCATTATTTGTGGTGGCGTTGCCAGTTGCATGTAGAAGCTCTAATTGGCTTTTATCGTCTAGGTCCCTTTTCATTTCGTCCATCGTGAAATTGAAAAAATTGGTGGCAAGTTTGACTTCGTCCCTTTTCATTTCGTCCATCGTGAAATTGAAAAAATTGGTGGCAAGTTTGACTTCGGATAACGAAATTTGATGGTAGACCGGAACCGATTCCAAGGAAATTTGTGTGATGATGAACATAACGTCGGGGTCACCACTTTGGCTACTCTGAATCTACAAGGCAGCCATTTGTACCTAAATATATAAAATGTTTATTGGAAGTCCGATCAAAGCGTCTTGACAAGTTTTATAAAAGAGATTAGTGTTGACTAACATTAATATTACTAGGAATTCCGTTTAGTATTGGGAAACGACAAACGACGAAACGACAAGATGGCGAACCAGTATTTTCGGTGACGCCACAGAATGTCGGATGTCTGATCAACCAGAATGGAAGCGCCACCACGGTGATCAGCTCCCCTTCCTTGGAGCTTCAATAGTGCAAAGTTTGGTAGCATAAGACGCGAATGTTGTATATCTGATTATTGTTGGCTTTTTGGGCCAATTCCACAAAGAATATGTGTAGAGGCTTTTCCGAAATCCTGCCGATTGGGTTATGAATATTGAGTAATTTGTGGTTCCTCTTTGTAATTTCCTTTTTCAATTGGTCTGTGTCAGTATCAAAGTGCAGGCGGTTAACCTTTACTTCAAATAAATTTTGCCAGAGCCAAAGCTTTAAGGTTTTGTGCCACTGTGGACACCATATATTAATTTCGTTTAGAATTGTGCAATGCATATAAAGAATATTCTCCGACCATATGAAATACATATGTACATATGTATATATACATACATAAAATATTATTGGGTAAAATGTGCATGTGGGTTGTACATCTCGGACTCAGTCGGATCTGACCTTTATATCATATACATAGCACTTATTAAAACGGCAAAGTAATGAACAGTGACTTTTCCACTAACTTCAATAGCTTATGTCCCAGCAGTCGGGAAAATAGGCGCAGCAGAACTGGTTAATATTGATTATAGGTAAGTGCACATTCTCAATGCACTTACATCTTTAATGTTTTTTATACTGCCACTCAAAGTCACCTTGAGTAACTACTTTAAAATACTCACGGCAAAACAAGTACAGTATTTTTGTGAACACTTTGTAACTGTACAGTACTCTGGTGTTAGAAATAATTGAATTCATGCAGTCAGCATGAATTCAATTATTTCAGTCAGCAGTCAGCTAGATACAAAAGATTTTTGGGACTTTTGGGTGAACGTTTCTCACACTACAACCGCACACTTCCCATAGTGTAAGATATCCATATATTATGTATTAGAGTAAAGAAATACAAGTTTGATATTTTCAACATTGATTTTAATAATTTTTTTTAGATCCCTTTTGGTCAGAAGTGTGCAGCGCATAGAAGGAAGCATCTTCGACCATATAAAGTATATATATTCTTGATCAGCACGACGAGACGAGTTCAAATAGCCGTCCGTCCGTCCGTTCGTCTGGATCAAAGCAAACTCCTCCTAGACCGTTGGATCTACAGAGCTGAAATTTTGCATGTAGGCTTGTTACACTAGTCTAGTATACAAGTATTTATTTTTATACTAGTATTTTTTTTTATACTAGTATACACTAAATATTTTGACGAAATTGTATTGTGCCTATTGAAGCTGTCCACGCGTATTACCGTTAAATAACGGTGCGAAAATAAATGTCAAAACAAAGAATCTATTAACAGCTATGTATGTATGTGCATGCCAAATTTTAAGTTCTTTAGCTTTTGTATTCTCTTTCTGATTATAAGAATGCAAGCGAACATCAAATTTCTGCGTGGCATAAGTATTTTGACGAAACTTTCGTGGTTATTATCTCGCAAGTTTAAGCAAGAGATACCAACATTTTTTTCACAGTTACGCTTCGGTTATCATAAAACATTTTTTTTTTTAATTATTAATAATTTAAAAACATGGGGACAACGTCAGAGTTAAGCCTCTTTGTTAGAGCTTCAATCGTAGCGAAGTTTAAAGCTGGGGTTGCGTTAAAAGATATTGCAAGTGAATTTAAACTGTCGCGTCAAACAGTACATTATCAAATTAATAAATTCAAAAAGTATAATACTATTGTGGGCGGTAGATGAATTGACCGATGTCAGAGTGTTTAAGAGATTCTGATTTTATTTGCTTTAAATTAATTGTAGTTTATTTTATTTCGTAATGTATGTATTTATTGTAGTTAGTGTGTATTATAGTTATTATTTATCATTAATATCATTGGCTGCTAAACGCAAAACAACGGTGAATGAAGACAGAATCCTTTTGCGGAAATTTAAGAAAAACATTCTTTTAAAGCCTCAATCGTCTGCAAATGAATGGAATGGGATGGCCAATAACCGAATCAGTGAACGTACTGTTCGAAGACGCTTGAAAGAAGCAGGTATCAAGACTTACCGAGCGAAGGAAATACCTTACATCACTAAGGTAAACAAGGCGAAAAGATTGGCTTTCGCAAAGGAGCATCAGCATAAACCAAAAGAGTTTAGGAGGAGCGTTCTTTCGACAGACGAAAGTTCCTTTGAATATAATTCGTCAAGGCAAAAGGTTTTTGTAAGGCTGCCGCTGGTACAACGAAAAAAAATAGGTGGGGGTTCTGTGATGATCTGGGGATGCATTTCACACAAGGGGTTGAGTGACTTGGTTCCCATTGAAGGATCGATGAACCAAGGCAAATATTTGAGAATCCTGAATGATCACGTGAGTCATTCATTCTGCAACAGGATAATGCCACAAAAGCAGATTGATCACGAAGCTTTTGAAGGATGTTGGTGTCAATACTCTCGACTGGCCACCACAGAGTCGAGACTTAAATGTTATTGAAAACGTGTGGTCCCTCATTAGGCGGAAGCGAATTGCATCTTTGCATAAAAGCAAAGAGGAAACGATTTCTGAGATTACTTCCATTTGGAACGAAGTGTCCACGCACATCCTTGAATCTTTAGTGGACTCACTTCCAAGACGGCTTCAAAAAGTTATTGAAGCTAAAGGGGACTACACATTCTATTAAGCGAAACAATATTTCAAAGCCCTTTTATGTTTCAATTGCTATTTTATTAATAGAAATTACTCGTCAAAATACTTATGCCATCAGCTGAAAATCAATTTAATTCATATCTTTCTAAATTTCAAAGAAATTATTTTTGTTCAATTATTTTTAAGTTTGTATTACCGAGATGCAAGAAACAAAAAAAAAATTATTCAGTTCTACAAAGCCAATAAAACGTTATAAGCAAAAACACATCACTTTAATTTCGTCAAAATATTTATGCCGACTAGTGTATACTGCAGGGGTCGTATATCTCGGATTTTGCCGGATCGGACCACTATATCATATAGCTCCCATACAAACGGCAAAGTCACGAACAGTGACTTCGTTACTTTTGACGCGATTGCTTTCAAATTAAACATTTGTTAGTTTAATATATATGTTAATGACTGTGCCGAATTTGTATTGTGATGTTAATGATGCCTAGATATCAAAATGCCCGTCGCCGGTCACTAAATGAATTCATTTTGTATTTGTAATCATAACATTTTTATCTTCGAATGTCGCATGTGTGATTATTTTATTTACAAAAGGCTAGTTGTTTTTATTCGCCCAGCGGGGGAATCCTAAATATTTTTGCCGTGTTGTCCTCGGAAACGCTTAAAAGTATACTTTCGGTTGGGTTATAGACAACTTCATAAATATGATAGTAGTGACCCGTCAGTTTGAATTTAAGAGTACCTGTACGAGCATCAAAAACATTCAAGTTGCCCTGCGTGGTAGCCGCCAGAACTGTGAAGTCGTTTAACCATTTTATTCTGGAAAACGTCGGACAATAGTAATGAGTTTAAGCAATTGCTGAGTTAGAGATTAACTTACCCCAGAACTCCATCATTGGGTACTGGACTTTCACAAATCATGCGCAAACTATATTTACTGTAGTCCCAAATGGATATCTGACCGTCGAGAGAACCAACAGCAAAGAGTTTCAACTGCGTAGAGGAAGGGGCAAAGGCTATGCACTCTATGCCGTGCTCAGCTTGCGCATTACACACTGGTCCATTGTTCGTACAAAAGAGGAGTTTGCCTATGTACATCCGTAAATATAGTACAATCTCATATAATAATCTATCGTTATTGCGAAAACTCACCATTTGCCTCTCCACAGATATAGAAGGGCGAATCCTTCTCACAGGCTACTACGGCATGAGTAATTTCCTGAAAACCCATTGGATGCTGGTCATTGACTTCCATCAATATTTGACATGATTTAAGATCCCATAATCTGACTGTTCCATTAATGTAAGCTGTAAGTAACTTCTTGCCATCGCCACTTAGTTCACCTGCCTCGCATCTTGAAGATTCTCCTGGTAAAATTTTACAATCTCCACCTGGTATCCGCCAAACATAGATTTCTCCGCTGTCACTGCCAGCTAAGAGCACATGCGCACCGCGATGCCAAAACATCCACGTCATGTCACTCATAGAATACTCCCAAACTTTGTGGAAAATTGGGTTTTCCTCCCTCTGCTCATTTAATTTAAAAACGAATATTTCGCCAGAAAGGTCCCCTGTGGCCAGGTACAAACCATCGTTACTGAAATGAGCCTCTGTCACAGTATCCTTGTGTTCGACGATCTCAAAGAGAACGTCTCCCGTTGCTATATCCCACACATACGCTTTGTCATCTTCACTTCCTGTGACGGCCCAGCTATTTTGGAGATGTAAACTGCAGGCAAAGACTGGAGCTGTGTGTTTTTTAAATGTGACCGCCGCCTCGTCTTTTATCTGGGATATCCTTTCTCGATCCTTGGCTTCTTCTTCTGCATCATTTTCGTCATCGTCCGCGTCATCGTGCATGCCCAGTCGGGCCTCCAGTTCGGCCAGCGTTATTTCCTCCATTTCCAATTCGTCATCATCTTGTGTCGGTTCATTTGCATCTACCTCAATTTCCTGTTTAAAGCATGTTTAAAATTTAACCTTTGACATCAACTGCTATAACGACATATTACCTCGAACATTTCATCTTCACCGTCAATGTCCGGACGATGCGGGGGTGTGTTTTCTAGCATATCCTTTTTATAATTTCTTTGCAGCATTCACTAAATTACAAACTAAATTAATTGATAGTGCACGTGCATATCAGCTGTGTCGCAGCACAACAATCGTATTCCATCAATTATTGTTATCGATAGCATATGTCAACCAAAAGCAATTATCGAAATTACATTTTCAAGTAAATAAGTATCTACGTACTTTTTTTCTACGTAGTAAGGAAATGTAAAAAAACGTTTGTGTTACTGAACGCTGCTGAGTTTCAGTGTTGACTAAATAATGAAAAGATTGTTTAGTTGACTGTTGTTCCGTTACTTGCAAAAATTTTGTTTTCGTTATTCTTGGGCTTCTGAAGATTAAATATTATATCAGATTAAAAGTAATATCTTACTTACTGCTTTTGTAACAAAAATAACACAAACACATATCCGACATTTAAAAACATTAGTCATTAAAAACGTCACACAATTTCAAGGCTGTAGGAGCTCAAAGGAGCATAAAGGAAATTAAATAATTTGGAAATATAGTTAAGAACGATGATTTTTTGTGAAAGCATCCCAAATAAACACCAGTTGGTCGGTATAATTGTAGTTATATATGTATATGGAATAATTCAACAAATATTCTGAATATTATTATGAAAAATATATAAATCTGACTTCAAAGATGGTTTTGGTAACCAAGCGATCTAAATTTAATCTAAAACCAGAGGGCCGGGGCTAACTTCGACCGTGTCAAAGTTTGTACATATACCCTTGCAACTTTCTTGGTAACTCTATCCGTACCTATAGCCATCAAAGTGGAAAAACGTTTAAGCTAAAAAGGTTAAAGTTTGCGAAAAAATGGCCTACAATCTTAGCATAGGAAATAATGAAGTTATTTACAAAAGATCCTTCCTTTCGAAAGATCCTTCCTATGGGAGCTATGTGATATAGTCACCCGATCTTGATCAAATTTGGCACAGTCGTTTGTTAGTGTAATAAACTCACCATTATTAATATTACGATAATAGCTTAGAAAATAACGAAGTTATTGAGAAAAGTCACTGTTCGTGACTTCGCGGTTTGTATGGGAGCTATATGATATAGTGGTCCGATCCGGCTGAATCCGAGATATACAACTTGTGCAGTATATACAAGCCTACATGCAAAATTTCAATCTCTGTATCTCTGTAGCTCCAACGGTCTAGGAGGAACTTGCGTTGATCCAGACGGACGGACGGACGGACATGGCTAATTGAACTCATCTCGTCATGCTGATCAAGAATATATATACTTTATATGGTCGGAAATGCTTCCTTCTATGCGTTGCACACTTCTGAACAAAATTAATATACATATGCAATGGTATAAAAAACTCTTATATGTATTTAATTTTATCAAAAGTTTTTCAATTATGTCAAACCTTGAATCGAGGACAATCTTCCAAAAGATTATTTCAAAGGCAACACAAAAAGGTGAGCAGATTGTCTGTATAGCTATTTCAAGAACCACCAAGTTCTATCATCAGCAGATTTTGCTAAAGATCTCCAGAATTGCAATAGCCATACCATGTCTTTAACGCTAAAACTAGTTGGGAATTGCAACTAAATGAAGCAAAAAAAATATCGAGAAGCCTACAATACCAAAGTCGTGTTTTTGTGCATACCCTTAGGTGCTATGAACAATTAGTGCAAGAGCTTCGCCCTTAACAATCTAAGTTCATGACATGTTATTTCATACACGGTATATTGTGCCATGTAGAAAAAGGGTTGTTTTTTTGAATAAAAATTCCAAAGCAAATTACAGCAACTGTACATGCAGCATGTGTTTCAATTAATTTACAGTTTTTGATCAAACAAGTCTACATATACATATGTACATATATGCACATACATACCCTCCAGTACCAAATGTCCCCGGTCGACAATGTCGCCGCATCGTCGACTATACCGCCGTCGGCAGAATTTAATTCTGCCGGCGTCGACAAGCAAAGACCAGCCGACGGTGCCCGAACTATCCAATGTGGTCGTCGAAACACTTCGTCGTTCGAAAAGAATTGAGCAAACACAATTTCTTGAAAAAAATTGACACAAAAAAAAAAGGCAAGAATAGGAAAAATGCAGCATCAAATAATATTTATTTTCATGACGGCTTTTCCATACCCTTGTTACTTATGGATGAGGGAAAAATTTGAACATTATTACCATATACATATTATTTTTATATATACATAATTTGTCAATAACTTGTTACTTATAAATTTATCATTAAATAAGCATGTTCTTTTGATGCGAAACATATGTAAATTTTACATAATTTTACATGCATCGTCGGTTATGGCCAAGCATACTCTGTGTTTTCGGCACGCGACAAGAAGGAAGACAAAAAGAACAAAGTTAAAACGGGACATTGCATTGTTGTTTTTATTTACCATTTCGGCACGCGTCGCTTTGTAATTTTCGTTTCTCTTTGCATTTGATTTAGAATTGCGTACAAGACAGTTGTCAAATATTACAGTGAAAATATTTAAATTATTAAAAATTTATAAAGGTAAGTTTGCATGGATTTCAAAATAAATCAAATGAAGTTTAATGAAAATAAATTGTAACAATAGAAGTGACAAATTTTAATTTTTTATGTTGCAGAGGGTATTATAAAATTGATCAGATGTTTGTAACGCACAGAAGGAGACGTTTCCGACCATATGGAGTATATATATTCTTGATCTGCATGACAAGACGAGTTCGAATCCGTCTGTCCGACTGTCTGTCTGGATCAACAGCTTATTGTAATTAAATAAAATTAGTTAAAAATTAAGAATAAATATATAAATAAATATAAATAAAAAATATAATATAATAAATTGCTGTGAAATAAAAATTTAATAAATGAATAATTTAATCAAAAGAACATTTGTATTTTGTTTTTTATTTTTGTATGGACAACACTATCGACATTCAACGCAATTGTCGATGGAACGTCCTCTGAAGCGCATGCAAAGAAAATCCATCGATCAACGGTCGACATTCAACGCAATTGTCGATGGAACGTCCTCTGACGCGCATGCAAAGAAAATCCATCGATCAACGGTCGACATTCAAAGCAAATGTCGCTGGAACGTCCTCTGACACGAACGCAAAGAAGACCTGCCGACATACCGTCGACGTTCAGAGGAAATTTCTTTGCAAATGTCCCTCAAAACATTTTCGAAAAACCATCCGCGGACATACCGTCGACTTTGTCGCTCAGTTGTCCCGATTGTCCTTATTGCTAGGTCATCTAATGTTAAATGTCGCCGCAACTTAAATGAGCGTGTCGCCGCTATGTCCCCCAAGACAGCGGACATGTCCCCGCAAACTCGACGGAGAGTCTCCGCAGACGCGTACTGCAGGGTACTTACTATTTATGTATGTATTTTAAAGTAATATATGCACAAAAAAGTCCCTGTTCAAAATATTTACATGATACAAACTCTTTTACTGTAACTAAACTTATCAATGCACAGACAAAACCTTCTAAGTTTCACTTTGTCTCTTAATATATTGCTATATGTATATGTATTGATTTTCTGTTTCTTCATTCCCTTTGTATGTGTACATCCATGCAGTGATTGGCACGCATACATAAACAATATCTTAATGCGAAAGCAGCATTTCATTTAATATCGATTAAAATTAAAAATTACATCAATGTTTTTGAAATCTGTTTTTGCTGAAGCAAAAATTATTACTTTAAGTTTAGTTTATTTTTTTGCGTAGAATATACATACATTGTAGACTACTTTAATTTAGGCCAGCTTACAATTGTTTACATTCTCTTAGCACAAAGAAAAATATAATTGCCATAAGCTCTGCTAATTGAATAAGTTTCCTTCTTGTTTTAAGACGCAAGCTTAAAATTCGCGAAACTACTTGAAACGTGAACGTTGTCTCCAATTGATGAACTCAATGTCGAAGTACCCAAACATTAATAAGCTCATCCTGGTCTAAGAAGTCCAAATGCAAAGAATGAATCCCCCAAAAGACTATGCTTAACATAGCCCCCATATCAGGGTTCTTGTTCAAGCTTGAGCCCAACGGTCCAAAAAATTCCACTCAATGGCATACGGTTCGGCGGTTTTTGGCTGAAGTGAAGTCCAAAAGAAAGTGCCAGTGTTAGTGCTAGCGAAATGTACAGGCACATAGAAGTCATCTGTACCCATAGTGTGGAGTTCTCCTGAGTCAAATTCGTTGTATATAATAATAGCATCTTCTTTGGCACATTGACGTATTTCATCGATAAGACGCTTTTCCAACTGCTCATTGGCCATGTTATCCATGTCGTTGCTAAGCCACTCGAACTCCGCTTCCTTTCTCTCCGATGGGATGTAAGAGCTGCGTTTCGGCTGATTCGACTCTGTTAGTTTGAATATATGGTTTATAAGAGGTTTTAAAATATTCTTCACTCTTCGGGAAGGCGACACCTTCGATTTGTACACGGCGCAGTTTTTTGGCCTACTGATGGTAGACATATTTAGAAATTTAATAGAAGTCTTCTTTCTGACGTTCGATGGTTGAATGACGCTCTCTGACCCATACGGCTCTATTTATATACAGTAAAAGAGAAACAGAGGGAGATAAAGAGAGCTGCTGCCAAGCAAAGGGCTTCATCTTGATGCAGGTACCTAGAGTTTAAATTTCACATGCTAAGGACCAAGCAGGTAAGGTCCTGTAAAAAAATATGCTATGTAGAAGCGTGGGAATCTCATGCCCAAAAATATTATATTTATGCGTTGCTCAGTCTAATTGTAAGAAAACTGTTTTTCCGATCGTATCAAAACAGTGTGTGATTTAAATCTGTAAATTAGAGCGAATCAATCTCTGCAAATAAATTTCAATGTTTTGATTTGGGTACAGGAGGATCTGTAATTAGACAATAACGGGGCAAATTGAGAAAATAGATACATTATAGATGTATTCTGGTCGCACAACGAAAACGTCGAAGTAATATGAAAAAGTACTGGAGCAAAATTTTTATATAACCTGTCTACCCTGCTTTAAATTGTATTTACGGCAACACCAAACACGGGTGTCCAAGTGTACTTGCTTAGTAAATGCGCACATTTTGTATGTGTCACGCCCTTGTGCCATCCAATTTGATAAATTTGATATTAATATCCAGAACTTGATTAAAATAGGACTAACCAGAGGGCCGGGGCTAACTTTGACCGCGTCAAAGTTTGTATACCCTTGGAAGTTTTTTGTGTAAAAGGTCTAATGTTTGCAAAAAAGAAATAACGAAGTTATTGATCAAAGTCACTGTTCACCACCGATTGTTCCTATTGGAGCTATATGATATAGTCGCCCGATCTTAATCAAATTTGGTAGTCATTAATACTTATGTTAAACTGAGAAATAAAAATTTGTATGGCAATTGCTTCAAAGGTAACGAAGTTATTGACCAAAGTCATTGTTTTCGACCGATCGGTCCTATGGGAGCTATATGATATAGTCATCCGATCTTGATCAAATTTGGCACAGTCGTTTGTTAGTGTAATAAATTCATAAATATTTAATATTATGATAGCTCAATAGCTCAGAAAATAAGGACGTTATTGAGAAAAGTCACTGTTCGTGACTATAGCTATATGATATAGTGATTCGATCTGGCTGAATTCGAGATATACAAACTGTGCAGTGTATACAAGCCAACATGCAAAATCTTCAGCTCTTTAGCTCTTACGGTCTAGGAGGAGATCGCGTCGATCCAGACGGACGGACATGGCTATTTGAACTCGTCTCGTCGTGCTGATCAAGAATATATATACTTTATATGGTCGGAGATGCTTCCTTCTATGCGTTGCACACTTTTGACCAAAATTATTATACCCTTTTTGCAAGGGTATAAAAATAGCCAAGTTATGCTTATAATCGTTTTACCATTAGGCCGGAGATGGCCGTGTGCGAGATACTGAGATATGCTTGTAAAAAGCATGAAAACAGAATTTTTTAAAAATACGTAAATGCATTTGTTATTATAAATTTGAAATATTTGTTTTGTATGGTATATCTAAGACGGCGAGATGACTTACTTACTTCATTTCTAAATTATGGAGGCGAAAGTGGGAATGGCTAAAATTTTTAATATTCATAATCTGCGGGCGTACTATACCAACCTAAGTACCAAATTTGGTGATTCTTGGTGGACAGACGGACGGACGGACATGGCTAGATCGATTTGGCTGTTGATGCTGATTAAGAATTTATATACGTAAGGGGGTCGGAAGAGCTTCCTTCTGCTTTTTACACACATTTTGGCGACTTTGATATACCATGTTACTCTATGGATGCATGGTATAAAGACCGATTATCTCTTGTAATTGTCCACCTTATGCAATCAAATTTGGCATACTTAAATTTGTCATTAGTATTCAGAAACGTACGGCTATAGCCCGACTAAAAATAGCCAACCCAAGTAATCAATTTAAAATATTTGTTTTACTTGGTGCATGGTATACCTAAGTCGGCGAGACGACCTAATTACTTTATTATACTCAGATTGAAAGCGTTAGAGAATAAATGCCCAAGTGTTATTTTACTGTGGACAAAAAGTAAGGTGAATTTGTTTGTAAAATGCAAAATCTTTATTTATTCTGGTAAATAAATTTCATCCCACTCCCGATAAAATACACTAATGCCAACGTTTTATCCAATTCTCGAAACATGCCAAATAGTCCCTTTCCGGTATAGCCATCAGCGCCCTCTTCGATTCAGCTTTTAGCTCCTCAATCGACTCGATACGCGTTCCCCGGAGTGGTCTCTTGAGTTTTGGAAATAGCCACAAGTAACACGGAGCCAAATCAGCCGAATACGTGTGAGACGCAAGAAATTGAGCGTTTTCGGTACCAAGCGAGATTTGACTTTTCGTAGTCCCAAATGGTCTTTTAAAATGGTTTTCACAGATCCTTCGGTAAGGTCTTTAACAGTCAACCGACGATTTTTATCGAAGGCCTTCCGCAACATCCTCAACGTTTCCGCAGCCAAAATTTCATTCCGCAAACAAAATTTGATGGCACTTCTCTGCTCAATCCAATCAGACATTCTAAAAATCAAAAAACGCACACTTGCTCGATTGGTAAACACAAGCGTAAATATATTACTGATAATGACATTGGCATAAAATTTGGCCCAGATGTTAAAAATCACTAGCCCGAAATGTGAAGCACGCGAAGTTTAAATTGAAAATTCTTCCTTTTCCTTACTTTTTGCCCACAGTCATAAAAACATAGGTTTGTATGATAAATCAAAGGGGCTGATTATATAGCCAAGTTATGCCATCATCCTTGGTGTTAATAGGCCTCATCAGCACCCTAAGGTTCTCTGTAGTCATGATTTTAGCCGAAACCTTTCTGTTCTTGATATATGTATTCGAAATAGAATATATATGCCTTTGGAAGAAATGATTTTTATACCCTTGCAAAAAGGGTATATTAATTTTGGTCAGCAGTGTGCAACGCATAGAAGGAAGCATCTCCGACCATATAAAGTATATATATTCTTGATCATCATGACGAGACGAGTTCATATAGCCATGTCCGTCCGTCCGTCTGTCCGTCCGTCTGGATCAACGCAAACTCCTCCTAGACCGTTAGAGCTACAGAGTTGAAATTTTGCATGTAGGCTTGTAGATACTGCAGGCGTTGTATATCTCGGATTCAGCCGGATCGGATCACTATATCATATAGCTCCCATACAAACCGCAAAGTCACGAACAGTGACTTTTCTCAATATCTTCGTTATTTTTTGAGCTATTGTCGTGAAATTAATATTAATATTAATTTTAATATATTATACATATAAACGACTATGCCAAATTTGATCAAGATCGGGTGACTATATCATATACCTCCCATAGGAACGATCGGTCGAAAACAGTGACTTTCTTCAATAACTTCGTTACTTTTGACGCGATTGCTTTCAAATTAAATATTTGTAAGTTTAGTATATCTGTTAATGACTGTGCCTAATTTGATAAATATCGGGTTACTATATCATATAGCTCCCATAGGAACGATCGGTGGAAAACAGTGACTTTGATCAATATCTTCGTTATTTCCTATGCATAGATTGTTGGCCGTTCTTTTGCAAACATTAGACTTTTCAGATAAAACGTTTTTCCACTTTGATGGCTATAAGTAAGGAAAAAGTTACCAAAAAAGTTGCAAGGGTATACAAACTTTGACGCGGTCGAAGTTAGCCCCGGCCCTCTGGTTTTTATTAATCTTGGTGCTTTTCTTATATTTGTACAATGCATTCTTGGGGGTGTTTTTGCATTTTACTCGAGAAGTGGAAATGAGTTATGCCATAAAAAGATGATGCAATTAAATGATTTTTAATTACGCAATAGAGATTTCGTGATCAGTTTAGTCTAGTTGTTTACATGCCACCCGTTCAATTTTAAAGAAGATCGGGTAGAAGAATATCAAATCCTAGGACTGTATTGTGCGATCAACAACAATTCATTTTATAGGATATGTAACTACATACATACATATGTAACTACATACGTACATATTTAGTGCCTTGGTAAGTTTTTTGGTCAATGCAAAGTGTAACGACATTTTTCGGAATCCCTTTCCATGTTTCTTTTTATACTTATTATTGTATGACATGTTTGTGTTTATCTCTCTACCTGTTGCAACTTGAGATTTATTTTATCGGAGCCCGGGACGCTAACGAAGAAGATAAGAAAACAAAAAACAAAAAGGCCACTAAGGTAACAGGTTTTTAAGCCCATAACAGGTTTTTTGGGTTTCTTTTAAGAACCCCAAGGGATTGACAAGTAAGCGAGAGAATAGGAAAAGGTTGAAGATCTTCTAATCCGTTTTGTTTTGTATATTGTTTTGAAAAGAGTTTCCTAGGACCACAAAATTGAAAAGAATTTAATAGACATACATTTTGGTCACTTGGTGTATGGTATACCGACTTCTTACTTCATTTAATAACTGATATTTTTATACCCCTAGGTTGAACTGGTATATTAAAGTCGCAAAAAATATGCATCAGGCAGAAGGAAGCATCTCCGACCTTACAAAGTATATATATTCTTGATCAGCATCAACAGCCGGGTCGATCTAGCCATGTCCGTCTGTCCGTCCGTCTGTATGAACACCTAGATCTCGGAGACTGTAAGAGCTAGAGCCACCAAATTTGGTATGTGGACTCGTGTAGTATGTAGAGTGATCATATTCGGACCCTTTCCGCTCCCGCAATTTAAAAAAAGCGTTTATCTCAAAAACTATTCCAGCTAGAGACACCATATTTGGCATGTATATTCGCTTAGTAAATGCACACAATTTGTATGTGTAAAAATTTTGCCACGCCCTTTTCCGCCCCCGTAATTTAAAAAACTTGATTATCTCCCGTATTTTTTTACCTTATGCAATCAAATTTGGCACACTTAAATTTGATACTAATATCTAGCAAAATACCAAATTTGATCAAAATCGGACTAAAAACAGTCGAGTTATGCATATAAACGTTTTTCCATAAGTCCGGAGTTGGCCGTTGGCTGGTGGGGGCGCTAGGGTGCTCGTATGATTGAGTGAGCGAGATACTAAGATATGCTTGTGAAAAGCATGTGAAAATGCATTTGTTTAATAAAGTTGAAATATTTGCTTTACTGGTGTATGGTATACCTAAGTCGGCGAGACAACTTACTTACTTCATTTTTTACCTCATGCAATCAAATTTTGAATACTTAAATTTGATATTAATATCCAGAACCATACCAAATTTGATCCAAATCGGAAATAGCCAAATTATGCATATAAAAGCTTTTTTCATAAGACCGGAGTTGTCCGTTGGCTGGGTGCTGAGGTGCACACATGCTTAATTGAGCGCGATACTGAGATATGCGTGTAAAAAGCACGTGAACAGAATTTTTTATATATACATAAATGCATTTGTTATTATAAACTTAAAATATTTCTTTTACGGGTGCATGGTATACCTAAGTCGGCGAGACGACTTACCTACTTAGAGTCTAATTTCTGTGGTATCGAGGTATTGCTATACCTGTCTATGTATATGTCTTAAACAAATAACTTGGAAAATGAACGAATTTGGATCATTTTGGCCATGCCTGGTCACCTATCAAATCGGCATACAGCAAAGTACCTGCAAATTTATCAGCTTGATCAATTTATCAGCAACTTTGGATCAACTGTATCATCAGGAATTTCAGCTGAAGTTGTGGAATCCATCTCATTGGGCCCCAGACCACCCTTTTGTCATTTTAAGGAGTACATCTAACAACTTACAGCATTTATAGCATTACGGAGATCAATGTATTCTTCTACTCGAAGCTGCCGTCGGCTCGAACGGGTGTATGTCAATCGTTAGTACTCGATTTTGACATTCCTGTGTACATGTCGACTGCTGAAAAGGCGTCGACACAGCACACCTTGAACCTTCCCTAGACATTCACGCCAACGCACGCAACAAGATAATTAGCCTATTCGGTCCTGCCGTTCTCGAGTTTTAGCGAAACTAACTAACTGCAATTCATCTACGATTATAAGGTTATAAGTTTAAAATCGTTTTACTTGGGGCGTGGAAGTCGGTGAATTACTTTATTTTTATATTTTATATTATGTATGTTTAAATGGTAAACATTCATTACAGCTTAGTTTAGAGACCATTCGCATTTCGGTCTGAAAGCTTGATAGGAGTTTTAACGGATAGTGTCTTATATCATATCTGATTTATGATAGATTGCTATAGCTGTTCGTTTTGTCAATTCTGATATTGTTCGATACAGGAAATGGTTGGATTTCATTCTTCTGTCAATGTTGGATGAGGTGAATTCTTAAACATTTGGCAGGCCGCTTTGAAGACTCTCTCGATCATGTTGTATGGCTTATAGGACTTCTTCTGGATAGGTCTGAAAGCAGTATTAGTGATCAAAGTGTCGTAGGCCATGTTGAAGGTGGTTTTGGAAATAGAATTTGCTTGCTTAACCTTTGCATGTGAAATGATGTCCTCTTAAATGTTCGGCTACACTTTTATACCAAAACCATCGTGCGACCACCGATTCCTAAGTAAAAATAAATTCAGTATTCAGGATTGGTTGAACCAATCACGGCGAATCTACAGGCAGGTGTTTTTTTTTCTTTCTGCTCAAACATTCAATGAATCACATTACGCCTTACGAAGATCAGGTAGTGCACGTGTGAGACCTGTGGGCTAACCAATCTCTTTTCGTGGGAGAGTTTTAAAACAATCAAATATTTATTGGGTTTTTTATCCCTTTCTGAGCAAAGTTTCAAATTTTTGTACAAGTATGTACCTTAATTAGTCGTTCCACTATTAATAGTTCATGGACCCTGACAGGGAGAAGGTTCGAGGTGGATTGGACTCGGACCCACGTTAAACACGTGTTACAAATAGAAGTTGTATTTTCCCATCGAGGCCTTCGAGCACAGGTAGTTTTTTGGGTTTTTTTTAGCTGGTCTTATTTTTGAGGGCTTTCTATCGGTATTATGCATTTAATTTGGACTCAAATACTCTGTCACATTTAACTAAAGAACCAGCCAATCTTGCACAAAAAGCATTACATTTATACCCTTACAGAATAAATAATTGATTTCATATTTCTAATGCAGACAGAGAAGGCGACGTTTCGAGCATATAAACTCTTGTTCAGAGTAAGATGCCAAGTCAGATTAGCTCACTATATTATGCAATGCCATTTAAATAATAAGCGAAATAATTACTGTAAAAAGGAACAAACTAACAATTACAGGTATATTTTTATACCCTTGCAAAAAGGTTATATTAATTTTGGTCAGAAGTGTGCAACGCACGGAAGGAAGCATCTCCGACCATATAAAGTGTATATATTCTTCATTAGCATGACGAGACGAGTTAAAATAGCCATGGATGGACGATCTCCTCCTAGACCGTAAGAGCTACAGATCTGAAATTTTATGTAGGCTTGTATATACTGCACAGTTTATATATATCGGATTCAGCCCGATCGGACCACTATATCATCTAGCTCCCATACAAACGGCAAAGTCACGAACAGTGACTGAATTTGATTTTAATAGTTAAAAATTTATGTAGGTAACGCGTCTCGCCGACTTATGTATACTATGCACCAGTAAAACAAATATTTCAAATTTATAATAACAAATGCATTTATGAATTTATAAAAATTCTGATTGCCTGCTTCTTACAATCATATCTCAGTATCTCGCTCACTCTTACAGGCATATTAGCACCAGCCAACAGTGGCTTATATACAGTTTGGCAAGAAAGTGTTTACACAAGTAAAAATTTCTTCATTTTTCTACTTCAAGATGAAAATAAAACAATAAATAGTAAGTTTTTTCAATATTTTTTGATATGGTTAGGTAAAGTAAACAATTATCTTCTAAATTAACAAAAAAAAAACATAATAATAATGTTTCCAATAAAAAAAAACAAGCAAAAACTAGAGAAGGCACAAAAATCCACTGCCAAGAAAGTGTTTACACACATTAAATTCTTTCAATTTACTTAACATATTTCTATAATTAATATTTTGTGTGGCCTCCGTTGGCTTTCACAACTGCATTCAAACGTCTATTCATTGATTTAATCAAGTTTTGAAGTTGTAGATCTAGGTAATCTAAGATAAACTGCATACCAAAAATTTTCATTTTAGCCCCAGTATTTGATTTGGGGCCAATCGAAATTTCGGGTTTTTGTATGTAATTCTTGAGGTCTCTTGGTTTGACGCCGTTTTACGATACCAATTTAAACTAAAGTAATATTTTCTTATTCTAAGTATGAAAGTGAATTGAATTTCCCGTCAAATAATACATGTTTCATTGAAATCCGATAAAAATTAGATTGATTTCATCGCCCATACTTTCAAAAAACTAGGTAAGCAAACTTTTTGGTATGCAGTTTATCTTAGATTACCTAGATCTACAACTTCTTCAAAGAATACACATGTCTAACTATAATATTAAAGATTTTGGAAAGAACGGGCTAAACTAATGGCCAGCATTTGGGGGCCGATTTTCGTTCAAACGCACCTGTAAAAAAACGTCGAAAGCTGACATGACAATAATTACGGGTCATTATCTAAATACAATAACCAACAAATTACTGAAAAAATTTCTTCATTAACTTTCTTAGGAGCCGAGAAAATCAAATTTAAAATCAAACAAAAAAAAGGGGCTAACCCGCTGACCACCACTGTATATGATATAGTAGTCCGTTGCTGATGAATTGCATACTTTATCTTACCCGGGTTATAATTAACTTAAATATCAAATTTCATCCCAATAGCTTTTAAGATAACGGCGTGAAGTTGATTTGCACTAACGGACGGATGGAAATGGCTATATCGACTCAGCTTCTCATGCTTGATCATCATATCAAGAATATGTATACTTTATGGGATCGGAAACGCCTCCTTCTGTGTGTCAAAAATCTGACGAATTTTATAATACCCTTTGCAAGGGTATAAAATTGCTTGTTGTCAAATTGAAAAATGTATGTTTTATTTTAAGGCAGTTTATACTGCATAATAATATTGCATTACTTATATTACACAATGATAATGCATTTAATTATTTTTTAAAACACATCAAACTAATATTATTAGCTTCATGGATTTTTATACCATACACCCATAGGGTGAAGTGGTATAAAATGTATGTAACAGGCAAAAGGAAGCTTTTCCGACCCCTTAAAGTATATATATTCTTGATCAGCATCAACAGCCGGGTCGATCTAGCCATGTCCGCCTGTCCGTCCGTCTGTATGAACACGCAGATTTCGGAGACTATAAGAGCTACAACCACCAAATTTGGTATGTAGACTCGTGTATGTAAATGTATAGAGTTAATTGGAATTTTGGCCACGCCCCCAGAAATTACATAAAACTGTTTTTCTTAAAAAGTATAACAGTATTGAGACATTTGTTTTATATACTCGTTTAGTTAGCGCGCAGAAACTTATTGTTCAAACTTTTTGCCTCGCCTCCTTCCGTCCCCGGAATTTACAAAAAACTGATTTTCTTAAAAACTATGAGTGCTACCGACATAAAATTTGGTATGTAAGCTAGCTTAATAGACGCGCAGATATTAAAGATTTAAAAATTATGCCACGCCCATTTCCGCCCCTGCAAATTATGCAAAAGAGATTTTCTCGGAAACTAACAAAGATAAAGCCACCAAATTTAGTATGTATACTGGCTTAGTATGCGCGCAGAATATATATATTTTAATATGTTGCCACGCCTACTTCCGCCTCCATAATTTAGAAAAAACCGATTAGCTCTTGCAATTTTTTGACCATCGCTATCAAATTTGTCAGACTAATAAAACTTATTTATTTCTATCAAACTACCAAAATGATTGATTGAAATCAGACTAGAAACATGCAAAATATACATACGTATATACGTATGAACGGCAGAATTGGCCGTTGGCTAGTGGCGGCGCTAGAGTTCTCGTGTGTGTGTAGAGTGGTTTTCGAAATTTTAAATATTTTTTTCTCCTGGTGTATGGTATACCCAAGTCGGCGGGACGACTTACTTCATTTAATTTTATTTTCAGTACAAATTTTTATTTGGAAAAATAATTTTGCTCATATATTAAGACATTTGAATGTTGACTGTAGCACGCTACAAAGAAAGAAACTGCCAAATGAAACGAAATGTTACCGTAACCGTCAATTATATTGGCTCTTATACATTTTTCTTTTATTCTCTATATATGAACCAATATTTATAACAACACAAGTCAATGACATATATGTATCTCTCATTAAGAGTAATAATTGACAAAATGAGCATAAAAAAGAAAAAAATACTACTTTTTTACTTGACTTCGGGTGTGAATATTTTAAAGCGGATTGTGGATAAATGCATAATTTATTTAAATTAGCTCTATTTGATGGGTTCTATATAAATATATGGTACAATAAAAACTAGAGGGCCGGGGCTAACTTCGACCGCGTCAAAGTTTGTATACCCTTGCAACTTTTTTAGTAACTCTTTTCTTACCTATAGCCATCAAAGAGGAAAAACGTTTTATCTAAAAAGACTTATATTTGCGAAAGAACGGCCTACAATCTTAGCATAGGAAATAACGAAGATATTGATCAAAGTCACTGTTTTCCACCGATCGTTCCTATGGGAGCTATATGATATAGTTACCCGATCTTTATCAAATTTGGCACAGTCGTTTATATGTATAATAAACTCTAATATACAATTTCGAGACAATAGCTCAGAAAATAAGGAAGTTATTGAGTAAAGTCACTGTTCGTGACTTTGCGGTTTATATGGGAGCTATATGATATAGTAGTCCGATCCGGCTGAATCCGAGATGTACAACCCCTGAAGTATATACAAGCCTACATGCAAAATTTCAACTCTGTAGCTCTAACGGTCTAGGAGGAGTTTGCGTTGATCCAGACGGTCGGACGGACGGACGGATATGGCTACATATATGAACTCTTCTCGTCATGCTGATCAAGAATATATATACTTTATATGGTCGGAAATGCTTCCTTCTATGCGTTGCACACTCCTGACCAAAATTAATATACCCGTTTTTCAAGGGTATAAAAATAATTTTTTGTGACAACTAATTTCTTCACCCTTGCTTAACTGAGTCACGTAATACATACGTATCCTATGAGATTTTATAAGTAGCTACATTTATGTATAGTATAGGATGTATAGTTGTCACTTAATCATTTAATTCAAATCCTTCTATATCTCGGCACGGTCCCTTTTCGGTGTATACGCTTATAACAGTCTTTGGTGATTATATTTACTCTGATTGGAAATATGATTAGAATATGCCAAACAAGTTTTAGGTCAACTTATGGAAACCCAAATTAATAAATCCTTTAATGTTAATTTGATGTAGGACTTTATTGTTTTCCTTAAACTATATATTTCAAATGGAAGACAATGATTCTTAAATTTAGACCTTAACTAACCCTAACAAACAAACATGGAAGACAATGATTTTTCTTAAGACTAAGGTTCGTACAAAAAGGACGCCATTTTTATCTTTACGCATATATATGTATGTATATATAAAAAAAAAAGCAAATATCCTAATATCACCCTGAGATTGCGTTGATGCAAATTGTAGATCCTTCCGTGTGAAGAGATAATTGCAATTAAAGCTGATAGCACTAAAATTTTGTAGGTATAGGGTGAGTTTGCTGTCCATTTTAGGCCTGGACCCAACGATCGTATTGCTGACGTAGCTTCTGTTCTTGTTGGTGGGCCGTGGTCCAGAAGAAAGTACCACTGGTAGTGCGGGCAAAGTGGACTGGGATGAAGGTGTGCTCTGGGTGAATGGGCACGACTTGTTGCTGCTGACCTTGCCGCACGATCATTGCCATGTTGCTCGAACACTGGCGAAGTTCGTTGTACAGACGCTGTTCCAATTGCTCATTGGCCATGTTGTCACAACTGGCCGCGGGATCTTTGCGCATGTCCTCCAACGATGCATTGATATTATTTTGGGTCTGCACCTCTGCCAGAGTCTTCCGCAAGAGCTCTTTTTTTTTAACCAGCCTCAGCAGTGGTTTGACAAGTTTTTTCAGACTCCGCATGGCCATTGTATGTTGACCGGATTTGTGCTGCATCATTTGGCTGCAGTCAAACTTGTATTCTTGTGTTTTGAAAGACATACTGGAAACTTTGTTTTGATTTTAATTTTCGATCAGATATTTGCGTAGTTGTTGCCACGTTGTTGTTCGGTAATGTTCTGATTTCCCAAGAGCCAAACGATCCTCTTTTATACTGTTCGCTCTCAGTTTGCAAGCAGAAGAGAGTCGTTTTGTCTGGCCAATGAGAATGCAGAATGCAGGCAGGTGGTTGAACGACAAACTGGAAAGAGAGAGTGAGAGAGAAGCAGAGAAACGTGTTGCATGCTGATGAGAGACTTATGTGGGCATGAAATTTGGGGTATATAGTAAAAACTACTGGTACATGCATTTATAAAATGTGGATAGGAAAAGGGGGTTTATTTTTATTTGGGAATTTAGTTCGTCAGGATAAATAAACGTAAATACTCATGTTGCTTTTGAAATACATTATTGATTACAGGGTAAACGGCAGTCGATGTGGCTAGGACACACTCACGAAACAAATTGGGTAGATTTTTACTGAGAATTTGTTTGTCTGATCAGGTCCCTTTTCTACTCTCTCCTTATAGATCTTTTCTACCTGTTCCTTTCAACAGCAGCGAAATCCCTAATTCCGAACAAAAAATTTAAACACAAATCGACCCAAACAAGTCTTTGCTTGTCCCACAAAGACTCCATTGCTATTAGCATGGAGGGATTCCTAAATTCGACACAGTATCCCAGAATGCTCGGGAAAGATACAACAATACATTCGATTTGCCCTATCTCGCAGACAATCTCGCTGTCGGAAAACCCAAATACCTTACTTTTCGGTTATTTTCATTGAAGAAGAGCCCACGAAGTGCCCATGTCCTTTTGTCCTAAGGCTGAGTGTAACGTATTTTCTGGGTACAAGCAATTTTCCTCAAGGATAGCCAATATACGTTAATGTTGGCAGGTCCTTTTCTTGGGACCTTCGTTATATTTGTTTGTCATTGTTAAATCTCATATCTGTTGATGCATGAAAAATTTACAACGCACAAGAGGAAAGAGAAGTATGTACATGCATACATCTCTTTGCGCTCACATAGTTTGTGGGCTTCGGTGTAGTAATTTTTGGGAATATCATCGGCACTTTATTTTTAAGACTTCTTAATTGTTATTATCCCTTTTTTATTTATTTTATTTTTTGTCTTCTCTTCTCATATTTCCTAAATGTTTCTCACATTTTTGTAACGGCTAAATATGTCTATGAGGATTTTGTAAGTGAAGCCAGTTTTTGACAAGTGGGAATTATCGATCGAGTTCTATAAAGCCTTCCGTTAGTTAAACTGTTCATACTTAGTTACAGAAACATGTTAGCACAAACCAAAATATCAAATACTTTTTTTCTTGCCATAAAACCAGATATTGTATTGTGATATCATCACACTGGATTCATCCATCAAGGGTGAAATCTCAATTGCATACATTGACAATGTTATTTAGTTGACAAACGCCATACCTTGTTTATCAAAGAATATCAAATGTAGCATATTATACCAACATACATATGGTGGAATTTCAGTTTCAAAGTTAATAGGATCTTGATATGTGTATGATGTATATTTGAGTTACTCTTAATTAATTGTAAAAAGTCAAGCAAAAAATTAAAGGATGACAGTCATATATTTATAACTGGCATAGAGGGCCGGGGCTAACTTTGACCGCGTCAAAGTTTGTATACCCTTGCAAGTTTTTTGTGTAAAAGGTCTAATGTTTGCGAAAAAACGGCTTAGGAAATAACGAAGTTATTGATCAAAGTCACTGTTCACCACCGGTTGTTCCTATGGGAGCTATATGATATAGTCACCCGATCTTAATCAAATTTGGCACAGTCATTAATAGTTATGCTAAACTGAGAAATATAAATTTTTATGGAAATTGCTTTAAAAGTAACGAAGTTATTGACCAAAGTCACTGTTTTCGACCGATCGGTCCTATGGAAGCTATGTGATATAGACACCCGATCTTGATCAAATTTGGCACAGTCGTTTGTTAAATTCATAAATATTTAATTTCACGACAATAGCTCAAAAAATAACGAAGTTATTGAGAAAAGTCACTGTTCGTTTGCATGGGAGCTATATGGTATAGTGATCTGATCCGGCTGAATCCGAGATATAAAAACTGTGCAGTATATACAAACCTACATGCAAAATTTCAGCTATTTAAACTCGCCTCGTCGTGCTGATCAAGAATATATATACTTTATATGGTCGGAGATGCTTCCTTCTATGCGTTGCACACTTCTGACCAAAATGAATATACCCTTTTTGCAAGGGTATAATCAACTTGGCGCATTCATTAATGAGTACTGTTCAAAAAGTATTATTTTACATATATAATATTACAATCGCTAAAAAAAACAATGAAGTTCTTGATATGGGAACTATATGATATTTTGGTCAAGGTGAATCCAAGATATCAGAAATTTTACAGATTAGGAGAAGTTTGCGTTACTCCAGACGGACAGCCACACGGACGGACGGTCAGTAATGGATAGATTGATCCGGCTGTTCACGCTCTTTACTTTATAAAGTATGGTGTCGGTTAAGCTTTCTTTCTGTTACTTACATTTTAGTGACTTTAAAATGCTATTAAATCTTATGGGTGCATCTTAGGAAAATCGAGCTAGCGTAAAATAACCGAATAGAGTTTGATTAATTGACAATCTTTTTCATTATCCCTTGAACTACCTTTCAGTAAAAGAAAACAAAACAACTGTACATTTTCATACATACATTTATATGTGGGTATTTGTTCTTTATCGGGACAAGTGTAAAAAATCACACAGTTTTAAACGGGACAGCAAGTTTCAAATTAAATTCTAAGAAAAAAGAAACAACCAGACGGTGTTATCATCTTCATGGCGCCGGCGTCCTGCGGAATGTTATCCTCTCAACACTAGACTAGACAATTTAAGGTCTTGTAGATTCATTACGTGCCGCGAAATCCATAATGCCATTACCTGTTCTGTTACCGTTGAATAATATCGTGGTCGACCTTTTGGCTTGTGGTTTGTCCGATTGGATTTTTTTGAAAATTCTAAAGATCTGTCCATTAGGGATCTCATAAATTTGACATATGGCTTCGACTTAGAATAAATTTTCCTTTTTGTGTTTATGACCTCAGAAAATATGCTTATGGATAAAAAGGATGTTTATTGTAAAGTGTTATTATTTCCAAAATATATTCTTAAAACGAATAAGTTTATGGATTGGACGTTATGTCGCAATATTGGCAATTTGCGGTACATTCACTAATTTTTGATCTTCCACATAGTAATTTATTTAAAAACTTAGAAGCTTATGTTTATTCTGAGTATTTTTGTATTTCGTTTCTTATCAAATAAATCAATTGAATCCAACTAAAAACTGTTTGTGCATTTTTTATACCCTTGCAAAAAGTTCAAATAGCCATGTCCGTCCGTCTGGATTAACGCAAACTCCTCATAGACCGTTGGAGCTACAGAGCTGAAATTTTGCATGTAGGCTTGTATATACTGCAGGGGTTGTATTGTTGTTTTGGGAGATTGAATATTAGAGAGTTTATTACACATATAAACGACTATGCCAAAATTGATCAAGATTGGGGGACTATATCATATAGCTCCCATAGGAACGATGTTTCGAAAACAGTGACTTTTGTCAATAACTTCGTTACTTTTAACGCGATTGCTTTCAAATTAAACATTTGTTAGTGTAACATATCTGTTGATATGTGACTGTGACTGTGCCGAATTTGATAAAGATCGGGTAACTATATCATATAGCTCCCATAGGAACGATCGGTGGAAAACAGTCACCTTGATCAATATCTTATTTAGCATAGGAACTATGCTAAGATTGTAGGTCATTCTTTCGCAAACTTTAGCCTTGTTAGAAGAAACGTTTTTCCACTTTGATGGCTGTAGGTAAGGAAAGAGTTACCAAAAAAGTTGCAAGGGTATACAAACTTTGACGCGGTCGAAGTTAGCACCGGCCCTCTGGCTTAGTTTTATTAGACCTCAACTTTTTCTAAGGGTTGGAATGTGTATAGTGCATTTTAAAAGGACGAACTGTATAATATTTCGCTTTAGCCCCACAACCCAATTTAGAGCCAATTGAAAATCTATATCTTCTGCGCTTAAATATATATGTGAGTTACGCCGAAAGTAAACACTGTATGTAATATACATATATATAGTTCTGGAGTACGTTATCCATTTTAATTTGTTTCAAGTGCGTGTATCAAATTTCTGGAGTCTTTGTCTGGGTTGCGGTGGACTGTAATAGAAACTGCACTGACAATCAAACATAGGAATTAGGTTATTTGTAAGGTTGTTAAAAATAATAGAGACTCGTCCTTGCAGACCCTCGTCAATGGAATTTCATATATGTATGTACAAATGTCTGTGTCTAGCATGTACATATGTATGTATGTATGTACGCAAATGTATGTACATATGCACATATATACATATGTAGAGTGCAGTCCGTAAATTACCAAAAATACATACATACACATACATTCATGTTTGGTATGCTAGCGAAATTTATATATGTACAAATACATATACAGAAAAAAGAGTTTTGAATAAACAGTGACGAACTAAATTTTTGGCACAGCAAGCTTTTTTAACTTTCTGGCCACCGTGTGACCCTTGGAATAAAAATGAGTCGCAAAAAGTATATAAGACAAGGAGATTAAAGTATTTATTATACATAAACAAAGAACTTATTTTAAAAACTTAGACATAATATTACTAAAAAACCAAAAAACTAAAAAATAAGGCATATTTCGATGAACAAAATTATTGGCACACTAGGCTTTCTATATTAAATTTTAAGTATTATGACCGATTGGGCAACTCTTTTTTTTGGAAATATGGTAGCGTGGTTATCCCGTTATTTAAAATTTGGCAAATTAGAATTTGGAAAAATAAATTTTGCATTTAAATTGAGATTATTTCGTTGTTTGCTGCCAATATGCCATCGAAACAAAAGGAAACCACCGTAGCGCAGAGGAAAATAATCCTGCATTTACATAGCCAAGGAAAATCGTATGCGGAAATAGACGAAATCATGGAAAGAAGCCGATATACAATCAGGAGCATCGTTCAGCGCTTTAAGGGAGCCTCAAATTTAGAAAGTTAAAAAAGCTTGCTGTGCCAAAAATTTAGTTCGTCACTGTACATATACATATAAGATTAATTATTTACAGGCTTCACCTTTGTCACGACCCAATTTAGATTCTGTGCCATATTATTATGATTCTAATTCTAAACGTCAGTTTGACAATTTGTTAAAAGGACGCGTCGGAAAAAATTATGAATATGGAACCAATAAGCGATTAAGCAACGAAGCAAGCTCATACCCTGTTCTTTATCTACATTACTACATTACTAACTGAAATGCCGGTTATTTTTACACTTTTTTAAACTGGTGAAGCGGGAATTTGAAGACGTCAAAATACATACATATGTACACATCCTCCATCTCTTTCTTTGCACGCATGTATGGGAAATTTTTTTAATTTATTTTACCTGGGTTTTTTTTAAAGTATGGGCGATGAAATCGGTCTCATTTTTGTCGGATTTTTATGAAACATGTATCATTTGACGGGAAATTCAATTCACTTTCATACTTAACATAAGAAAATATTACTTTAGTTTTACTTTTGGTATCGTAAAACGTCATCAAACAAAGAGACCTCAAGAATTACATACAAAATCCCGAAATTTCGATTGGCCCCAAATCAAATACTGGGGCTAAAATTAAAATTTTTGGTATGCATTTTATCTTAGATTACCTAGATCTACAACTTCTTCAAAGAATACACACTATAATATTAAAGATTTTGGAAATACCGGGCTAAACTAATGGCCAGCATTTCGTGGCCGATTTTCGTTTAAACGCACCTGTAAAAAAAATGTCGAAAGCTGACATGACAATAATTACGTGTCATCATCTAAATACAATAACCAACAAATAACTGAAAAAAAATCTTCATTAAATTTCTTGGAAGCCGAGAAAATCAAATTTAAAATCAAAAAAAAAAGGGGCTAACCCGCTGACCACTACTGTATACCTATACATAGAACAAGCAGCATTTGCAAAGGTTTTGTATTATACCCTTTGAAAAAACGGTATATTAATTTTGGTCAGAAGTGTGCAACGCATAGAAGAAAGCATCTTCGACCATATAAAGTATATATATTCTTGATCAGCATGACGAGACGAGTTTAAATAGCCATGTCCGTCCGTCCGTCTGCCCGTCCGTCTGGATCAACGCAAACTCCTCCTAGACCGTTAGAGCTACAGAGTTGAAATTTTGCATGTATGCTTGTATATAGTGCACATGTTGTATATCTCGGATTCAGCCAGATCGGAACACTATATCATAAAGCTCCCACAGGAACGATCGGTCGAAAACAGTGACTTTTGTCAATAACTTCGTTATTTTCTAAGCAAAGATGGTAGGTAGGCCGTTCTTGCGTAGAAGCGTTTTTCCACTTTTACCGCTACATGTGAGGAAAGAGTAACAAAAAACTTGGAAGGGCATACAAACTTTGACGCGGTCGAAGTAAGCCCCGGCCCCTGGTTTAAATTCATTTAAACAAATTCGCATAAATTTGAAATAGTTGTTACCCTGCATGGTATACAGCAGTCGGCGCAACGAATTGTTTAGGTTTCCTTTTCGTGAACACGTGTGCAAGGGTGCATTGCATTGTTCATTGTTTTATATTTTTTTTTTTGACCCTTGTCCCCTGCTGTATCAGAGGTTTATTGACTTAGGTTTCTCTCTCATTTTTATCTTATTTCTAAATGTGTTTGTGTGTGTGTGTTGGTATACACGTAAATAGATTATAATAAATCTCTGGGCAATTGGAAAAATGTTTAATCTTGTAGTTTCAAAAATACAGTCCAACAATTTTGTTAAAAGAATAGTTAGAGTCGTCGGTATAAATCAAGGATGGCTACGTGGTGGCTCTTTTGGCTCCTGTGGCAGAGAAAAAGGTAATTTTTCGGGTCGACGCACACAGAAATGTGTGGGGTCATAGACGACCTTTTTTGGGCAACCGAGCGATCGTTGGGATGCCCACGATAAGGCGGCACGGGAAATGAGGAAGACGGTCGCGATCTCGGGCTAGCAAACTGTTGGCTATGAAGGGAGGAACATGTAAGGAAAAAATGTTTTCTCTTTTTATTTTCAACAGCTCTTCAAAGTTGGAGTTATTAAAAAAAAATATTTGACGACAAATATCTTTAAGTCAAGTTAAGTTTTAGTGTTAAATGAATTTTTTTGTTTTCAAAATATTTTTTTTTTCATGACCTCAGTTTTAGGGATAGTTTTTATTCTTTCGGCAGAGTTTAAAAAAAAGTGGGGTATGTGCCTCAAGAATTGACTTTAGTTCAAATTCTGCGAATATTCAAGACAATATTGAAAGAAAAAATGGTTACAATTCTGCCCGATTTAAGGTTTTTGACTTTTTCTAACCAACCCACTGGCTGGTACTACCCTTTCCACGGGATCCATTAGTGAATAATATGGTTCTATAGTATAGAATTTATAGTGAAGATTAAATACAAACCTTGTGAATATCTGAATCTGTCACCTTGTCGTGTAAACACCATTCAAGTCTCGAAAAAAAACATTTTTTTTTTAAAGACACGAAAAGGTTCAATTTATTTCGAACCAATTATCGACATTTTCGAAGAGGATGATCATCGTGGGAGTATATGACTTTTTGAGTTCGGTAGATGTCTTTATATGTCTTAAAGATACTAAAGATACTATTTTTGGATATGAAGAGGAAAAGAGAAAGTTAAACAAATCCTCGTGTTGGCGCTTTCGTGAAAAACTGCATGTGCTTAAACCAGTGTATTGTCATGTAATCTTTATTTTTCGACTACAATAACATTTATCACTTGCACTTCATTAGAAGCTAATAAAGCGTAAGAGCGTTTTATTTGATCATTCAATTAAAGAAGTTGGAATTTACATGGCTGTAGTGCACCTACAAGCTAAACCTACTATCTACTACCGCCTAAACACAAAATGGCACTTAAGATAATTTTTTAATATTTCTTATTTTATTATACCCTTGCAAAAAGGGTATATTAATTTTGGTCAGAAGTGTGCAACGCATAGAAGGAAGCATCTCCGACCGTATAAGGTATATTGTATATATTCTGGATCAGCGCAAACTTCTCGTAGACCGTAAGAAATACAGAGGTATTATATAGCTTCCGTTGGAACGATTATTCGAAAACAGTGTCTTTGTCAATAACTTCGATACTCATTTCTACTATTTCTACTACATTTCTTCTATGTAGTACTTCTAAATAGTAAGTAGAAATTACTATTTCTCAGTTTAACATCGGGTGAGTATGTATATCATATAACTTTCATAGGACCGATCGGACAAAAACAGTGACTTTCATGAACTTTGATAACTTTGTTGCTTTTTACGCAATGACTTTGCCGATTTTTGCCAGTTTTATACATTTGTTAATGACTGTGCCAAATTTGATCAAGATCAGGTGACTATATCATATAGCTTCCTATGGTAAGTTTGTGGGACATTCTTACAAGACAGGCAATACAAGCTCTTAAATTTTCTATTAAATTAATTGTTAGCTTAACTGGCTTCTTTTTAATCAGTGTAACTAATCGCGTTTCGAATAATGGCTACATTACAGATTGCCATTGTGTGGCGCAAATGTCCAACTCTGCCTTTTTCAGTCCGGTTTTAATCAAATTTGGTATATTGATATTTATTACAATGTGTGACAAAAGTTTGTAACAAACCCGATACGAAAATTGGTAGAGCTCAAAGTCTCCGAGATCTAGGTGCTTATAGGCGGGCAGGCATGGCTAAATCGACTCGGAAATCGTTGCTGATCAAGAATATATACATACCTATACTTTATGGGATCGGAAAAGCTATCTTTTGACTGTTACATACATTTTTGTTCCAATATGTAATGCATATATAGAAACTGTATTTGACAGCCTTTGTTTAAACATGGTAAGGGTCCATTCCATTCTATTGAGTTAACTCATAATTTACCTTCCTTTGTGGAACAGGAAGTTAGAGCTCGTTAAAAGGCACACAATTTTGCCCTAACGCACCGCTTGGGACCGGCATTGAGACCAGATCACGTTTCAACAGTTTCTACTGCTGAGGTACCAGCATTCTATTGATAAGCCTGGTGATTGGTGGCTGGTGACAATACGTGAAACAACATGACGTCTTACTGTGGACTCTGTTAGCCAAACCTCCATCCCCATGGAAAAACTGCGAAATTTTCAGAAAACGTGTTTACAAATATTTTTGAAACAGGAATCTAAACAATAATTTTATTGTGCTCTTTAGTTGGGCTTTTTATACCAATATATAAAACGTATATTTTCATGCACACACAGATTGTTGTAAAATACATACATACCTACAAATGTACGTAAGTCTGCCCGTCTGTGTGTCCGTCCGTCTGTTTGCCTGGATCAACGCAAATTCTTTCTAGAGTGCAGATTTTCTGGGTGTAAGCTGCTATATAATGCATAATCGGACCACTATATCATACAGCTCCCACGAACGAAGGCAGTACCCTGCATGATAACCCCCGATTTATGATATGGGAGTGTACACATCTCGTGTTAAAATTATTAACTAGACGTATAGTTCGTTCTGCAACTGTCTCGATTTTAGTTCTAATGTGCAAATCAGTTGTCGAGTAATGCAACGGTACATTTAAGATTAGCTTAAGTATTTTATTTTAAGTAATTTGAAGTCTTTTTAATTGACACTTTGTCGCGTCCGCCCACACACGAGCACCACAGAAAATAATTGCTTAGCAAATCTACCTAAAGAGCAAAAGTTTGTTTTCAATGTTTAATCTCGAATTTTTATTAATAAATGGGTAGAGTGTACGGATCGTGATGTTTATCTTTTTGACAGTTCTATCAATATGATTTTTGTACTTAATTTTTTTATCTAAGGTTATGCCCAGGTACTTAACACTTGTCTCCCATTTAACATCTACATTACCTAATTTAATAACAGCGCTGGGGACGTAAATGTCCTTTCTCTTTTGAGTAAAAAAAATTGCCAGAGTTTTCTCTGTATTATTCATAATTTTCTATTTGGAGAAGTAGTTTCTTAAAGATTCGTAGTCAGATTGTAAATGGACTGTAATTTCTGATGCTATCGTTCCTGAACACAATATGACTTTATCATCTGCAAACATTGAGGTAGTGCAATATGGTAACGAAGGGCGAAACGGGGAAAATCTCGAATATACCTTATAGAGCTGTCTAGTGTAACAATTTTACCCAATTTAAAAAATTCTTACAAACTTTTGACTTTCAACAAAAGCTGAACCTGAAGTATGTAATAATATTTATTTATTTATAATAAAGTTAATAATTAAAATTATTGCTAACTTATGAACTAAAGCGGTGGCGGATAAGGCTTTCGGCTTGGTAACGATTGGTGCAATATGGTAACGAAGGGCGAAACGGGGAAAATCTCGAATATACCTTATAGAGCTGTCTAGTGTAACAATTTTACCCAATTTAAAAAATTCTTACAAACTTTTGACTTTCAACAAAAGCTGAACCTGAAGTATGTAATAATATTTATTTATTTATAATAAAGTTAATAATAATTAAAATTATTGCTAACTTATGAACTAAAGCGGTGGCGGATAAGGCTTTCGGCTTGGTATTTACATATTTACAAATTTACAAATTTACAAATTTACAAATTTACAAATTTACAAATTTAGAAATTTACAAATTTACAAATTTACAAATTTACAAATTTACAAATTTACAAATTTACATATTAACATGGATTATTTGGGATGTATTTTCTGGTGTGGGATTTGAAAGGGTGGAAAGGGGGCAGGTATTTTTGAAAATTTGGTTCCTAAGGTGCTGGGTTGCTGGGCGTTCTTTAAGGATGTGGGTAATGTTGAGGTTACTTACACATAAACAGTTTGGGCATGGGGTGATGTTGTTGGGGTCGATATATACTTGTTGGGTGAGCCGTGTGTTGCCTAGTCTAAGCCTTACTATTTTTATTTGGTCTCTACGTGTTATTGTGTATTGGCTAAATGATTTTAGATAGAGTCTTGAGTTCGTTAGGCTAGTGTTGACTTGTTGGTACCATTAGTTTAATTGCGTCAAGAATGGCTATGGTTTCGGCTGATAGTATTGATGTGAAGTGCGGTAGTATACCTCTTTGTAAGGTTTCATTTTCAGTGGTGATGGCAAAGGTAGCAGTGTTGTGCTGCAACGAGCCGTCTGTATATATAAATGTGTGATTGTTGTATTTAGCCTTGAGATCGAGGAAGTGCCGCCTATAAATACTCGTCGGTGTATTGGGTTTGCTACATTTTTGTAGTGTAGTGTTTATAACGGTAGGGAAAGTCCATGGTGGGGTTATTGTTCTGTTTGGGACCGGGAGGTAGGGGATATGGTTTTCATTGCATAACAGTATGATTTTTTCTAATGTCGATGATATTTTATATATTTTACTTCTGGTACTTTGCTTAATATGTTTGTAGAGTGGTGAATTTGAACTGTTAAGTAGTGTTTTGTATGTTTTGGCTGTAATAAGGTCTCTCTGTTGTTCTATTGTGGGTATATTTGATTCGAAAAGTAAGTTTGATATAGGTGTTGATCGTAGGGCGCCAAGTGATGTGCGCATTGCTGCGTTAAACAAAGATTTAAGCTTGTTGAGCGTTGATTTTGGTGCGTGCTTGTAGATAAATATTGCGTAGTCTATTTTAGATATCAATATAGATTTTGTTATGTTGATCAGTGTGTGTGTGTTGGAGTTGAATTTGGGACTTGCTAGGCATTTTATGATATTGAGTTTATTATGTAGTGTTGGTAGGATATGCTTTATGTGTGAGTCCCATCTGTATTTGTTGCTAATTGTTAGTCCTAAGATTTTAAGTTCGAAGACTAGGGGGATTTGGATGCCGTTGCATGATATGCTGCAGACACAGTTTTGTTTTCGGCATACATGAAGATGTTGGCATTTTTCTAGTGATAATACTGCTCCTGAGTATAAGCACCATTCCTGAATATTTAAGAAGAGGTTGTCCAGATTGAGCGTTAGGTTTTTTGTTTATTGAGGGGGATAATTAGGAAGAAATCATCTGCATAGGCACTGAATTCTATTTCTTTTTGCAGACTGATGGTGTTTGCTAGTTTATTATAAGCAATAAGGAAAAGGATGACCGAAATTGGTGATCCTTGGGGAATGCCGTTAAAGAGTGGGTAAGGACAACTAATTACGTTTTTAATTTTGGTTTGAATTTTCCTCTTGGACATAAAGTTACGGACGAAGTTTATGATTTTTGGGCCTACTTTCCAGTTAATTAGCTGGTCGACAATAGTGTGCACGCCTACTCTATCGAAAGCCTTTTTATAAATCAAGGGCGATGATAGAGGTGTGCTTTTTGGTTCTCAAGGATTTGGTTATCAAATGATCTGCAAGAAGCAGACCGTCTGAAACCGATTTGCCTTGTTTAAACCCTGATTGGTTGTGTTGAATGAGATTGTTTTTTGATACAAACCACCAAAGATGTTTGGCTATGATTTTTTCCAATGTTTTTGATAAACAGCAGTTTAGTGAGATTGGTCTATAATTGGTTATTAGTGTTTTGTTTGAGTTAGGTTTTAGGATAGGAATGACTTGGCTAGTTTTGTAAGATTGAGGAATAAAGTTGTTGAAAATATTGTTGAAATGGTCTGTGATTCTGGTTTTTACTGAGTAAGAGATGCAAACCCCATCATACAATGGGTGGTGTGGAAGTACCTTAAGAATAATTAATTCAAATTAAAGCGTGCCGCTTTGTGGTAATATTAACCGTTTTTATACCATACCCCCATACACCCTAAGAACCTAAAAAATTTGTTGAAACAAAATCGTATTTAAACAATTTCTTGTTGGACAGAATACTTTGAATATATCGAATATAAAAATATTTTTGTTTTTACTTTTACACTTTTGAAGTCAGGTGTATAGTCAGTTGTTCACTCTGCCAAAAAAAGCGGGAAATTGTAGGCAAACTTTGAGCCAGTGCAACTTTAAAATAACTTTTGTAATGGATAATATTCATCAAGGTATGTAGAATGTAAATACTGCACGAAATTTTAATTTGTATATGTTAATTGTTTTTTTTGTGTAATGATTGTTTATGTCCTAAAATAAAGAAAAGTTAACCCATGTGTGCGTCTATTGTAGAGTGGAAACTAACTTTCTGTAAATTTCTGCGAAATTGTAATTATAATAAATTACAGCTCAAAGTATGTATTATGATTACTTTTTCGAATTTTTCCCAGGTAAATTTATATTATCATTGATTTAATCCAAGTTTGACTTCTGCCGCACCTCGCTTGTGGAGGCTTGGGCGAAAAATAATCGAAAGGCTTCTGCATTTTCGCTTAATCAAGAAACAAAATTTTTATACCATACACCCATAGGGTGAAATGGTATATTAAAGTCGCCAAAATGTATGTAACAGGCAGAAGGAAGCATCTCCGATTCCACAAAGTATATATATTCTTGATCAGGATCAACAACCGAGTCGATCTAGCGTCCGTATGAACACTTAGATCTCGGAGACTATAAGAGCTAGAGCCACCAAATTTGGTATGTAGACTCGTGTAGTATGTAAATATATAGAGTTAATTGAAATTTCAACCACGCCCCCTTACGACCCCAGAATTTACATAAAACTGTTTTTCTTAAAAAGCATAGCAGATAGAGGCATCAAATTTGGTTTATATACTCGTTTAGTTAGCGCGCAAAAAATAATTGTTCCAACTTTTTGCCACGCCCCCTTCCGCCCCCGTAATTTACAAAAAACAAAATTTCTTTAAAACTATGACAGCTACCGACATTAAATTTGGTATGTATGTATGCTTAATAGACGCGCAGATATTGACTATTTAAAAATTTTGCCACGCCCATTTCCGCCCCTGCAAATTAAACTTCTCGAAAACTAAAAAAGCTAAAGTCACCAAATTTAGTATGTATACTGTTAGTATGCGCGCAGAATATATATATTTTAATATGTTGCCACGCCCACTTCTGCCTCCATAATTTAGAAAAAACCGATTGGCTCTTGCAATTTTTTGACAATCGCGATAAAATTTGTCAGACTAATAAAACTTATTTATTTCTATCAAACTACCAAAATGATTGATTGAAATCAGACTAGAAACATGCAAAATATACATACGTATATACGTATGAACGGCAGAATTGGCCGTTGGCTAGTGGCGGCGCTAGAGTGCTGGTGTGTGTGTAGAGTGAGCGAGATAGCATATGGTTTGGCATGTTGTAGTGCCCAGTTTCTGCCGTTAGTTTTCTTTTTAAATTTTAAGGCGTTAGTTTGTATTTCCGTAGTGGTGGGTAATTGTGTCGATAAAAATGATCAGCTGAGCTTAGAAGTTCGATAGCTTTACTAGTGCAACCCTAGCAAAGTAGCATCATGCGCGATCACATGCATTGGTCACACTCTTTTCTGACGAACTTCCGCCCTGGCTAGACGCATAAACCACGCTGCTCCTCCAGAAAAAAAATATAAAATTTAAATCTGAAATTTTCTTGGCCATCAAGCCAAATTGTTAATTAAATATTAATCTGGAGCATATAGGACAACAATTATTGTGGAGTTTTGTGAATCTTATTATCGTAAGTTAATTTTTGTGGATATTTGAATCGTTGGAAGTTTCTAATAAGTTCTTTTGAAAACTTAGACATAATTAAATTGAATGCTGAAAGCCTAAGCAAGGAATTTCATATTCGAATTCCGAGAATTTGCCAGAAATAATTTTTGAGACACCGTGGGCGTAAAAGCTGCACACCGTGAAGGGCACAGAGACATTTCGACAAAGTCGACCAGCTTGGAATAGCCGCCCGAATCGGATACGGGCAGAGAAAGTTTCTTCGTTGCGGATTGAGAGTCCGTTAGACCGAAATTGTTGCATAGGATTGCCAGACGCTTGACTTAACCTAACATTTTATTCCTAAGCATCATCCAGCGGACGACGAAGGCCTTCGACGGACCGGACGGATGGGTAAGTCCTAAGTTCTTGACATAAATCATGATCGATCTGGTATTTCCCTGTTTGTATGCAAAAAGAATACGAGTTCAGTGTCAAATAATCAGCAAATAAGAAAAAACTCTCTCAAGTACAGTAAAGCTAAGAAGAAAAGATTAAAGAAAAAGAAAATTGACAATCAGTGTTGAAAAATTGAAACAATATTAAGAATAGCCTTTGACTGTGTGAGCGAGCCTACAGTTATTTATAATTAATCTCGTAATTTAAGTGAAAACTTCCAAATTCCAATTAACCTTTTCATTTTTGAATATCTATAAGTTTATATATATCCACCTTACAATTAAGATTCACAAAACAAAACATATTATCCCTAATTTGGCTTTTGGATGCCTGAAATGATCCAATTATTTAATTTGATTACCGTATATTATAAGAATCATCATTTTAGTTTAGTCAACTCGGATTATGTTTCCGACTTATTGAAGTATTTTGGTATTCCGTAACCCTCGTGAATAAATATCATTTGTAATGTTTGGGTAAAAGTTATGTGATCTTCCTTGTAGCGAAATGTGAGCGGTGAGCTGAATTATTTTGGGATTTTCCAGAATCTTGCGAAAGGAAAATCATTGGTTGGGAGGGTTTAGACGCGAAGCTATAATAACATCCTCATAGCTTCCCTATTCGTGCGATACTAATATACCCTTTTTCTCTATCCTTCTAGTTCATCTCTTTTGGTTAAATAATTGTGTAATATTCGTGCTCTAGGGACTTTGTTTTATTTTATGTACTACGGGTGTATTGAGTAATGCTGGTCCAAAGAACCCCCCCAAAGACTGTTTGCTAGCCGACAGCCAGAAGTCCCACCCGGACCAAACTTCTCGATACACGAAGCCCGTAGATGAGTTGGCTTTGGCCTAATTTGTGGTACTCTTGCCCATCATAACATCTGATGATTAGGGACTGCGAGAGAGACTACCTATATAGGCTGAACCTGACCTCTTCTTGGATCAAAGAAGATTCTTTGACTAAGAGGGGATGTACATGATCTGGATTCATTCCGGGTTGTGTACATTACATAATTTTGGCGCCCAACTAGGAGGCTTGTTAGACTTGTATACAGTGTCTCGGTTCAACCGTGTTTCTTTATAGGATTCAGGCTGAACTGAAGGGTTCAAGAATTTCAGGTTCCTTTTTCCTTCTCCTACTTCTTATTCTATCTCTTAATAAAATCCCCAGCCTTTTTATCTATCCTTTGCTATCAAAAATTTTTATTTTTCTTTCATTTCGCTTTCTTTTGTATTCACGGATAGTTGGTTGAGTGACTTATTCATTAGGAATGCAGATATTTGGAGAATCCGAGTTCTGACCAGTGATAAGGCTCTTGAGCATTAATCGGTGAATATACTTAGAAACATATACAAACTCTACAAAATAGTAACAGACGTATATTATAGGCTGTGTTTTTCTTGGAATTCGTTAATTTTTGATTGTTTCGATTTTACGACCAGAAAGCACAATAGGCTTGTGATGTCGGCGTTAGCATTGTAGTTTATTGATTCCATTCATTTCTTGTAATTACAATAGAACAAATGCTTCAGCGGATGTCAATGAATTGACTGCTTGTTCATCTGGAATGCAGAGATTTGGCTAGGCCCGAATTCTGACCGATGATACAAAGTGAGTTCAGTTTATGATGTTGGTTGAAATTAGTCTTTTTGTTTTGGATTTGATATAGATGATTAGGTCTAGAACGACAAGTTTTCTCTATCCCTTCACATATAAATTTCTGAGATTGAACTATCCATTAGTTCAATTCTCCCTCTATATTAGTACCGCACCTATAATTTTGCTCACCCTCACTTTCAAAACAAGGAAGATAATCGTTATATGATATAATATATTAAAACAAATTAAATAAAGTATCTAAAGTAATTTTTGTGGAAAATAATCAATATGCCAGTAATTCGGAGTAATGAAGAATTGAGTGTGCTACCAGAAGCAGAATGTACCATTTGCTTGAAAGCATTATTAGAAACAGAAGAGCTTAAGATTACTAAATGTAATCATGTTTTTCATCAGGAGTGTATAGAAAATTATATACAAGAACATCAGGAATGTAATTTTTGTAAGAAATTATGCCACCAGAAAGATTTAGTCCATTTTATAATGTCAGATCAAGCAGAGGGTCCCATAGTTAATAAAAACAAGAAAACCCATAATACTAGAGCTCAATCACAATCAAGCAATGTAGCATCTCCGGCTAGTCAGTTAAAATCAGGAGGTAGAGGTAGAAAACCCAAATCTTCTACGGCACGTAAACCGGAGAACTCGAATCAACAGCGTTCAGCTCGGTCACAGCAACAATCAATTTCAAATCGAGCAGCTGAGATAAATGTTAATTCAATTTATGAGAGAATGGAATATTTAATTGATCAGAGATTAGGAAATTTGAATTTAAATAATTCAGTTGGACGATCTAACAACCACGATGATCGCGTTCCAACCCCAAGATCAGATTCAGTATCACACCATTATATTAATCCTGGAAAAGCCGCCCAATTAGTACAAAGTTGGGGTATTAAATTTGATGCGTCTCCTAAAGGTCCTACAGTATCAGAGTTTCTATACAGAATAAAAGCATTAACTGTAGACAACTTTCAGAGTGATTTTACACCGGTATGCAGAAATTTACACCTACTGTTAACCGGAAGAGCCAAGGAATGGTATTGGCGTTATCGAAAAGAACATGACGAAGTTATTTGGGAAGAATTTTGTATGGATTTAAAACAAGAATACGACGATTTTAAGGATGATGATTTGATTCTTGAAGAAATACGTAACCGAAAACAAAGGAATGGTGAAGCATTTGATGTTTACTATGAAGACGTAATGACTTTGATATCGAGATTGGTAATACCTTTGGAGGAAAAACGACTCGTACATCAGCTACAAAGAAACCTGATTTCGGAAGTACGAGAAGCTTTATTATACGTTCCAATTGAATCGGTATCTAAACTTCGCCAGTTGGTGCACCGCCGAGAGCAATTTCTCCGTGAAGAATCAGGAAAACGCATTACGAAGTACACAAATGTTAGGAAGAATATCGCTTTACTCGAAGAGACAGACGAAAATCCCGAGGAAGAAGATATTCAACCGGAGTTAAATGCAATTCAAGTCAAGGAAAAAAAATACATTTGTTGGAATTGTGACATCGAAGGACACAGATGGGACATGTGCTTAGAAGAGCGCCGCATTTTCTGCTACGGATGTGGAAAGAAAAATGTCTACAAACCACAATGTGATGTATGCCTATCCCGTTCGAAAAACTCCAATCAGGGCCCATCATTCCGTCGCAGCCGAGTGGACCCTCAGTAGATGTCAAGAATAACACAGCGACGAACAACATAACACCAGATTTGACAAATAAAATTCAGCCGTATCCCAGACTACCATACCATCAACGGCTGCAAAACTATTTAGCGATTCGAGATAAAATATTTGCACAGGAGGTTGCAACTTGCCAGTTTATGAGAAGTCGCTCAAGCGAACGTCTGCGTGGCTTTTGGAAGAAAGTAAAAGATGTCCAAAAACGAATAATAGCGTCTATGATTAACGAAGCCGCAGATGGCCGTTTCTACGCTCCAGTAAAGTTTCTCGAATTTTCTGAGCTTGGTCTATTGGATACTGGAGCCAATATCAGTTGTATCGGATCAGATTTAGCAGCAAAAGACTGGACGAAATATCCCGGATTTTCAACTATTGTTTCAAGTGTGGCCACAGCAGATGGGAAAAGACATCCAGTTACCGGAACAATAAGAACAGAGGTACAATACGAAAGCAAGCGAAAATCTCTTTCTCTTTTTATTATCCCGTCATTAGCAAAACGAGTTATTTTAGGAATCGATTTCTGGAAATCTTTTGAGTTATGTCCAGAATTTTCATACCGTTGTAAGACTAGCATATTAGATAAAAATATTCACTCGATTGATGACGAAAAGAAATGTTTATTAACCCCAGAGCAAGAAAAAAGATTAAACGATGTTATTCAATTGTTTCCGGATTTTAAACAACAGGGATTAGGCCGAACTCCACTTATTGTTCATGATATAGAGATCAAAGAAGCAACTCCAATCAAACAACGCTTCTATCCTGTGTCGCCAGCGGTTGAAAAGTTGATGTATAAAGAAATCGACCGAATGTTGGAAATGGGAGTGATCGAGAGAGCCAATAGTCCTTGGAGTTCTCCTATGCGTCTGGTTATAAAACCCGGAAAAGTGCGATTATGTTTGGATGCAAGAAAAATAAATGAAGTCACCAAAAAGGACGCATATCCGCTGCAAAACATAGATGGAATTTTCGCGCGACTGCCCAAAGCAAACTTCATAACAAAAATTGACTTAAAAGATGCCTACTGGCAAATTGCTCTTTCAGAAAAATCCAAACCCATAACAGCTTTCACGATACCCGGCCGCCCCTTGTACCAGTTCACTGTAATGCCATTCGGATTATGCAACGCTTCGCAAACCATGGCACGATTAATAGACGATCTAATTCCAGCAGATCTGAAATACTGTGTGTTCGGATACCTAGACGATCTCTGTGTGGTGTCAGAAGACTTTGATACTCATTTAGAAATTCTAATTCGTATGTCTCAGCAATTTAGAAAGGCAAATCTAACTTTAAATATAGAAAAAACAAAGTTTTGTGTTACAGAAGTGCCATATCTGGGCTATATTATAGGAAGAGGAGGAATTTCAACAGACCCTGCCAAAATAGAAGCAATAAAGACTTGGCCAATTCCGAAAACGATAAAGCAAACCAGAGGTTTCTTGGGTGTTGTTGGTTGGTATCGTAGATTCATTGATAATTTTTCTGATATTACATTTCCGATAACCCAATTGCTAACTAAGAAAAAGAAATTTTTATGGACACAGGAAGCTCAAATTGCCTTCGAAAAACTTAAGGAAAAGCTTACCTCTGCACCGATCTTGATCAATCCAGACTTCAATAAGAAATTCTTCGTGCATTGTGATGCAAGCAACTATGGCATCGTAGCAATGTTGGTACAATTGGACGAAGAAGGAGCTGAGAAGCCTATAGCATTTATGTCGAAGAAGTTAACAACAGCTCAACGAAACTATAGCGTAACAGAACGCGAGTGCTTGGCTGCTTTGGAAGCAATTGAAAAATTCCGCTGCTATCTGGAACTACAAGAATTCGAAGTCATAACCGACCACGCCAGTTTAGTTTGGTTGATGCGACAATCAGATTTGAAAGGAAGACTCGCGAGATGGGCCATGAAGCTGCAAGGTTATAAGTTTGAAGTAAGTCACCGACGAGGTCAAGATAATGTAGTACCCGATGCCTTGTCCAGAATGTTTTCAGAGGATTTGTGTACTTTGGAAGAACTTCGCCCCTTAGTCGATTTGAACTCTCCTAGTTTCAGTGACGAAGAGTATCAACAACTAAGACAGAAAATTGAAAAAGAACAGGAAAGATACCCGGATTTGAAAATAATAGATCAATTTGTTTATATACGCACGGAGCATGATGATGGAACAGAGTCCAGTCAAGTCAATATTTGGAAATTATGGATTCCACAAAGTTTGTCCAAAGAAATTATAAAACGAGCTCATGAAGACACGATATCTGCTCATGGCGGAATGGCAAAAACTTTGGAGCTCATACGTCGGACATTCTTTTGGCCTGGCATGGTGGTACAGGTGCGTGATTATATACGAAACTGTGAGACGTGCAAGTCAACGAAAGCACCTAACCAAATCTTAAAGCCACCAATGGGTAAGCCCGCAGTATCAGAGAGACCTTTTCAGCGATTATATATTGATCTTTTGGGACCATATCCGAGAAGTAAACGTGGTCATATTGGACTCCTGATAGTGGTTGATCATTTATCGAAGTATCATTGGCTTCAACCCCTTAAAGTATTTAAGAGCAATGTGATTCAAGAGTACCTGCAGGATAATATATTCTTTAGATACGGAGTTCCCGAGATATTGGTTAGCGACAACGGATCACAATTCAAGGCAAGCGAATTTAATGCATGGTTGACGACGTTGGGTATAAAACATATATATACAGCAGTTTATTCCCCACAGTCGAATGCCTCTGAGAAGGTAAACAGATCCATAATTGCAGCAATACGCGCCTATCTCAAAGAGGACCAGCGCGAATGGGATCTACACATACCTGCTATAAGTTGTGCACTAAGGAATTCGTATCATCAGAGTATAGGATGCTCTCCTTTCCATGCTTTGTTTGGCTTCGACATGGCCACACATGGTTCCCAATATACTCTTCTCGAAAAGATTAACATGCTAAATGAGTCGAATAACGTGTTGCGAAAAGACGATCAGCTAGCATTACGGCGTAATTTACTCAAGAAGAATATAGCACAGGCAGCGGAGCAGAATGCAAAGGTATATAATCTGAGAACCAAGGAGGTTAATTTCAAGGTAGGACAAGAAGTCTTTAGACGTAATTTTGGACAGAGTAACTTCCAAAAATGCGTTAGTGCTAAGTTAAACTTGTTGTGGCTAAAGTCTCGAGTTCGAGAGAGATTAGGAAACTGTTATTATGTGTTAGAGGATTTAAATGGTAAACTGCTAGGAACCTATCATGCTAAGGACATTAGGCAGTAACTGTCTTTTTTCAGGTTAATACTCCGAAGCAAGCTCTAGTATTATCCTGTGGTTGTAGTGCCCAGTTTCTGCCGTTAGTTTTCTTTTTAAATTTTAAGGCGTTAGTTTGTATTTCCGTAGTGGTGGGTAATTGTGTCGATAAAAATGATCAGCTGAGCTTAGAAGTTCGATAGCTTTACTAGTGCAACCCTAGCAAAGTAGCATCATGCGCGATCACATGCATTGGTCACACTCTTTTCTGACGAACTTCCGCCCTGGCTAGACGCATAAACCACGCTGCTCCTCCAGAAAAAAAATATAAAATTTAAATCTGAAATTTTCTTGGCCATCAAGCCAAATTGTTAATTAAATATTAATCTGGAGCATATAGGACAACAATTATTGTGGAGTTTTGTGAATCTTATTATCGTAAGTTAATTTTTGTGGATATTTGAATCGTTGGAAGTTTCTAATAAGTTCTTTTGAAAACTTAGACATAATTAAATTGAATGCTGAAAGCCTAAGCAAGGAATTTCATATTCGAATTCCGAGAATTTGCCAGAAATAATTTTTGAGACACCGTGGGCGTAAAAGCTGCACACCGTGAAGGGCACAGAGACATTTCGACAAAGTCGACCAGCTTGGAATAGCCGCCCGAATCGGATACGGGCAGAGAAAGTTTCTTCGTTGCGGATTGAGAGTCCGTTAGACCGAAATTGTTGCATAGGATTGCCAGACGCTTGATTTAACCTAACATTTTATTCCTAAGCATCATCCAGCGGACGACGAAGGCCTTCGACGGACCGGACGGATGGGTAAGTCCTAAGTTCTTGACATAAATCATGATCGATCTGGTATTTCCCTGTTTGTATGCAAAAAGAATACGAGTTCAGTGTCAAATAATCAGCAAATAAGAAAAAACTCTCTCAAGTACAGTAAAGCTAAGAAGAAAAGATTAAAGAAAAAGAAAATTGACAATCAGTGTTGAAAAATTGAAACAATATTAAGAATAGCCTTTGACTGTGTGAGCGAGCCTACAGTTATTTATAATTAATCTCGTAATTTAAGTGAAAACTTCCAAATTCCAATTAACCTTTTCATTTTTGAATATCTATAAGTTTATATATATCCACCTTACAATTAAGATTCACAAAACAAAACATATTATCCCTAATTTGGCTTTTGGATGCCTGAAATGATCCAATTATTTAATTTGATTACCGTATATTATAAGAATCATCATTTTAGTTTAGTCAACTCGGATTATGTTTCCGACTTATTGAAGTATTTTGGTATTCCGTAACCCTCGTGAATAAATATCATTTGTAATGTTTGGGTAAAAATTATGTGATCTTCCTTGTAGCGAAATGTGAGCGGTGAGCTGAATTATTTTGGGATTTTCCAGAATCTTGCGAAAGGAAAATCATTGGTTGGGAGGGTTTAGACGCGAAGCTATAATAACATCCTCATAGCTTCCCTATTCGTGCGATACTAATATACCCTTTTTCTCTATCCTTCTAGTTCATCTCTTTTGGTTAAATAATTGTGTAATATTCGTGCTCTAGGGACTTTGTTTTATTTTATGTACTACGGGTGTATTGAGTAATGCTGGTCCAAAGAACCCCCCCAAAGACTGTTTGCTAGCCGACAGCCAGAAGTCCCACCCGGACCAAACTTCTCGATACACGAAGCCCGTAGATGAGTTGGCTTTGGCCTAATTTGTGGTACTCTTGCCCATCATAACATCTGATGATTAGGGACTGCGAGAGAGACTACCTATATAGGCTGAACCTGACCTCTTCTTGGATCAAAGAAGATTCTTTGACTAAGAGGGGATGTACATGATCTGGATTCATTCCGGGTTGTGTACATTACAATGTTAAAACAATTTAATAGATATACATACATTTGGTTTTCGAAATTTTAAATATTTGTTTTACCTGGTGTATGGTATACCCAAGTCGGCGGGACGACTTACTTCATTTAATTTTATTTTCAGTACAAATTTTTATTTGGAAAAATAATTTTGCTCATATATTAAGACATTTGAATGTTGACTGTAGCACGCTACAAAGAAAGAAACTGCCAAATGAAACGAAATGTTACCGTAACCGTCAATTATATTGGCTCTTATACATTTTTCTTTTATTCTCTATATATGAACCAATATTTATAACAACACAAGTCAATGACATATATGTATCTCTCATTAAGAGTAATAATTGACAAAATGAGCATAAGAAAGAAAAAAATACTACTTTTTTACTTGAATTCGGGTGTGAATATTTTAAAGCGGATTTTGGATAAATGCATAATTTATTTAAATTAGCTCTATTTGATGGGTTCTATATAAATATATGGTACAATAAAAACTAGAGGGCCGGGGCTAACTTCGACCGCGTCAAAGTTTGTATACCCTTGCAACTTTTTTAGTAACTCTTTTCTTACCAATAGCCATCAAAGAGGAAAAACGTTTTATCTAAAAAGGCTTATATTTGCGAAAGAACGGCCTACAATCTTAGCATAGGAAATAACGAAGATATTGATCAAAGTCACTGTTTTCCACCGATGGTTCCTATGGGAGCTATAAGATATAGTCACCCGATCTTTATCAAATTTGGCACATTCATTAATAGATATATTAAACTAACAAATGTTTAATTTGAAAGCAATCGCGTTAAAAGTAACAAAGTTACTGACAAAAGTCGCTGTTTTCCACCGTTCGTTCCTAGTATTTATTTATTTATTTATAAGCTATTATACATAAGGGATTATAATATAATAACTAATATTAAGATGGGGAGTGCTAGCTTGGCCATCGACTCGACATGTTCATTATTTATTATTTATTTATTTATTATTTATTATATAGAGTTGTATATTTTTAATTGTTTTAAGAACCTAAAGATGATATTGTTGTTGTGTGGGGTAGGGTTAGAGAGGAGTTGGAGTGGTTGGGTTAGGGCAAAATGACCTAATCTAATATTAAGGGCTTGGGTGCATTGTTCGAAGATGTGTTGGACTGTTAGTTCCCTTCCGCAGTTTGGGCAGGAGGGTTTGATTTGGCTTTTTAGGATGTGTGTGTGAGTTAGGGCAGTGTGGCCAGTTCTCAAACGAGTGAGTATGTTGCATTCCGATCTATGTTGGGAGGATGAATGTCGTACGGGTTCCTTATGTGGGTTGCATTTTTTGTACCAACTATGGTCAAACATATCCCAGTCAGCACATTCGATTTCTTTCAATATGTTTCTAATATTTCGCCACATATCTAGTGCCGCACCAGGTATGACTGTGGTACATGAGGAACGTGCAGCAAGTTTGGCAGCTGCATCTGCGAGATCGTTTCCTTTAATGTCCATATGCCCTGGGATCCAGAGAAGTTTTATTTTTTTGGAGTGTCGGATGCAAAGATGGCGTATTTCCGTCACTATGCAGTTTTGATTGTAGGAGTTTTTTACACCAAGTAACGTAGATAGGCTATCGCTGCAGATTACAAACTTCCCTCGTACTTTGGTGGCGTATTGGATTGATTTTAGTACGGCAACTGCTTCTGCTGTGAAGATTGAAAAGTGTGAGGGCAATAGTCCGCAGGAGATAGTCAATCCGTTACAATCGACGACTGCGAAACTAGTGGAAGTGCCCGTTTTAGAGCCATCGGTGTATAGCTGTTTCCATTTGGGATATTTACTAATTTCAGAGGCGTACAATTGGTGGTATATGGCCTTGTTAGTGATGCTCTTTTGGAAAGAGTGTAGCGTTAAATTGATGGAGTCTACAGGCAGCTTCCATGGCGGGGACGGGCTGACTTTGTTCCAACGGTATGGGGTTTCCAGCTGGTGTCTTTTGTAAAAACTGACGCACCTGCGGATTGATGATAAGACTTTGTGTCTTTTGTTGTGTTTAGCGGCTGTCAGGAAATCATTGAGAATAATTGGGTTGGTTGTGCACAGTATTTTTGGGATCAGTTTGTATGGCAGTTGAGCAACTCTCGTAGGCACTTCTGGAAGACCCGCTTCGGCTAGTAGACATTTAGTTGGTGTTGTAGGAAAAGCTCCGATGCTCCGAAGTTGGAGTGGGCGCACCACCCATAAATTGGCAGTCCATACTCAATTTTAGATAGGATCAAGGCCCTTGTTACATGTATGAGCGAGGTAGGATGGATATGAGATTTTAGGGATGTCAGGAATTTTATAATATTAAGGCGTTTGACTAAGTTAATTCTAAGATCTTTACAGTGTTGCTTAAAAGTAAGTCGATTGTCGAAGGTGAGGCCAAGAATTTTTAATGCTGTTACTTGTTGAACAAAGTTTTCTCCTGCAAATGTGAAATAATTTACATTTTTCCAGGGCTAAAGTAGCTCCTGAGGACTTTCCCCATTGTTCGATGTCTGTAAGTATGATTTGAAATGTATTGAAGAGGGAATTTAAGTCCTTACATTTACTAAATATAATAGCCTCGTCAGCATAAACTGAAAGCTGGATCTTTCTGTGTCGTAAGACAATATTGTTTAAGGATTCAATGGCAATCATGAATAAAACTACTGAGAGCGGTGACCCTTGAGGGATACCATTATGTAGTTTATGGAAGTAAGTCAGATTGTTGTTAACTCTGACTCTAATGGAGCGTCCCGTCATGAATGCCTTCACAAGATTGAAGATTTTCGGACCTACCCCCCAGCGAGAAAGTTGATCGAGAACAGTGTGCACTCCCACGCGGTCGAATGCCTTTTCAAAATCAGTTGCCAAAATGAAGACATGATTTTTCGAAGAAAGTGCATCAGACGCGTAATGGTGGATATGCATCAGTGAGTCCATGGTGCTGTGTTGAGGTTTAAAAGCGGTTTGATGAGGGGAAATGAGTTTATTTTTGGTGACAAACCACATAATACGTCTGGCTAGTATTTTTTCTAAATTTTTGCTCAAACAAGGTAGTAGAGATATGGGCCGGAATGAAGACAATTCGTTGGGAGGTTTATTGGGTTTTAAGATTGGTATGATGGTGGCAGTTTTCCAGACATGAGGATATTTCCCAGTACTAAACATTAAATTGAATAATTCTAATACTTTGTTTTTGGGGAGTTTCCGAAGCATTGCGTAGGAAATACGGTCGAAACCAGGGGTTTTTCCTTTTGTGTGCTGAAGTGCTAGCTCCAGTTCTTTATAAGTTAAATTAGAATCTAAATCAGTACTGTCTGGAGAGATGTGGGAGGGCTGATAAGATAGTGAAAGAGTTCTGTATTTACATGATTTGAAATCGGAAGAAAAGTTGTTGTCCATAGAATAGGAGGACCACATACGACCGAAGGAATTTCCAATGTCAGCTGAGATATTTAAGTCTATGTTGTTTTGGTCTTTGATTGCTTTGAGAGGGACTGGAAAATTGCCGATTAATTTATTGATATCAGTCCATATTTTTTTTTGTAGTGGAACGGGGGTTAATGTTAGCGGTAAAGTTATGGAAGGCAACTCGTTTAGAAATTTTAGCTTCCCGTTCAAACAAGGCTCTGGCTTTTTTATATGCGATTAAATTTTCTATCGTTTGGAAACTTTTGAAATTGTGCCAGAGAGAATTGTGCTTTTGGTTTCTTAACTCATTCAGTTGGGAGTTGAGCCATATGGGTTTACTGCTGTATTTTTTTGGACGGGTTTGCGGGATGGCTACATGAGCTGCAGTTCTGATGGCTTTAGTTATTCTAGTTGTGGTTAGATTAAGGTCGCTGGATGGCGTGAAGGAAAATAGTTTACTGCATTCTGATTGAAAATAATCCCAATTCGCATAATCTGTTATAAACTTTACATTAGGCATACATTTTTCGGTTTTAAAATGGGTCTGAAAGACCAATTTTATTGGAAAATGATCACTTCCAAGTAAGTTTTTGTTGATGGACCAATTGCAAAAGGGGAGTACAGGTGAGGAGATCATAGTTAAGTCAATAAGGGTTAATGTGTTGTGGGTGGATGGATGGGGGATCCGTTGTTAAGTAGAATTAAATTTGTTTTATTTATGACATCTTCCATCTTTAATCCTCTGGCGTTCTGAGAGCTGGAGCCCCATAATGGGCTCCAAGCGTTAAAGTCGCCGGTGTACACAATTGAATACCGCGATAATTCAACGATTTGTATTAGATCATTAGCAGAGAAGCTGATATTAGGGGGTAAGTTCCTACTTACCCTTAATTCCTATTAAGAATAGTCATGTTGGGTTGGGATAATATTTCAATTCCTATAGAACAAGTAGTCGTATTTAGTGGAATAGCCTTGTGAGGAATGTTCTGGCGTATTAGTATTCCAACTCCGTGCTTAGCATTAAGATTGTTTGCGCTATTAAAGAAGTAACCTAAAAAAGGTTTGGGTGTAGGAATATTATTGCTGTTATGTATTATGTGTGTCTCCTGTAAGCATATAATATCAGGTTTTTGTTCCTTTATTAATAATAATAGGTTAATATAGTTATTTACGTAGCCGTTAATGTTCCATTGTAGGAAAGAGAGAGTCATTGAAAATGTAGAGAAGAAAGAGTTGGGAATAGTTAATATGTATCAGAATCATCAGAGTCTCCGATAACAATTTTTTTGGGAGGGGGTTTTTAATTTGTTTTGATTTGAAAGGTTAGAGGTAGATGGTGTATTGTTGTTAAAATGAGTTTGTGTGTGTGTTCTTTTAGTTGTTTGTTACTTTCAGGCGAAATGCCTGCAAGAGCACCATCGTTAGGTGCATCGAGTTTTGATTTTTATACCATACACCCATAGGGTGAAATGGTATATTAAAGTCGCCAAAATGTATGTAACAGGCAGAAGGAAGCATCTCCGACCCCACAAAGTATATATATTCTTGATCAGGATCAACAACCGAGTCGATCTAGCCATGTCCGTCTGTCCGTCCGTCCGTCCGTCCGTATGAACACCTAGATCTCGGAGACTATAAGAGCTAGAGCCACCAAATTTGGTATGCAGTCTGGTGTAGTATGTACGCTTATCGAGTTTGTTTCAAATTTTTGCCACGCCCCCTTCCGCCCCCGGAATTTACAAAAAACCGATTTTCTTAAAAAGTATAACAGGTAGAAACATCCAATTTGGTTTGTATACTCGTTTAGTTAGCGCGCAAAAAATAATTGTTCCATCTTTTTGCCACGACCCCTTCCGCCCCCGGAATTTACAAAAAACAGATTTTCTTAAAAACTATGACAGCTACCGACATTAAATTTGGTATGTAAGCTAGCCTAACAGACGCGCAGACATTGACTATTTAATCATTTTGCCACGCCCATTTCCGCCCCCGCAAATTAAACAAAACTGATTTTCTTGAAAACTAACAAAGCTAAAGTCACCAAATTTAGTATGTATACTGGCTTAGTATGCGCGCAGAATATATATATTTTAATATGTTGCCACGCCCACTTCCGCCTCCATAATTTAGAAAAAACCGATTGGCTCTTGCAATTTTTCATCGCGATCAAATTCGGCAGACTAATTAATCTTATCTATTTCTACCAAACTACCAAATTTTAATGCGGACTAGAAACATGCAAAATATGCGTATGAACGTATTTTGCTACGCGATGCATAAGGACAGAATTGGCCGTTGGCTAGTGGCGGCGCTAGAGTGCTCATATGTTTGTAGAGTGAGCGAGATAGCATATTGTATGAGGCATTTTAAAACAATTTAATAGACATACATTTGGTTTTCGAAATTTTAAATATTTGTTTCACCTGGTGTATGGTATACCCAAGTCGGCGAGACGACTTACTTACTTCATTTGTGATGTTTTTGCTGAATGGGCAGCGACGTTACGCCTTTGGTGGTCTGTGTGTTTATTGGTTTGGTTGTGGATGGTTTAGTATTTTCGTTATTATCTCTTATGAGCGTAGGAGTAGGGTTGACGCTTGTTATGTTTTTATCAGTTCTTTCGTTTCTTTGGTGAGCGGCTGTCGCTACCGACGAATAAGAAGGGGCACTAGAGAGCTTCGGAGTGCTTGCTTTGTATATTGTCTTGGCTTTGCGCATTGTGCACTTCTTTGTTGTCTTTATTTTTAAGATTTCCCTATGTTGCTGGTATTTTGGGCATTGACGGGAAGAGGAGGGGTGTTCTTCGGTACAGTTAACGCATTTTAGCTGTGTGCACTCAGTTGGCGTGTGGGGGGGTAAGGCACAATTGCCACAGAGAGCATCATTTTTGCAATGTTTGGCCGTATGGCCAAGTAGTTGGCATTTTTTACAGCGCATTGGGTTGGGGATGTATTCACGTACCTTTACTGAGTGCCAAGCAATATCGATTTTGCTGGGGAGATGATAGAGATCGAAGGTGAGAAGAATAACTCCAGTTGGTTTGGGGGTCATGTCTGAAGTTTTGGTGAATTTGTAAATGCCGCTGACTTTATGTGCTCTTAATTCTTCCAAGATTTCCTCATCGGGGATATCGGAAAGGTAGGGGGCGTAGATGGTACCCTTGACCTGATTGAGAGTGCTATGAAGCTTGCATTTTATTTCGCAGATGCCTGGAAGCGAAGGGGAGTTGATGAATTTGTCCACCTCACTTTGGTTCTTAACCAGTATGAGTAGGTTGCCGTCCCGTAAATCCGTGACTGATATAATGTTTTTAGACAATAGACGTAATGCCTTATAAACAGCAATGCAGGAAAATTCAGACATTTTTTTAGGGTTATTTATGGATTCGATAACTATATATTTAGGGTTTTCAAGGGTAATTGAAGGGAGTTGGGGGAAAGAAAAATCTAGCATCGGAACTGGCTTTTTCTTTTTTGGTGGAGGGATATCAGAGAGCAAAGCAAACTGATTGCGCCTCGGGCTGTGGGTCCGGGGGGAGGGCCCCATAACTGAGGTGCTTGGTAAAGTTTTCTACAAGCTAAGGTACCGTGAGAAACACGTGTAGAGTAATGAATAAGATGTGAAAAGAACACAACAGACCGCGGAGGTCGCGAAAGAAGACACCGATTATGCTCTGTTAATAACAAGTAGTGCGTCTGCTCACAACGAAAGCTAGCCGAAGACTGTCGTTCCTAGTAGTGACCCGATATTTATCAAATTTGGCGCAGTCGTTTATAGGTAAAATAAATTTACCAATAGCTCAGAAAATACCGAATTTAATGAGAAAAGTCACTGTTCGTGACTTTGCCGTTTGTATGGGAGCTATGTGATGTAGTAGTCCGATCCGGCTGAATCCGAGATATACAACGCCTGCAGTATATACAAGCCGACATGCAAAATTTCAGCTTTGTAGCTCTTACGTTCTTGGAGCAGTTTGCGCTGATCCAGATGGACGGACATGGCTATTTGAACTCGTACCGTCGTGCTGATCAAGAATATATATACTTTATATGTTTGAAGATGCTTTTCTCTATGCGTTGCACATTTCTGACCAAAATTAATATACCCTTTTAACAAGGGTATAATAAAATAAAATAAAACAAAATGAAGCAAACTAGTCGTTCCGGTAGTTTGAAAGGTACCGAACGCCATGCCTCCAGCCCTAGCACCTAACCGACGGGATCTAAAGGTCTATGTTGATAAGTGTACTGACGTGCATTAGGAGGTTCGTGAATAGTATTCGGAAGTCGGCGAGACGACTCACTTACTTTATTTATATTTACAAATGCACGTGATAATCATACAAATCAAATCATAAATGTGTGGTCGTACATTAAAGGTAAGAATCTAGAACTCCTTCCGATAATTCAACAATAGAGGTTGTCGTAAGAAGCCAAGAAGCCCTAAATGAAGAACAAAAGAAGATTAGACCTATGACTGAAAGGCTGCTCCTTGTTTACGTATGTGCCAGCCCAAGGGCTGGGTAAAATTGTTCTCAGATATGAATGTGTAGGGGAAACACAAATTTGCCAGCCTCAAAGCAAACCGAAATAGTGGTTGACCATTGAAATCCAAAAATACGCACAGGGATTTCTATTTATCGATTCAATTGTCATAGTTATAGTTATATGTTTTTCTATTTTTGTATGTGTTAAAAACGAAACGAGAAACCTAATCCCCAACAATAAGATTGTTTTGTACTTTGAGCTCTCCTTTAAACTAATCTTTACGTATGAAATTTGTATCAATAGCACTCAATCTATGAGAATGTTGGTGCATGTGTTTCTTTAGGCAAAATTGAAATACCATTTAAATGTATTGGTAAATGCTGATAATTGAAATTACAATAAATTACAGTAAAGGGAAATAGTTTTCGATTCTTAAGAATCTTTAGTCAACAAAGGGCAAATATTTTAAAGTTTAAACAATTAAATTAAACTAAACTAAATAAATTTTACATTTAACCATAACACATTTTAAACTATTGATTGATTCAATAATCAATTTGTTTTTTAACTATTACTATTAAAGAGATAAATAAGGCATAGGTGAATAGGGATTCCGGGCGAAGGAAGAATAACCCAATCTTCATTCGTTGAATTCAAAATATTAAAATGATTTTATTTACAAAAACTGTTGTTAAAAATACTTATTCTAGTGACCCACGTTTTCGGGGGTTGAAAATTGTTTATTATTTTTGCTCAGCGTTGGCCACTTGATACCGCGCCGCTGTTATAATCTTAAGTGTTTTCCACACAGTGTGGATGCATGTTTTGATTTTAAGCAATAATTGTCAAATGAATCTTTATGACTTATTTCTGTGTTATGTTTTTGTTTCGTTTTGTATATTTCTTGGTGCACCTGATTTGGTGAAGCCATTTCAGATGAACACGATGTTTAATCTTAAACAATAGGTATTTGCAAATATGATTAAAAGTAACCGGCAAAGTGAAGCTTTGTCGACCCCTTAAATTATACATATTTTTGATTAGCAACCGAATCGATTTGGGTAAGTCCGACCCAAGGTAGACTATAAGACCTAGAGTCTAATTTTTAGCAGGGACTCTTCCGCCTCTGTAGTTTGAAAAAAATTTAATCGTATTTACACTATCGCAACAAATTATTTGTACACATATTTGTCAATTGTCATTAATATCTATAAACAAATGTAGTAAATAATAAAAAAATTAATCTTTTATAAAAGAGTTGTCTGCTCCAGTTGATTTCCATAAGTATCTTCTATGTTGTTTGTTTGACAACGCAGTTCACTTTCAGTGTATTACTTGCAAAGGGAGAATTAAGGAGTCTGTTGTGAAAAGTGATGGTTTTAAGAATGTATGAAGGAAGGTGCGGACATTTATGCGGCTGGTTCTGATGAACTTTATGCTGAGTGTACGAGTCTGCCAAACACATTCAACTTACAGCACACAAGCAGCGCTTGAGCCGATTTATTTTGACTGTAACTTGTGTTCTATTTATCCGATCAGATTTTAACTTTGGGAATTAAAGTTTTATATCCAATACTATCATATTGGTTAATTTCATGGGGATACTCCAATTTCTTCATCTATGTTTCTTCTAGAACTATATCTTACCCGGGTTATAAGTAGCTCAAATACCAAGTTTCATCAGTATAGCTCTTAAGATGGCTGAGTAAAACGAACACGCACCGACGGACGGACATACGAACATGGCTATATCGACTCATCTTCTCATGCTGATTAAGAATATATATACTCTATGGGGTCGGAAACGTCTGCTTCTGTGCGTTACAAACATCTGACCAATTTTATAATAACAATTTTTTTATGAATAACTTGGCTATTTTTTGTCCAATTTCGATTAAATTTGGTATTTTGCTGGATATTAATATCGAATTTAAGTGTGCCAAATTTGTTTGCACAAGGTAGAAAATTACGGGATATAATCGGTTTTTTTTTTTAAATTACGAGGGCGGAAAGGGGCGAGGAAAAATTTGAAAAAAAACTTGATCACTTTACATACTACATGAGTCTATATACCAAACTTGGTAGCTCTAGCTCTTATAGTGTCCGAGATCGTCATTTATGTCTTTAAATGTTAGAAAAGTCTCGCTTGAGTTATTGACTCAGGTTAACCTGTCGGAGCCGGGTAGACGATATACATTTATGTACATCCATTCATCCCTTTAATTCTAATTCGATGTTTTACTAACTATGCATTGCATTACCTTTTTCGAGTGTTCTGAAAGCTAATGCATTAATATGTAATTTGTACCAAATAGAAAAATGATTCATTCAAGCACTAAATGTGACTAATTAGACATCCCACAAACATATATCAAACATTCGTGTGCTATTGAAAAAGATCTTCATGGTAAAAAGATTCAATTTGCTGCGAAGTTCAGTCATAACTTAGTTAGATAACTTAGTACCAACACGTATTAAGAGGTTCAGATCCTTGAAAGATAATTTGGGATGCTGATCGTGATAGTTTCAATTATTTGTTCAATTAACAGTTACTGGCATAACTATTTGCCAGCAGACACTTATGCTTTATTTGCTCTTGTACATATGTATTTATTCTATTCATATACTTACAAAAAAATGTATGGCTTGTAGCTCTCCGCGTACTGGTGAGCTAATCTTTCAAGGGATTAGAATCTACTATCTTTCCTGTGTAATCTATGTACAGGTTCCAGGAAATTCTGTTTACTCTAGTCGTTTGATAAGATCAGCAACATGATTATTACATCATTTATGTATGTGGTGAAGTGAAATATCAACATCATCAAAGTATATCTAACAGGCAGAAAGATGCTTTTTCGACTACTTAAAGTACTTACATACATATATCAGCATCACCCGTCTTCAATGTGCACACATAGATCTCAAGAGCTAGAGCTACGCTCGCAAATTAAGATTGTTTTTGGAGGAGACGTCATCGTTAACTTAGATTTGCATATATTAAAATTTCTTATATTATTTTGTTTAAGATTATTCGAATTTCTACCACTGTATTTACATTAACATATTCTAAAAGCTTCTGTTACATGGCTCATGAAGAGCTTTTTACTCGTGAAAACGAAATATAAAAAAGACTTCTTTCTGGAATTCAAAGAGGAGAAGACTTATTTTTCCTTATTCCACTCCACATGCTATTGAGCATTGGAGTTTTGTACCATCGGCAACTGGGCAGACCAAACATTGGCGACCGTGACAGAACCTTGCACTTCGCAAGTCCCAACATAAAAACTTAAAAACTATATAAAGCCGTTTATTCGTTCATTTGATTGCATTCATCGTTACATCATCTTGGACACTCATCATTGGACTTCTTCACCATTACATAATCAACTTGGATAGTCGTCATCGGACTTCTTCATCATTGGCCTTTGGGAGACATATCATCGTGGGACATTTACATTGGAGCCCTATCAACCAAGTCAACTTGAGCGTGTAAATTTACATTATCAATTTCCACTCAAATTTTGACTCAATTGCCACTCATTAGCAATCGTAAAGCTTTCACATGCTTTACACTCACATGTAAAACACTCGTAAGCTTTAACACGTGCTAAATATTAAGCACAGCAGAATAAGTACTCAAACTGACATATAGAGAAACAATCTACTTATAAAGCTCTTGAGTGAAACTTAATGCATTTGAGTGTTTTTTATACCATACACCAATAGGGTGAAATGGTATATTAAAGTCGCCAAAATGTATGTAACAGGCAGAAGGAAGCTTTTCCGACCCCATAAAGTATATATATTCTTGATTAGCATCAACAGCCGAGTCGATCTAGCCATGTCCGTCCGTCTGTACGTATGAACACCTAGATCTCGGAGACTGTAAAAGCTAGAGCCACCAAATTCGGTACGTAGACTCGTGTACTAGGTAGAGTGATCAAGTTTATTTCAAAATTTTGCCACGCCCCTTTCCGCCCCCGAAATTTAAAAAAAACGTTTATCTCAAAAACTATTCCAGCTAGAGACACAATATTTGCTATATGTATATATTTGCTTAGTAAATGCACACATTTTGTATTTGTAAAAATTTTGCCACGCTCTTTTCCGCCCCCGTAATTTGAAACACTTGATTATCTCCCGTATTTTTCTACCTTATGCAATTTGGCACACTTTAATTTGATACTAATTTCCATCAAAATACCAAATTTCATCAAGATCAGACAAAAAACAGTTGAGTTTTGCATATAAACTTTTTTCCATAAGGCCGGAGTTGGTCGTTGGCTTAAAACTAGAACTCATTTAGCTCAGGTTTAATTAATTTCTAACTTGCTACATTTCTTTCGTTAAGGGCCCAAAATGTCGTCTACCTCTTAGACAACAACGGAATCAACTGCAATCTAATATTCAAAGTTCAAGAGCTAGAATCGATCTTGAAAATTACCCTATTATATTAGATTGTCAATCTTAAATTGTTGAGTCGTATTTTAAACAGGAATTACAAGTTCTAACCAATTTTGAGAAGCTAGATCCAGCAGACGCGAATCGGGCAGAGATAGAAAATCTTTTTATCGAAACAATGGCAATAATATTACGGCGCATCGTCGCAAGTAAAAAGGAAAAACCAGAAGAACTTAGTTTCTTTAATTTATCGACTTATCATGGTGGTCATCATAATCGGCTTTCATCCCTCAAATTACCTAAATTCGAAGGCAAATATGGGGAATTCAAAAAATTTATTACTTCATTTACAACTATGGTACATGAAGACAACTCATTGTCCAATGTGGACAAATTTAACTATCTAATAAGTTGTCTATCTGGCCAAGCTCTAAGCGTAGTCTCGTCATTTCAAGTATCAGACGAAAATTATCCCAAGGGCCTAGATCGCCTCAACGAGCGATATGACAAGAAAGTTCTTATTTTCGTAGAACATATTTCAAGTTTATGTAAAGCCTTTTTCATAGGCAGACGCTGTTACCCTACGTACAATTTTGGATACGGTTTCAGCACTCCGCGGATTATTGTTGTCTGTTGGGTCTGAAGCTGATGTATTAAACGCAGTACTCATTCATATTGTTATGTCAAAAATTGATCTTGAATCCAAACAGGCATACGATCGGGTTCAAGAATACGATAAATTGCCAGACTGGGCCGACTGTTATCAAATTCTCAGTCGACACTGTCAGTATTTAGAAGGGTATCGCGAAACCGACAAGATGAAAGACCCGTCAGAGACAAAATTCATAGTACTTCGAAAGTATTTGTTGCAGCCCAAAGTAGATGCATTCAATGTCAGTCAACTGAGCATGGTTGTCCAGTTTTTATTTCGCTACCTTTTATTGAGCGATTTAAGATTGTTAAAACAGCGTCACTTTGTTTGAATTGCCTCATTAAGGGTCATCAAGCCTCAAAGTGTCCTTCATTGAATAGATGTCGACATTGTGGAGGTCTACATCACACAAACATGCATAAGGATTTAAACGTCCAGGGAAATTATCAACCAGATGGACCTTCTATTCATCATCAATCGCAACAAATCATTCATAATACACATGAGGAAAGTAAAACATTTGCAACATCTATGTTGACTCGCCAAGCTCGGCGGGAATTGCTTCCAACAGCAATATTTCTTATTCAAGACAAACTTGGTGAGTTTCAGCTTGCAAAAGCATTACTTGATTCGTGCTCTGAGCTTACCGTTATAACTGAAGAATTAGCTAAAAGGCTTCAGCTTTCGTTTCGTTACGATAATTATGAGATTCCTGGAATGGGTGAAATACGTACACATATGAAACATTCCGTATCTACCAAAATTTGTTCAAGAATATCCAGATGAAGGGAATATGGAGTTTATTGTGACTAAATCTTAGCTAATAAGAGGTACTTATTTAGGTCTATTTTTCAGTCCACAATTTTCTATGGCGCTCCTGTTTGGCCCGATATTGCTAATTGTAAGACTCATATTCATAAAATTCAAGTGCTGCAAAACAAAATATTAAAAATGATATTAAATCTTCCCTGGTATTTATCCACTTTGGAGTTGCACAGTATCGCCAAAATAAAACTAGTCGTAGAAAGACTGACTAACTTTGATGTCCTATGTATCTAGATGTCTAGATGTACTTCTTCAACTTATCCTCATATTCAAAATATTAATTTAAAAATGTTAATTGTAAGTCCTTAGTTTTTAAGTTAAAAGTTTATAGGGTTTTTGTATAAATTTTTCCCTTTAATTATTATATTGTATATAAGTTAATTCAGTACCACTTCAACCCTCGCGGAGATAAGACGTGCTATTACCCGATCACCAAAACCCAGTTTACACAAACAAAACAATAAGCTCACCAGCAAATCTTAACAAACAAATTTCAACCGCAAAACAAACTAGCAAAAAACCCAAAACAAACACACGCTACAAACAGCATAGCCGGGCTCAAGCCCACAATAACAACCATGCACGAACCACCGGACATAAGCAGACCAATTGGCAATTACAACAACAGCAAACTAGGCGAACCCAAATACATTGTTTTGAAACGAAAAGACAACGGTTCTCTCAAAGAGATTTCACCGTTTGCTATTAAAAAAACAATAGATTATACTTGCGGAGGAGAAGTTAACTCATGTAAAATTACAAGAGACGGCTCCCTTCTCGTCAAAACAATCAACAAACTGCAAGCATTGAAACTTCTCAAGCTTACCAAAATTTTGAACACGGAAATTATGGCAACAGAACACAAAACACTCAACTCAACCAAAGGTGTGATATATTGTAATGAATTACGCAACATACCCGAAACTGAAATTCTTCAGGAATTAAAGTCACAAAATGTAATCGAAGTAAGGAAAATATTGAAAAGACAACATAATACTACTTACCAAGGAGGTGACGCCTCCAATACACTAATAGAAACCGGACTTACCACATTACCCTTCGAAACACACAAACTACCTGAAACGATAAAAATTGGCTATGAAACAGTCCGCATCCGACCCTATATACCACTTCCACTCCACTGCAAAAAGTGCCTACGTTTTGGACACCCTACTTCCATCTGCAAAAGCAATACAACATGCAAAAACTGCTCACAAGAAAAACACACAACGGATCAGGAACTATGCAACAACCCAAAAAATTGTTTAAACTGTAAAAACAACCCAGAAGTCGACAGCCAACATTCCCCTCTCGATCGCAAATGTCCCACCTTCTGCAAACAACAAGAACTAACCGCCATAAAAACCATAGAAAAAGTCGATCACAAAACTGCACTCGGCATATACTATAACAGACAAGGTCAACAATTGAGAAACACCTACGCTCGTACACTCGCACAACCAACACCACTCACACAAATTCAACACCCACACTCACAAACCACTGCACTACAACAACAAGAAGCCCTCTCTACGCCCAGCCCCTCAAGAAACAATTCACCAAGCGCACCACAACCAAACGAAACACTTCCACACCAACATCAAGATTACACACCAATAGCATCAGCAAACATGGATATTGACCCAATCACAGAAAACACCCCTTATACATCAAATCACACTGGCGATCTAAAAATTAGAATCTTTACCAAAGGCAAAGGTAATCAACTTTCTACTAACTTTAAGCCCACGAAAATAAAAACAAAAACCAAGCTACCCAACCAAGAAAACAGAGACCAAACCGCAAGCAACAGCGACAACGAATCTATCTAAAACAAAAAAGAACCAAACTTAACTTTACTACTTAACCTTAACTCAAAGTCAAAACAAATTAAAATAACAATGCTAAATATTATACAATGGAACATGAAAGGATACACAAACAACTACAATGAACTTCTAATTATAATCAACAAACACTCACCACAAGTTATTTGCCTCCAAGAAACTCACATTTACAATATACCATTTCCTATACCTATCCCAATAAATTACCAAATGTACACCAACAAAGCCAACAACCGATTTGGAGGAGTAGCAATACTAATTCATAAGTCTATACAACACAGTCTAAAAAACCTAACTAATATCTTTGAAACCATCGCAGTAGAAATTATATCTCAAACAAAAATTAACATTCTGTCAACATACATACCTCCAAATAAAACCTTCTCACTAAACTCCCTAAATAACAACTTTGGAACCCTCTCCACGATCAACTTGTCTTAGGCGATTTCAACAGCTGGCACCATAGCTGGGGATCACCTAAAGACCACCAAAAAGGAAGACTTCTAGCCAAATTTATTCTAAACTCAAATCTCACGATACTCAACAACGGCTCCCCAACCCACCTCTCAACCCACAACACATTTACCCACATTGATCTATCTCTATGCTCCGCACAACTTACCCCTTACACCACCTGGAAAACCATCGAAGATCTCCATGGAAGTGACCACTTCCCAATCTTAATCTCCATGTCTCCTCAACAACAATCAACTAACAGCCAACTAACCCGCCGCTTCAAAATCAAAGAAGCCAACTGGGCATTATTTACCAAACAAACTGAACAGGCAAACCATCACACACCTACCAGCACAAATATTAATAAAGAAGCTGCAGCTATCAATAAAATAATACTGCAAGCCGCCCACAACAGTATCCCACTAACATCCACCCACCCGCGCAGGAAAAACACTCTTTGGTGGAACAAAGTCCTGACTGAACTAAGAGCAAACAAATTCAAAACCTTGAATAATTTCAAACAAAATAATAACATAGACAATCTACTTAAATACAAAAGAGCTAATGCACTTTTCAGGAGAGAACTAAAAATATAAAAAATTAAAGCCACAACAGACTTTACTACCACCATTAACCCTAACACTCCCCCCGACAAAATTTGGGCAAATATTCGACGACTTTGCGGACTCAATCCAACTAAAACCATACACTGCATCACAGACACAGCTAACAACTCTTTTACAACTGATACAAAAACTATATCACAACTATTTGCACAATACTGGTTCGATCAATCTAATGATAAAAACTTTAGCCAAGAATTCATTGCTAACAAGTACGCGAACAAACGAACAAACTACATAACCCACTCAGATAGAACTACTCTCAGCATTACACTCCCTCAAAGGAACAACCCCTGGCCTTAATAGAATAGCTTACCCTATGATTAAAAACACCTCAATCCCAGTGAAACACCGAATTGTTAAACTCTTCAACAACATCTTTAATAACTATCCCCATACTAAAACCCAAATCTGACAAAACACTAATTTCCAGCTACCGACCAATCTCACTTAACTGTTGCCTAGCCAAAACACTTGAACAAATAATAGCCAAACGTCTATGGTGGTTTGTCACCAAACACAACCTAATACATCCTAACCAATCAGGCTTCAAATACGGCAAATCAGTTTCAGACGGTCTGCTCCTTGCAGACCACCTGATAACCAAGTCGTTAAGAAGCAAAAAGCACACCTCTATCATTGCCCTTGACTTCTCAAAGGCCTTCGACAGAGTTGGCGTGCACACTATAGTAGACCAATTAATCAGCTGGAAAGTAGGCCCAAAAATAGTATCCTTTGTCCAAAACTTCATGTCAAACAGAAAAATCAAAATTAAAATCAAAAACACGATAAGCTCCCCATATTCTCTATGCAACGGCATTCCCCAGGGATCCCCAATATCGGTAATTCTCTTCCTCATCGCCTATAACAAACTTTCAAATATCATCCACCTTCAGAAAGATATTCAATTTAGCGCATACGCCGATGATTTCTTCCTGATAATCTCCCACAAAAAAAAAAAAAAATCCTAACCACAACCTTGACACACTTCTCGAACATCCACAAGTGGTGCCTATACTCAGGAGCCCTACTATCCCCGCAAAAGTGCCAACACCTCCACATATGCCGAAAGCAGAACTGTTCTTGCACCATATCATGCAACAACACCCAAATTCCCACAGTTCCAAGCTTAAAACTCTTAGGACTAACAATAAACAGCAAATACAGATGGCACTCACATATTAAAAATATGCAACCAGCGTTAAACAACAAACTGAATGTTATCAAATGCCTAGCAAGTCCCAAATTCAACTCCAACACACACACACTGATCAACATAACAAAATCTATATTGATTTCTAAAATAGACTATGCAATATTTATCTACGGGCACGCACCAAAATCAACGCTCAACAAGCTTAAATCTTTGTTTAACGCAGCAATACGCACATCACTTGGCGCCCTACGATCAACACCTATATCAAACTTACTTTTGGAATCGAATATACCCACAATAGAACAACAGAGAGACCTCATTACAGCCAAAACATACAAAACACTACTTAACAGTTCAAATTCACCACTCTACAAACATATTAAGCAAAGTACCAGAAGTAAAATATATAAAATATCATCGACACTAGAAAAAATTATACTATGCAAAGAAAACCATATCCCCTACGTCCCGCTCCCAAACAGAGCAATAACCCCCCCATGGACTTTCCCTACTGTTATAAACACTACACTACAAAAATACAGCAAACCCAACACACCGACGAGTATTTATAGGCGGCACTTCCTTGATCTCAAGGCTAAATACAAGAATCACACATTTATATATACAGACGGCTCGTTGCAACACAACACTGCTACCTTTGCCATCACCACCGAAAAGGAAACCTTACAAAGAGGTTTACTACCGCACTTCACATCAATACTATCAGCCGAAACCATAGCCATTCTTGACGCAATTAAACTAATTCAAAGTAGAAAAGGTAACTTTGTAATTTGTTCGGATTCTCTCTCATCTATAAAATCTATCGGGAACATTGACAACAACAACTTTTACCCAACATTAATTAGGAATCTGCTTACCAAATCTGCACCCAAAATAAAACTACTTTGGATCCCCAGCCATTGTGGCATTGAAGGGAACGAACTTGCCGATTCAGTAGCTAAGTCCACAATCTATAGTCCGTTACATTGCACCCCCAACTTCAACACTAAAGACATCGACAAATTTCTTAGAAACAAAAATATTCAACAACTTAGGAATAACATTGAACACTGCAATAGATGGTACCAACAAGTCAACACTAGCCTAACAAACTCAAGACACTATCTAAAATCATTTAGCCAGAACATAATAACACGTAGAGACCAAATAAAAATAGTAAGGCTTAGACTAGGACACACACGGCTCACCCAACAAGTATATATCGACCCCAACAACATCACCCCATGCCCAAACTGTTTATGTGTAAGTAACCTCAACATTACCCACATCCTTAAAGAACGCCCAGCAACCCAGCACCTTAGAAACCAAATTTTCAAAAATACCTGCCCCCTTTCCATTCTTTCAAATCCCACGCCAGAAAATACATCCCTAATAATACAATTCCTTAACCTTTCACAAATATACCATTTATTGTAATTATAAGTATGTTAATGTGTAAATATCTAAATATGTAAATACGTAAATGTGTAGGTAAATATGCAATTTTGTAGATATAAATGTATGTAAATACCAAGCCGAAGGCCTTAGCCGTCAGCGCTTTAGTTAATAAGCTAGTAATAATTTTAATTATTATTAACTTTATTATAAATAAATAAATAAATATAAGTTAATTTCTCTATTCCTCCATTATATTTAAGTAGAAAAGGTTACTGTGTGTACCTGTACTCTTAATTTTTATACCCTTGCAGAGGGTAAATTGGTCAGATGTTTGTAACGCACAGAAGGAGACGAGACCCCATAAAGTATATACATATATTCTTGATCAGCATGAGAAGCTGAGTTGATATACCCATGTCCGTCTGTCCGTCCGTCCGTCCGTCTGTGCGAATACGTTTTACTTAGCCGTCTTAAGAGCTCTCGGGCTGAAATTTTTTTTCGGGGTTTTTTTATTACCCGGGAAAAATAAAGTATGAAAACCATCAGGATCGGACCACTATATCATATAGCTCACGAAGAACTAGAAGAAACATTTTCATAAAAATCGGAGTATGCTATGAAATTTACATATGTGATTGTAAAATAATTGTAAAATAGAGAGTAAAATTGTTTTGTTTGTATATTGATGAATTGAGTTGCAGAAAACAAATTTTGAACATGTAAAATTATTATTACCAAGGACTGCAAGGGTATATAAACTTCGGCATAGCCGATGTTAGCTTCTTTGATATTTTTCTATGTAAGTCTCACTCACTTGTGCAACTATAATTCTTCAAATAAAGTGATCCTTGTAATTAAATTAAATTAAATGAAATACATGAAATTCAAAATAAAGATATTTCGTTAACTTCAGAAGAACAACCATGTCAAACTCACTTTCAGGTGCACACACAATTCCTGGATTCAGGGCGCATACAGGTTCGTTTGCCGTTCAAGGAATCGCCTGAACAACTTGGAGACTCGTTGTCCTGTGCAAAAAGACGTTTTCTTCAACTCGAAAGACGGCTTGCATCGCAACACCGATTAAAGGAAAGGTACATCGATTTTTTAGATGAATATCTTAAGTTGAATCACATGGAGGTAGCTTCGTTAGACAATTTGCAATCGGGAAATCATTACATTATTCCTCACCATTGTGTTCTTAGACCGCAAAGCTCATCAACTAAACTTCGCGTAGTATTTGACGCTTCGTCTAAATCATCATCAAATATATCATTAAATGATATACTCATGGTTGGTCCTACTATTCAACAAGATCTGATCCTAACATTACTCTCGTTTCGTTTGTATCGCCATGCCGTTACAGCTGACATAATAAAAATGTACAGACAATTTCTCGTCGCACCTGAGGATAGAAGTTTCCAACAAATCTTGTGGAGAAATTCACCCCAAGAACCTATTCAACTATTTCAACTGAATACTGTTAACTATGGGACGTCGTGCGCTCCATTTCTCTCAATCAGGTCCTTAAAGTTCTTATCAGTTCTTATTACCGGGGGTTTTGTACGTCGACGATATACTCTTTATGGAGCTGACTCAATCGAAGAACTCAATGCTAAGACGAATGAAGTTACCAAATTGCTCTTCAAGGCAGGCTTAGAATTGACAAAGTGGAATTTTAGTGGGGCACCAACAGATTATGAATATAATCTCAATATTGACAATAGTGATGTCACCATGGCTCTTGGCATGTCGTGGCTGCCAACTGAAGATCTTATATTATTTCGATTTGATCTTCCATTAACTGCAATACCAACAAAGCGAAAAATAGTAGTGTGAAATCAATGGATTTTCGGATGCCTGAAATCGAACGTATGGGTGTTGCATATACGCAAGGGTCTTGGACAACGGAAAATATGTAACATCATTGATCATTTCGAGATCGAGAGTTGCGCCCACTCAATCACAAAGCATACCTCGTGTAGAGCTTTGTGCTTTCGTTTTACTCTGCCAAACATGGACTAAAATCAAACACAAATTAAATTGTCTTGTCAGCAAAACATATTTTTGGACAGATTCAACTGTCGTTCTTCATTGGATTAAAATGCACACATCAACTCTAAAATGCTTTATTGCCAATCGCGTATCAACCATACAAAGTCAATCGCAGGATAGTATTTGGAGTCACGTGCTTGGAAAGGATAATCCAGCCGACATTGTTTCACGTGGCTGTGCAGCGCGCGATTTGATGCAGACAATTTAGTCTCATGGACCAAGGTTCTTAACACTTGATGCATTACATTGGCCGAAATCTGAAAGAAAGGCAGATTTCGAGCTGAAAGAATTAGAATTGCGAAACACAATTGTATTGAAATGTAGCACTAGTTATAAAGAAAAGAGCATAGTTGAGCAGATCATTAAGGACTATCATCGTTTCGTATGATTGTGAGAGTCTTAGCATACGTTTTACGAGTTTTCAACCGAGTCCCTATTATCTGCAATAATACGATAAATGCTACACTAAGCATTTCAGTAGAAGAATTTAAATTGGCTTTTAATCATACAATCTCTTCCATGCAGAGTGATGTGTTTGCGAAAGAACTAAAAGACACATATACAGGACGAAGTCTGAAGCCGGAGCTTCAAAAATTAAATCCATTCATCTCAAATAAACTTATAGGCTCTCAAAATATTCGACATATCCGTGTTGGAGGCCGTCTTGCAATAGCTGACATACCATTGGACGCTAAAATGCCGTTATTGGTTCCTAAGACTCATAATTTCACTTATAAATATATTGAAGATCTTCACTTGCGAAACCTTCACGCGGGGGATAAGGTTCTGATAGCGATTCTGCGCCTAACAGTATGGATTGTAAATGCTCGCGAATTGGTCCAAAAGTTTGTTACAAGTTGCACACATTGCTATCATTACAAACCTGTATTAATGCGACAAATCATGGGTAACCTCCCAGCTGACCGTCTCCTGACCGAACGCCCGTTTCTGATATGCGGAGTGAATCTATGTGGACCATTTCTTACTTCGTACTAGAGATGGGCATGGACTGCAATTTTTCGGTCCAGCCCAACACGGTCCAAAATTGAAAATCCCAAACACGCACACACACGCACGCTCCAAAATTTTGGAAACACGACCCAACACGGCCCAACACGAAATTTTTTACTTGATTTTTGTTTATACTTTTTTTTGTATATTTTATTAAATTTCCACGTTTTTGCGTTCAATTTTCAATATGTATAACAATCAAATATTATAATTTACAAGTTTTTGTACAAAAATAATAATTTGTCAAGGTTGGAGCTCGAAAGTCGAGTACGATGCTCATTTAAAATTTGCCCCGAGGTTGAAAACACCCTTTCGCTCGTAGCTGAGCTAGCTGGAATACTTAATACTCTTCGGGCTAGTACCCGTAGCCCTTTATTACTCGAGTTTTTCCAGAAACTTAATACATCCACAGTGGACGGTGATTCAGTGGCATTGTAGTTTTCTAATTCTTGTTCGACTACGGGTTTTTCTAACGAATTAGTTTGTTGACTGTCTAAAAATTCAGCAAATAAATGAGTAGGTGGTGTACTCCTTTTAGGGGGCGATTCTACAGAACTATTAACGGATTCCATACAGTCTACAAGCATAGCTGTAACAGTGGTCAGGACTTGCTCTTTTTGATCTGGATTTAAGAGGCTAATATGTTTAAACGGAGGGTATAAAAAAAGTCCTACGTAATGCACAATTGATGGCTGAAAACGTTTTTCTAACGAATTTAAAGTGTTACGTTTTATTTCTGTCATAACATCAGAATCCATTATTGAATATTGACAGTGTTTTTTAAGTTTTTCGTACCAAAGTACATAGATATGTATAGTTGGTTGTTTATCGGCACTTAACTGCTCTGAGCACTCTTTAAAAGGATTTAAAAATGCCAAAAGTAAGCCAATTAAATGAAAGTCAATTTCGGACACTCTTTTAAGCTCATTCTTTTGTAGGAGTAAGTTCTGTACTTCTTCTTGCATCTCGTAAATGCTGTTAAGCATAATATATTTTGAGTTCCAACGTGTCCTTATATCTTGCTTCAACGTTTTAGACAACTTATTATTTAGCTCAGAATGTTTAAAATATTTTACTAATTTTTTACAACTCTCGAGGAGTATTAGAACACCATGAACTGGATTTTTTTCTTAAACGTCATCCATTACCAAATTTAGGTTGTGACATGCACAAGACATACGTTTATATGAGCTGAAAGCGGAAACAACGTTGGCCCCATTGTCTGTCACTATGAATAAGCTTCCTAGCTTTAAGTTGTACTCTTCCAGAATTAAAGAAACTTGAGAAAGAATATTAACTCCCGTTTTTTTTCATGTTGAAATTCCTTAATACCAAGAATAGCTACCTTAAGCTCAAATTCTTCTGTAATATAGTGTGCGCTGACCGAAATATAGCTTTTCTGCGTGTGTGAATCTGTCCACATATCAGTTGTGTATGAAAGTTCTTCATTTTCCAGGGACTCCAACAGCTTAGTTTTTGTTTCTATATATTGCTGCTCTAAAACGTCCCTTGTGAGTGTTCTCCTGGATACAATCAGGTCTTCCACGTCTTGTTTACCAAATTCTGCGCCCGTATTGATTAGCTGCTGTGCAAATTCGCGAAAACCATTGCCTTTAAATATAAATATATTTTAGAAACACTATTTAAATACGCACACGTTATTTTTGCTAAGATCAGACAGTTTTGTAAGATTTTACATATCGCACATTAATAATTAATTGTGACAACTCTCACAATACCATCGATCGCAGCACTAACGCATGAGGTATCTCTTACCTTCTGTAACATTTAAAGGTAGCAGATCCTAAATCGAGCGTGGAATCGAACCAGGGATATTCCTATTTCCAAGCGAACACTCTATCAGCACAGCCACCGGGATACATTCGAAGCTGATGGCAATATTTCTTGATATTCTTTCCACAGGGGCATATCCTATTCGCTCTGCAAGCGATCCCTGTACCGGTAGTAAATGACTTAAAGCTTTTTTATCTATCTCGTTGGCAAAGGGTGACCTATTTCAAGCAACGCTTCTGGGAACTCTGGAAGCGCGACTATGTATATCAATTGCAAGAACGCTATAAGTGGTTGCATACCGAAAACAACATAGCAAGGGATCAATTAGTTCTAATCCATGAAGACAATCTTCCACCGCAATGCTGGATTACTGGTCGTGTGGTCGAAGCTATACTTGGGGCAGATGCAAGGGTCAGAATGGCCGATGTTCGATCCAAGAAAGGAATTATTCGCCGCCCAATCAGCAAGCTTGCTCCATTGCCTTTGAGAGATGACGTTTCTGTAAATTGAAGCAGTCATACTTCATCATCCAAGGGGGAGTATGTTGGAAGAGACGCCATCGTTAACTTAGATTTGCATATATTAAAATTTCTTATATTATTTTGTTTAAGATTATTCGAATTTCTACCACTGTATTTACATTAACATATTCTAAAAGCTTCTGTTACATGGCTCATGAAGAGCTTCTTACTCGTGAAAACGAAATATAAAAATGACTTCTTTCTGGAATTCAAAGAGGAGAAGACTTATTTTTCCTTACTCCACTCCACATGCTATTGAGCATTGCAGTTTTGTACCATCTCACAGTGGTCGGGCTTGTATGGAGCGAGCGTCCAAAAATACTTCTAGTGGTGTTAAAAATCTGAAACTTTTTCTAAAATTTAATAAAAATACAATAAATAATGAAGTAAGTAAGTCGTCTCGTCGACTTGGGTATGCCATACACCAGGTGAAACAAATATTTAAAATTTCGAAAACCAAATGTGTGTCTATTAAATTGTTTTAACATGCCTCATACCACATGCTATCTCGCTCACACTATAAACACACGAGCACTCTAGCGCCGCCACTAGCCAACGGCCAATTCAGCCCTGATGGATCGCGTAGCAAAATACGTTCATACGTATATTTTGCATGTTTCTATATGTTGTATAAAAAACTCCAAAAATCATTCATATTCAGCCCCCTACTAAAGTTATACACTCTGCTCCCTATCTAAATATAAAAAATAATGATTTTTATACCATACACCCATAGGGTGAAATGGTATATTAAAGTTGCCAAAATGTATGTAACAGGCAGAAGGAAGCTTTTCCGACCCCATAGTATATATATTCTTGATCAGGATCAAAACCGAGTCGATCTAGCCATGTCCGTCTGTCCGTCCGTCCGTCCGTCCGTATGAACACCTAGATCTCGGAGACTATAAGAGCTAGAGCCACCAAATTTGGTATGCAGTCTCGTGTAGTATGTACAGTTATCGAGTTTGTTTCAAATTTTTGCCACGCCCCCTTTCGCCCCCGGAATTTACAAAAAACAGATTTTCTTAAAAACTATGTAAGCTACCGACATTAAATAAGCTAGCTTAATAGACGCGCAGATATTGACTATTTAAAAATTTCGCCACGCCCATTTCCGCCCCCGAAAATTAAACAAAACTGATTTTCTCGAAAACTAACAAAGCTAAAGTCACCAAATTTAGTATGTATATTGGCTTAGTATGCGCGCAGAATATATATATTTTAATATGTTGCCACGCCCACTTCCGCCTCCATAATTTAGTAAAAACCGATTGGCTCTTGCAATTTTTTGACAATGGCCATCAAATTTGGCAGACTAATAAACCTTATCTATTTCTATCAAACTACCAAATTTGATTAAAAGCGGACTAGAAACATGCAAAATATACGTATGAACGTATTTTGCTACGCGATCCATAAGGGCAGAATTGGCCGTTGGCTAGTGGCAGCGCTAGAGTGCTGGTGTGTTTGTAGAGTGAGCGAGATAGCATATGGTATGAGGCATGTTAAAACAATTTAATAGACATACATTTGGTTTTCGAAATTTTAAATATTTGTTTCACCTGGTGTATGGTATACCCAAGTCGGCGAGACGACTTACTTCATTATACCCTTGCAAAAAGGGTATATTAATTTTGGTCAGAAGTGTGCAACGCATAGAAGGAAGCATCTCCGACCATATAAAGTATATATATTCTTGATCAGCACCACGAGACGAGTTCAAATAGCCATGTCCGTCCGTCCGTCTGGATCAACGCAAACTCCTCCTAGACCGTAAGAGCTACAGAGCTGAAATTTTGCATGCTTGTATATACTGCAGGCGTTGTATATCTCGGATTCAGCCGGATCGGATCACTATATCATATAGCTCCCATACAAACGCCAAAGTCACGAACAGTGACTTTTCTTAATAAGTTCGTTATTTTTTGAGCTATTGTCGTGAAATTTAATATTGGTGAGTTAATTACACATATAAACGACTATGCAAAATTTGATCAAGATCGGGTGACTATATCATATAGCTCCCATAGGAACGACCTTTCGAAAACAGTGACTTTGATCAATAACTTCGTTATTTCCTAAGCCGTTCTTTCGCAAATATTAGACGTTTTACTCAAAAAACTTGCAAGGGTATACAAACTTTGACGCGGTCAAAGTTAGCCCCGGCCCTCTGGTTTTTTTTGTAATTTTTATACCATACACCCATAGGGTGAAATGGTATATTAAAGTCGCCAAAATGTATGTAACAGGCAGAAGGAAGCATCTCCGACCCCACAAAGTATAAATATTCTTGATCAGGATCAACAACCGAGTCGATCTAGCCATGTCCGTCTGTCCATCCGTCTGCCCGTATGAACACCTAGATCTCAGAGACTGTAAGAGCTAGAGCCACCAAATTTGGTATGTAGACTCGTGTAGTATGTAGAGTGATCAAGTTTATTTCAAATTTTTGCCACGCCCCTTTCCGCCCCCGCAATTTAAAAAAAGCGTTTATCTTAAAATCTATTCCAGCTAGAGACACCATATTTGGTATGTATATTCGCTTAGTAAATGCACACATTTTGTATGTATAAAATTTGCCACGCCCTTTTCCGCCCCCATAATTTGAAAAACTTGATTATCTCCCGTATTTTTTTACCTTATGCAATCCAATTTGGCACACTTAAATTTGATACTAATATCTAGCAAAATACCAGATTTGATCAAAATCGGACAAAAAACAGTCGAGTTATGCATATAAACGTTTTTCCATAAGGCCGGAGTTGGCCGTTGGCTGGTGAGGGCGCTAGGGTGCTCGTATGGTTGAGTGAGCGAGATACTAAGATAAGAACCATATGAAAATGCATTTGTTTAATAAAGTTGAAATATTTGCTTTACTGATGTATGGTATACCTAAGTCGGCGAGACGACTTACTTACTTCATTTTCTTTTAAAACATTATCATAGCTGCAAAATAGCTCGGAAGAAATTTTGCTATTGACAAACTCTCTAATGAGCATGTTTTGGTGTTTTGTTAAATTCGCTTTCATTATAAGCGAAATAACTTCATTAGCACTTGCAAGATTTTTTCATCATTTCGAACTCATCGAAATCAGCAATCTCGGCAATCCGTCTTCTCTTGGTTCGGGTTGAACACTCGGAGAAACTAATTTTTGGGCGGCCACGTTTAATGCTACGATCAGGTGTAATAAGTACATCGGATTTAAATGTTCATTTGTCGAAAGCCAATCCGAATGCTTTTGCAAAACGAATGCTTTATTTCGCTTGCAGTTAGGCCAAAATATAGCAATTCTCTTGCAGCAGCAGTAATCAATGCGTTTTTCTAAGTGGTCCAAACACTCAGCTCCCACTATATAGCCATCATTCTCTATTCTTAATTTCAAAGATTGGAAAATGCTTTGAACCTTGATTGCACTTGCACCTGTCTCGGAACAGCACTTATTAAGTATATATATACGGTTAAACGCATTCGAATGAAGCTCCTATACAAATATAGTAATAAGAAATAATAATCATAAATTGAGATAAATAATATGTATAAAAAAAAAAAAAAATGAACAAATAAATAATAATGACAATCACAAAACAACACAACAAAACGCAGAAAGGCGAAGGCGGAGACAAAGACGATAATTGCAATACACATCACAAAAAGCACAGTTACACAAACGAAAAAAGGAACGAGAAAACGGCAAGACGGCTTTAGTTTTTTCAAGGTTACGCAGCGGCTAGCAAAAACTAGCAGCTGAAATTTGCTCAAAATAATCTGTAAATATAAGTTAATATTTCAGTATAAGTTTGATCGTTAATTTCGATTATGTTCACAATTAAAAGTCTAAGTAAAATTTAAGTTAACATATAAATTGTTAATGAAATTAAACCTATATTAAATTAATTATTAAAAATAAGCATAAAATACTGGGTTGAAAAAAAATTAAATATAGTAGTTAATACCTTTGTTTAAAATATTAAAACCTTCCATTGTTCGATCGACCTCAATTTAAATTGATTTAATTACTTTACTTGTAACCGCACTTACAAGTTGCGTGAGCTTCAAACTAGAGGTGGGCATGGGCTGGGCTTTTGTCGGGTACCCGTGGGTATGGGCTGGACGATCTAATTTCGGGTTGGGCGGGAGCGGGTATGGGTTAGGACGCTCAACCCGAAAAACCCGAAAATAAATTTAGATACATAAAAACGGAATTGTTAGACACTTAAATATTTTTCTTTCTCAACTTCGTGTACACTATCGATGTAATTTAAGTACTGTTTTGATGAAAACATAAGAAATACAAAATTGTATTTTTCATTTCTATTAATCCTTTATAAAAAATTTAATTTAAGTGCTGTTTTGAAGAAAACAAAGGAAATAAACAATTTTATTTTGTATTAAAATTTTTTTTATTTTTTTTTTTGGGCGGGCGGGTTGGTTTCGGGTTACAAAATTTTTTTAGCTTTTGGGTACGGGTAAAATTTTCCTCTTCGGCCCATGGGCTGGGTCGGGTTGGGTTGAAAATTTCGACCCATGCCCACCTCTACAAACAACCACTTTTTTTGCACTTTAACTTTTTAGCGCATAACTTCATATTCCTGCATATGGACGAGATTTTAATACAGCAGGAAACAACGAATTAGGAATTAAGTACATACATATATGGAGTTAATGTTTATAGGTTGGGGCGCATGTAGTGTACAGTGCTCCAGGTATATTGGATGCAAAGTTATAAGTGAGTAGTGAGCGGTTTTTTTTTTGCACCAAAACATTTAGGACCAATTCGAATGTTTTTAAGTTCAGTTTTTTAGATGGCCGATGCAAACGACCTTTTGAATAATAGGGAATAGCTCCAATAACAACTCAAAAATAGTTTGAGCGACTTTAATGTCTCATTTATGCATACACAAAGAGGAGAACGAATCAGAAAATAAGGTTAGCTACCAAAAGCGGTAAGGAGTACTACACAGTTCCTAGTTGCTATACATATAAGGCGAATCGTCCCGCCAAGAAGATCAACAGAATCGCATATTTTAAAAACACTTTCTGTATAAAAGTGGATGGTCAGATCCCTTGATTTTTCCTTTAAACCTAGAAAAAAGCATTTCTCTAATTCCACGACCGACAGAAGCAGTTGCTTGCTTAAAGTATCTATATTACTTATGCTGATAATGATATTATTCATCTTTAAGAACAGATTTTTCTATAAATCTTGGCCCTAAACTTTAGGAAAATATTAAAATCACAACGGTTGTATGAAAAGTATTATGTTGAATGAGATACTTAGCATACTTTTTTGGGCAAAATACGGTTTTTTGACCGTGGAGACGAGATGCTACGCCCATTTTCTCTAAAAATAATTGGAAAATATATTTATTACCTAATACAATGCAATGAGACTAAAAATTATTGTTAAGCATACATTTTTGATTTAAGTGCTCAAAAAACGTAAGGAAAGTGTAACAAAAACTTGCATGGGTATACAAACGCGGTCGAAGCCCCGGCCCTCTGGTTATAGTTTATTATACGTATAAACGACTGTGCCAAAGTTGATCAACTTCGGGTGACTGTATCATATCATATGTCCGACTGTCCGTCCGTCTGTGCACATCAACATCACGCCGCCATCTTAAGAGCTATCGGGATGAAATTTTATAGAAAAACATAGAATTTTTTTCAGAAAAACACAGAAAAGAAAAGAACTTTGAAGGGCGACTTTGAGCCCTCGCCCGAATGCATACATAGGATGCCGATTTTTTTTAGTTAAGCTAGGATTAGGTATAGAAAAAAAACTATAAATTAATTTTTTTGTTAGTGTTTTTTTCGTGTCGAATGGTTAAATATAATAATTAAATATAAGTAAAATTAATTAAATTTTGGAACTATGGAAAGGTAAAGGCAAACGGGCAAAGTCAGCAGAAAGAAAAAAAAACCATACAAAAAAAAAAGAAAAAAAGAAAAACAACAACTAAAAAACACTTATTTACATACATGGTTAGGATCAATATAAAATTACAGGGTATGCATATTCGGTGTTAGAATATTTTTTTATCTTTCTTTACTTTCCTTAACAACAGCAATACGGAGAAAGCGCTTTCGACGTTGGAGAATGAAGCTGTAAGTAATATGCACACATTATTTGTTTATGTACAAAAATATTCTTCACCCCTTGCACCTGCCCTTTTTCGTTAAAATCAATAAAATAATATTCCCAAACAAGCAAAGAGATTTCCCGTTATTATGCGTGGGCAAATCGTTTTTTTTTTGTATGTTCTTTCTTGGCTTAGCCACATTGCTAAATTGTCTGTGCGCCCAGTCTACAGCTGTTGCTAGCGTTAATTCTTGTTTTTTTTATACCCTTGCAAAAAGGGTATATTAATTTTGGTCAAAAGTGTGCAACGCATTGAAGGAAGCATCTCCGACCATATAAAGTATATATATTCTTGATCAGCACGACGAGACGAGTTCAAATAGCCATGTCCGTCCGTCCGTCCGTCCGTCTGGATCAACGCGAACTCCTCCTAGACCGTAAGAGCTACAGAGCTGAATGATTTTGCATGTAGGCTTGTATATACTGCAGGCGTTGTATATTTCGGATTCAGCCGGATCGGATCACTATATCATATAGCTCCCATACAAACGCCAAAGTCACGAATAGTGACTTTTCTTAATAACTTCGTTATTTTTTGAGCTATTGTCGTGAAATTTAATATTGGTGAGTTAATTACACATATAAACGACTATGCAAAATTTGATCAAGATCGGGTGACTATATCATATAGCTCCCATAGGAACGATCTTTCGAAAACAGTGAGTTTTGTCAATAACTTCGTTACTTTTGACGCGATTGCTTTCAAATTAAACATTTGTTAGTTTAATATATCTGTTAATGGCTGTGCCAAATTTGATAAGGATCGGGTAACTATATCATATAGCTCCCATAGGAACGATCGGTGGAAAACAGTGACTTTGATCAATATCTTCGTTATTTCCTATGCTAAGATTTTTGGCCGTTCTTTCGCAAACATTAGCCTTTTTAGATAAAACGTTTTTCCACTTTGATGGCTATAAGTAAGGAAAAAGTTACCAAAAAAGTTGCAAGGGTATACAAACTTTGACGTGGTCGAAGTTAGCCCCGGCCCTCTGGTTATTTTTGAGATACTTTAGCTGAAATAGCGGCACTTCTTGCCGACGTTCTGTTTTGTTAATAAATTTTGACGATATTTTTTTTTCGTCTATTTGTAAGAGCGATCATTTTTTTTTATAACTTTAAGTATGATTAATAATCTAAATTTTTTTCTCTTAGATAATTAATAAAATTTTATAATGTCTGTTTAAAATTTATCGTTGAATTCATCCATCTACACATGTCTCCCCAGTAAAGAAAAAGGGATCATCTGAAGCTGAAGCTTCAAGCGGCCGATGATCATAGGAAGGGTGGGCAAAGGTCAATCACAAATCCACCAGTGATTGCGACTGTGAAAATGCATCTTGCATTATCAGCGTAGGGAATTCCATCTTTTGTTTCTATATTTCTTTTCTATCTTTTTTTTCTATCTTTGATTTTTTTTTGTATTCTCTCTCTCTTGTCGCATGCACGCTCACTTTTAATAATATAGCAATGAGAAAAGCAGGCAGGTCGGCGAAATATAATTAATTGTGGTAACTGGGTTTCGGCAGAACTACACCCCCTTGTCGACGAGCTAGTGCCGGAAATTTACAGCGTGCCAGCCGATATCCAGCTACTGCATGACCAGCCACAACTATACGTTACCCGTTACAGTTATAATTATATCATTATTGTATAATTTGGCGCCCAACCGTGAGGCCTCATTACAACATTTAGATGAAGTCAATGAAACTCGCAAATATTAAATTTTCAAAGAATAAGAAATGCATATTTCTATCCTTTCACTTTAATGACGCCTTTAGATTCGCTGGTGAGTTCGGAACACAGAAAGCAAAATACAAGTATTAGCTTCTGTCCATCAACTTAGCAAACTATTTGAGTCAACTTTAGAACTAAATATTGAGACGAGAAATTTGCTGGAATTTAAGCAGAAATTAAAACTAATGTCCAAGTGCTTAACCGCTTTTAAAACGTTGATTTTTATTTAGGTTCTTGCATGTATTTATGAATACATCTATGGCTTACGCTCGCTCAGTCGCATAGGAATTTTAATCAATACTCTCCGGGAATGCGATTTAACCACGATTGAGTTGGTGTTTGCTTAAATCTATAAATTGAAAATTTGCCCATTGTAAGCGCATATGATTCGTCGAGAGAACCATCAAAAGAAGTTTTCGATGACCACGATTTCAATGAGTGAGGATATTTTCAATTCTAATTCTATTCTAAACTATCTATCCTATTTCTATTCTAATATTTCTTAAAAAAAAAAAAAAACTATCACTAATTTTATTTAAATGGTCTGTTTACGCTAATAGGCAGTTTTTATGCTTTACTGTGGGAGAGTGTAGCATGGCATGAATTAATTTTTTTTGTATGATTTATTTTGGTTACTTTTTGTTTTGATTGTTTACTGAATTGGATCCGATTCATTTGTCTTTTATTCATTGTCTTTCTAATTACTATCGATTTTTAATATATTCTATTAGATTCTTATAAATACAATACTTACTAAATATAATAGCAGTTAGTTAAAATTATTTCCATCGGTAGTAGGGTCAAATAACACTTATAGTGAGATAGGGTTAAACTGTATGAAATTAAATTTGATTTACAATGAGTGACGAAGATACTGGCAACATAACTATCAGGGAAACTCCCATCGATACTGCTCCTTCTACGAGTGCAGGTATGAGGACAAGGTCCCAAACACAGTTGCTACAAGAACAAGCAGCTAGAAGTCACTCCTTTGTTTCGGAAAGGTCGAACGTAGAAACTGGGGTTACTTCAATGAGGGAAAACATAATTGATCATGACCAATTTAGAACGTTGCAAAACGAATTAATGACTGCTTTAACTGCGCAAATGACTCGTCTTATTGAGACAAATGTGACAGCCTGCGTGCAAAGGCTTAATCCAGTAGCACCAAGGCGAACATCCCCGTTAGATCAGATAGATCAGCTGGATCTAAATACCTTTAATGTGTCTGGTGAGGATCCGCGAAGAGGAGATTATGGTCAGAGATCATCTGCCAGCAGAAGTGTAGAGTCAGACTTGTTGCAAAGGCCAGATAAAGTTTCTCATATTATGAACGGGTGGAAACTTAAGTTTACTGGTAAAGGACTGTCAATAGATCACTTTAATTATCGAGTAGAAGCTTTGACTCACCAAACGCTTGAAGGAAATTTTGATATTATGTGCCGAAACGCCAGTTCATTATTTGAAGGAAAAGCAAATGAATTCTATTGGCGGTATCATAAATCAGTAGGACAAATTAGATGGAGCACCTTGTGTTCGGCATTTAAAAAGCAATTTAAAGATTTGCGAGATGATGGGGACATCGAAGAGGACATGAGGCGTAGAAAACAGGATGTCAATGAAACTTTTGATCAATTTTATGACGCTATAATCACTTTGGGCGATAAGATGGATCACCCCATGAGCAACAACCGACTAGTGAGAATTTTAAAAAATAATTTGAGACCGGAAATACGACACGAAATTTTAAATATCGAGATCACCTCAGTCTCTGAACTACGGGAGGTATGTAGAAAACGTGAGTCCTTTTTAGCTGATGTGAAACGTAGTCATAGTTATTATAAAACCAGAGGGCCGGGGCTAACTTCGACCGCGTCAAAGTTTGTATATCCTTGCAACTTTTTTGGTAACTCTTTCCTTACCTATAGCCATCAAAGTGGAAAAACGTTTTATCTAAAAAGGCTAATGTTTGCGAAAGAACGGCCAACAATCGTAGCATAGGAAATAACGAAGTTATTGGACAAAGTCACTGTTTTCCACCGATCGTTCCTAGGGGAGCTATATGATATAGTTACCAGATCCTTATCAAATTTGGCACAGTCATTAACAGATATATTAAACTAAGAAATGTTTAATTTGAAAGCAATCGCGTCAAAAGCCCGATCTTGATCAAATTTTGCATAGTCGTTTATATGTGTAATTAACTCACCAATATTTAATTTCACGACAATACCTCAGAAAATAACAAAGTTATTAAGAAAAGTCACTGTTCGTGACTTTGCCATTTGTATGGGAGCTATGTGATATAGTCCGATCCGGCTGAATCCAAAATATACAACGCCTGCAGTATATACAAGCCTACATACAAAATTTCAGCTCTGTAGCTCATACGGTCTAGGAGGAGTTTGCGTTGATCCAGACGGACGGACGGACGGACGGACATGGCTATTTGAACTCGTCTCGTCGTGCTGATCAAGAATATATATACTTTATATGGTCGGAGATGCTTCCTTCTATGCGTTGCACACTTTTGACCAAAATTAATATACCCTTTTTGCAAGGGTATAAAAACTCCATTTAAAAAGGAAGTATCAGAGCTATTGCCGTCAGAGCAGGATCTGGAAGAATCAGATATTGAAGTCGAAGACGAAATAGAAATAGATGCATTATCCTTAATTTGTTGGAATTGTAGAAGGGAAGGGCATCGGTACCAGGATTGTCTGGAAGAAAGGAGAATCTTCTGCTATGGCTGCGGCCTGGATAATACATATAAACCTAACTGTGCCAAATGTGCAAAAAACGGGTACAAGAGCGCGCAGAACGTGGGACACAGACCAAAAGTGATGCGTGCTCCCAAACCGAATACCCAATCGAACAAGTAACCACAACCACAAATAACTTAGTCTCTGAAACCCTCCAGAAAAATATATCCAGCTCACAATCGCGTAGCAAAAAACGACAAAAATCCTTCTGGGCGGAAATTAAAAATGTTCAAAGAAGTATAAATAGTATTTGTGCTTTAGATCAGGGCAGTTATGATCCGCGCCCATTTATTACGGTGGGCATATTAGATCGCGCAGTTAGTGGATTGTTAGACTCGGGGGCTGGAGTATCTTGTATTGGTGGTGAGTTGGCCAAACAAATAATATCTGGCGGAATGTCATACAAGAAACTCAAGGTGAATGTGACCACCGCTGATGGCAGTCCTCAGAATGTTGTTGGCAAAATGCAGACAAATATTTCATATAATGGGCAAACAAAGGAATTTCAAATATATTTAGTACCTACTCTTAGATTAGATTTATATTTAGGCATCGATTTCTGGAGGGCATTCGAATTGTTACCATCTCTTAACATAGCAGAATTAGATCTAACAATTATTGAACATAAGTTAAGTCACCAGCAGATAGGGCAACTAAAAAAGGTTATTAATCAATTCCCATCTTTTGCTCAAGAAGGTTTAGGGAGAACTAATCTTCTAATTTCGCATTCCATAGACGTGGGCACCGCAAAGCCAGTCAAGCAACGGCATTTCCCAGTATCGCCAGCTGTAGAGAAATTAATGTATGCCGAAGTGGATCGCATGATCGAATTAGGCATTATAGAAGAATCGGATAGCGCCTGGTCTTCACCAGTGGTGCTGGTACAAAAACCAGGAAAGGTTCGACTATGCTTGGATAGCCGAAAAGTAAACGAGTTCACCATAAAGGATGCGTATCCTCTTCCTCACATTGGCGGGATCTTGAGTAGACTTTCGAAGGCAGAATTTATAACAAGTTTAGATCTAAAAGATGCGTTCTGGCAAATCCCTTTAGAGTTAAGTTCTCGGGAAAAAACGGCTTTCGCAGTGCCTGGCAGGCCTCTTTATCAATTCAAAGTTATGCCGTTTGGGCTCTGTAACGCTCCTCAAACAATGTCTAGATTGATGGATAAAGTAGTGCCAGCTAAATTAAGGAACGAAGTCTTTGTTTATCTTGATGATATCTTAATCGTTTCCGACACCTTTGAATGTCATTTAGACGTTTTACGAGAATTGGCTTTATGCATAACGAGAGCTGGTTTGACCATAAATATCGGTAAAAGCAAATTTTGCATAAAGCAGGTTAAATATCTTGGGCATATAGTTGGTGAAGGTGGTATTAGAACAGATCCCGATAAGGTGACTGCCATTGCAGATTTCCCAGTTCCTAAATCAATTAAAGCTTTGAGAAGTTTCTTGGGTCTGTGTGGCTGGTACCGGAAAGTCATTGAAAATTTCGCTTCTTTAACAGCACCATTGACAGATCTTCTGAGAAACAAAAGAAAATTTGTTTTCGATACGGCCGCTGAACAGGCGTTCCAAAATATAAAATATAAAATATAAATTGAGCAAAGCTCCAGTTTTAATTAGCGCGGATTTCAAGAAACCTTTCTATATACATTGCGACGCCAGTAAAACGGGGGTCGGAGGTGTCCTAGTTCAATTGTCAGATGAAGGGGACGAGTGTCCAATATCCTTCGTATCAAAAAAACTGAATAAAGCTCAGAAAAATTATTCTGTCACCGAGCAAGAATGTTTGGCTGCACTGGTGTGCCTTAAAAATTTTAGGGCTTATGTGGAGGGCCATGAATTTACCATCATCACCGATCATGCCTCATTAAAATGGCTAATGACTCAGACAGACCTTAGTTCTCGTCTAGCAAGATGGGCCTTAAAATTACAGGGCTATACTTTCAAGACAGACCTTAGTTCTCGTCTAGCAAGATGGGCCTTAAAATTACAGGGCTATACTTTCAAGATCGAGCATAGGAAAGGGACGCTCAATGTGGTACCAGACGTGCTGTCTCGTGCACATAGTGAGGAGATAGCAGCAATCAATTCAGAAGATGGATTATATGTGGATTTGGACTCAGAGCACTTTAAGTCAGAAAGCTATTTAGAATTATGCGATCGAATTAAAGGCATGGAACAGTCACTTCCAGATCTTAAAGTCATAGACGGACACGTGTATAGACTTGCTGAACACACCAATGGTGACCAGTTACATGATAGCCAGGTTTGGAAATTATGGTTGCCCAGTGAGTTAGTACCAGAAATCCTGAAGAAAGCACACGATAGTCCATTAGCCTCACATGGCGGAATTCACAAAACCATTGAAAGAATTAGACGTCATTACTTTTGGCCAGGTTTAGTGGGCGACGTAAAATCATTTATAGGTGAATGTGAAATTTGCAAAACAACAAAAGCTCAAAATTTTATAATGCGTCCACTGATGGGAAAGACGCCGGAATCACAAAGGTTCTTTCAAAAATTGTACGTAGATTTTCTAGGTCCGTATCCGCGATCACGGCGGGGGCATATTGGTATTTTTATCGTTCTCGATCACCTCACGAAGTTTGTGTTTTTAAAAGCTGTAAAAAAATTGACGGCAGATGTAACAATTCAATATTTGGAATCTGAACTGTTTCATGCATATGGAGTTCCAGAAACTATTGTCTCAGATAATGGTTCCCAGTTTCGCTCTGAAGCCTTTAAGAAATTATTGAATCGCTATAACGCGACACATACATTGACGGCTGTTCATGCTCCTCAGGCAAATGCTTCAGAAAGAGTTAACCGCTCGATAATAGCAGCCATTAAAGCCTATGTCAGGGACGACCAGAAAGATTGGGATGAATATCTGAGTCAGATAAATTGTGCCCTAGGGTCGGCGCAGCATTCGGCCATTGGAACTAGTCCTTATTATTTAGTATTCGGTCAACATATGATTACATCAGGGAAAACGTACTCATTGATAAAGAATTTAGAGCTACTCAGTGATCGATCCTTACGTCTTAATCAACCAGATTCATTAGATTTAGCTCGGAGTAAGGCATGTGCAATTATGCAAAAACAGCAAGAAAAGAACGGAAAGGCTTATAATTTGAGAGCCCGGGAGATAAATTATAGAGTGGGTCAAGAAGTGTTTAAAAGAAATTTTAAACAAAGCAATTTTGCCCACGGCTATTGTTCAAAATTAGGTGCCAGATTTATAAAGGCAAGAATACGTAAAAAGATTGGGACCTCCAACTATGAATTGGAGGACTTACAAGGGCATTTGATCGGTAATTATCATGCAAAAGATATTCGACCCTAATGGGGGAAAAGAAAAACTGCAACAAGCGGGATCAGCTTTGGTTTGCTTTGCACCCGTAGTCTGATCTTTCCAGGGGGGATTTGCAAAGGCGCTTGTTGCTAGAGATTGGCAACATTTAAACAATGCAATGTTGCAATGTTAGCGGGTATCGTATGTTAGGATCGTATGTTATGCTCGTATGTTAGGAACGTATGTTATGATCGTATGTGGCCAACCAAGTATCTTCGGGTCAGCGCTTGCAGCCTCTCTTGAGCAGCTTCTGTGGGTGAGAGATAAGAAAACTCACTTTATCTATGCAAATGAAGTAATAAATGTTCTCCTGTTGCTAAGGGAATGCTTTCTAATGGGAGAAAAAGAGAAAGGCAGCCGTGTCTATAGGACCGTTTTAGAGAATTCAGGATGGCGGCGAGGTGGATACACCAAGCGTCTGTTTGAATAGGTTTCTAAGTTCTTGGAGCAACCCGTAGGAGTCATTGCAAATTTGTACTTATGCAAAGTGAGATGTGTTAAGTGGTCAAGTGATAGAAAAAAAATAATTAACAAAGTCAAGAAAATTTTTAAATTTATAAATAATTGATACATAATTGCTTCAAAAGAATTACATATATTTTAGTTGAAAAAAGAAAAAAAAATTTCCTTCAAAGTGCTTAAAAAGTTTAAAGATATACATTTGGGCCAAGTCCCCAAGAGGGCGGACCATATTTTATTTGTCAAGGCGATACCCGAGTCAGAGAAAAAAATATAACTATAGAAATAGGTGTCTGTCCTTATGATTGTGTTTTACTATCCGCATAGAATTTAGCAAACACTTAATTTTTTTTCTATTAGCATAACGAAAGCAATAAATACTTGCACTGGCGGCCACCGTACCATTATTCACATTCCCGAAAGCGCTAAACGGACATTCACCCCAAAAAGACGCATAACAACATACAAATATACGAGAAATAACTATCAGCTGATAGAGCGAAATAACTAAGTATCTGCATCTAAAAATTTTATCTAAAGAAGAACAAAAATAAGAAAGCCCAAGTACAGAAAAACACAGAAAAGAAAAGAACTTTGAAGGGCGACCACTGAGCCCTCGCCCGAATGCATACATAGGATGCCGATTTTTTTTAGTTAAGCTAGGATTAGGTATAGAAAAAAAACTATAAATTAATTTTTTTGTTAGTGTTTTTTTTCGTGTCGAATGGTTAAATATAGTAATTAAATATAAGTAAAATTAATTAAATTTTGGAACTATGGAAAGGTAAAACGGCAAACGGCAAAGTCAGCAGAAAGAAAAAAAAACCATACAAAAAAAAAAGAAAAAAAGAAAAACAACAACAAAAATCACTTATTTACATACATGGTTAGGATCAATATAAAATTACAGGGTATGCATATTCGGTGTTAGAATATTTTTTTATCTTTCTTGACTTTCCTTAACAACAGCAATACGGAGAAAGCGCTTTCGACGTTGGAGAATGAAGCTGTAAGTAATATGCACACATTATTTGTTTATGTACAAAAATATTCTTCACCCCTTGCACCTGCCCTTTTTCGTTAAAATCAATAAAATAATATTCCCAAACAAGCAAAGAGATTTCCCGTTATTATGCGTGGGCAAATCGTTTTTTTTTTGTATGTTCTTTCTTGGCTTAGCCACATTGCTAAATTGTCTGTGCGCCCAGTCTATAGCTGTTGCTAGCGCTAATTCTTGTTTTTTTTATACCCTTGCAAAAAGGGTATATTAATTTTGGTCAAAAGTGTGCAACGCATTGAAGGAAGCATCTCCGACCATATAAAGTATATATATTCTTGATCAGCACGACGAGACGAGTTCAAATAGCCATGTCCGTCCGTCCGTCCGTCCGTCCGTCCGTCTGGATCAACGCGAACTCCTCCTAGACCGTAAGAGCTACAGAGCTGAATGATTTTGCATGTAGGCTTGTATATACTGCAGGCGTTGTATATCTCGGATTCAGCCGGATCGGATCACTATATCATATAGCTCCCATACAAACGCCAAAGTCACGAACAGTGAATTTTCTTAATAACTTCGTTATTTTTTGAGCTATTGTCGTGAAATTGGTGAGTTAATTACACATATAAACGACTATGCAAAATTTGATCAAGATCGGGTGACTATATCATATAGCTCCCATAGGAACGATCTTTCGAAAACAGTGAGTTTTGTCAATAACTTCGTTACTTTTGACGCGATTGCTTTCAAATTAAACATTTGTTAGTTTAATATATCTGTTAATGGCTGTGCCAAATTTAATAAGGATCGGGTAACTATATCATATAGCTCCCATAGGAACGATCGGTGGAAAACAGTGACTTTGATCAATATCTTCGTTATTTCCTATGCTAAGATTTTTGGCCGTTCTTTCGCAAACATTAGCCTTTTTAGATAAAACGTTTTTCCACTTTGATGGCTATAAGTAAGGAAAAAGTTACCAAAAAAGTTGCAAGGGTATACAAACTTTGACGTGGTCGAAGTTAGCCCCGGCCCTCTGGTTATTTTTGAGATACTTTAGCTGAAATAGCGGCTTTTTTTGCCGACGTTCTGTTTTGTTAATAAATTTTGATGATATTTTTTTTTCGTCTATTTGTAAGAGCGATCATTTTTTTTATAACTTTAAGTATGATTAATAATCTAAATTTTTTTCTCTTAGATAATTAATAAAATTTTATAATGTCTGTTTAAAATTTATCGTTGAATTCATCCATCTACACATGTCTCCCCAGTAAAGAAAAAGGGATCATCTGAAGCTGAAGCTTCAAGCGGCCGATGATCATAGGAAGGGTGGGCAAAGGTCAATCACAAATCCACCAGTGATTGCGACTGTGAAAATTTATCTTGCGTTATCAGCGTAGAGAATTCCATCTTTTGTTTCTATATTTCTTTTCTATCTTTTTTTTCTATCTTTGATTTTTTTTGTATTCTCTCTCTCTTGTCGCATGCACGCTCACTTTTAATAATATAGCAATGAGAAAAGCATGCAGGTCGGCGAAATATAATTAATTGTGGTAACTGGGTTTCGGCAGAACTACACCCCCTTGTCGACGAGCTAGTGCCGGAAATTTACAGCGTGCCAGCCGATATCCAGCTACTGCATGACCAGCCACAACTATACGTTACCCGTTACAACTCTAAAGTGTTTTATAACGCATAAAATAAATGTACAAAACTATGTTGAGTTGTCCGAGATCGTTTTTGTGCAATTTGGACAGGGTACATACATTTTCTAGCGTGATAATGCACCCAATCATAAATCAAAACTCACAGAAGCTTATTTAAAAGTCTCTCAAATTCTTATTTTAGACTGGCCAACAAGCAGACTAGACTCAAATCCGATAAAAAATCTTTTAGGCATATTGATTTAACGGCTTTATACCCACGGAAAGCAATTTCCAAATATAAAGGGCTTATAAGAAGCCATTTTTCAAGAATCGGACAAATTGGACATCCAAATGCTCCAAAACACGCTTAATTAAAAGGCAGCTCGTATATTGGAATTGGTAAAAACAAAGGAGAGGGCTATTCAATCGCTTAAAGTTGTTTCAGTTGGCTTTTATTTCTCATTTTAAAATTAGGACACAAATTAACAATTTGTCCCAGTTACTTATTTCGTTTGAAAATATTTTGTTTGATTTTTTTCTAATTTTGCCCGAAGCTTTTTATACCCTTGCAAAAAGGGTATATTAATTTTGGTCAAAAGTGTGCAACGCATAGAAGGAAGCATTTCCGACCATATAAAGTATATATATTCTTGATCAGCACGACGAGACGAGTTCAAATAGCCATGTCCGTCCGTCCGCCCGTCCGTCCGTCTGTCCGTCTGTCCGTCTGTCCGTCCGTCTGGATCAACGCAAACTCCTCCTAGACCGTTGGAGCTGCAGAGCTGAAATTTTGCATGTAGGCTTGTATATACTGCAGGCGTTGTATATCTCGGATTCAGCCGGATCGGATCACTATATCATATAGCTCCCATACAAATGGCAAAGTCACGAACAGTGACTTTTCTTAATAACTTCGTTATTTTCTGAGCTATGATCATGAAATTTAATATTGTTGAGTTAATTACACATATAAACGACTGTGCCAAATTTGATCAAGATCAGATAACTATATCACATAGCTCCCATAGGAACGATCTTTCGAAAACAGTGACTTTGATCAATAACTTCGTTACTTTTAACGCGATTGCTTTCAAATTAAACATTTGTTAGTTTAATATATCTGTTAATGACTGTGCCGAATTTGATAAAGATCGGGTTACTATATCATATAGCTCCCATAGGAACGATCGGTGGAAAACAGTGACTTTGATCAATATCTTCGTTATTTCCTATGCTAAGATTGTAGGCCGCTCTTTCGGATACATTAGCCCTTTTAGCTTAAACGTTTTTCCACTTTGATGGCTATAGGTAAGGAATAAGTTACCAAAAAAGTTGCAAGGGTATACAAACTTTGACGCGGTCGAAGTTAGCCCCGGCCCTCTGGTTTCCATTTTAATGGGCTGAAATATATTTATAAAGTTTAAAGATAAATTTATTTTATTTTAATATCTTTATCGGTCTAGTTAGTATAGATAGTAATGTAGTGTCCCAATTACCTATTTCGCGCACCTTATTTAGTATAGCACCCAAAAGTAAAGAAACTACTCCAGATGAACGAAAAATTATTCTAAAACTTAGAAATGAATAAGTTCCTCCAGTCCAGTACGTGGTTAATACAATTGAAAAAACTGGCTCCATTATTTAAAAGCTTTTTGAAAAGGTTCTGCAAATCCCCCTAAACTCATTTCTGGAGAACATAATTCCTTCACACCAGTTCAATTGAATAAGACAATCGCATAACATCCGAAATACGAACAGCATTCGAACTAAAAGAATACTGTGTGGCTGTCTTTCTCGACGTTGCCCAGGCTTTCGATAGAGTTTGGCTGGAGGGTCTGAGGTTAAAAATCCGGCAAAAACTCCCACAGTACACTCACAAACTCATGGAATCTTACCTTTACAATCGGAAATTCGCTGTAAGATGTAATGGCTCCGTTGCGGCTGACTTTGAAATCAGAGCTGGTGTACCGCAAGGTAGTGTACTCGGCCCATTGCTTTACCTGCTGTACACTGCAGACTTACCCACGAATTTAGGACTTATAACGTCCACTTTGCCGATGACACTCAGCAGATTCAAATGCCCAATACAAGCCTCTGCAAAATTAGAGGTGGTAGGGAACTGGCTAGCAACGTGGCCTATCCGGGTCAACGAGCAGAAATGCAAACATGTTACTTTTACGCTTAACAGAAGAAACTGTCCAGCTCTAATGGTAAACAACGTACCAGTTCCTCAAGCCGATGATGTCGCTTACCTTGACTTCCACCTAGACAGAAGGCTAACTTGGCGCAAGCACATCGAAGCAAAAAAAATCACAGGTTAAACTGAAAGCGAGTAGCTGTTATTGGATCAACGCTCGCTCCCCTCTACGTCTGGGAATAAAGTCCTCCTATACAACTCCGTACTGGACTTACGGTTCCGTACTATGGAGTAATGCAAGTACCAACAATATCGACATTATACAAAGGGCGCAATCGAAGATTTGAAGAACAATCACGGGGGCTCGGTGGTACATACGGAACGACAACATTCAAAATGTAAAAATCTAAAATAGGTAGTCAACAACTAAAGTATTCTGCAAAACTGGATGCACATCCAAATGCTCTTGCCATTCCCTTACGCGAACTAAAAACAGAACTCGTCTTAAAAGAAATGATAGACCAACCCAATAATAAGAGATTAGGAACCAAGTGCTGAGCAGTTGTGGCTGGGAGACGATTTTAATTTCCAACATGATAACGATCCGAATCCCACTGCGCACAATGTTAAGCTCTGGTAGTTATTTAATTCCCAAAAAAGGCTAGATACACCACCACAATACCCAGAACTTTACCCCATCGAACATTTATGGGATTTGCTGGAACGTAAAATCCGACAGCACACTATTACTTCCAAGGAAATGCTCAAAAACGTACTTTTTCTGTTCCTTTCTTATGAAGTTTTTCAATCATACGAGCACCCTAGCGCCCCCACCAGCCAACGGCCAACTCCGGCCTTATGGAAAAACGTTTATATGCATAACTCGACTGTTTTTTGTCCGATTTTGATCAAATTTGGTATTTTGATATAGATATTAGTATAATATTAAAGTGTGCCAAATTTGATTGCATACGGTAAAAAAATACGGGATATAATCAAGTTTTTCAAATTGCGGGGGCGGTGAAGAGCGTGGCAAAATTTTTATACATACAAAATGTGTGCATTTATTAAGCGAATATACATACCAAATATGGTGTCTCTAGCTGGAATAGTTTTTGAGATAAACGCTTTTTTTAAATTGCGGGGGCGGAAAGGGGCGTGGCAAAAATTTGAAATAAACTTGATCACTCTAAATACTACACGAGTCTACATACCAAATTTGGTGGCTCTAGCTCTTACAGTCTCCGAGATCTAGGTGTTCATACGGACAGACGGACGGACGGACGGACAGACGGACATGGCTAGATCGACTCGGTTGTTGATCCTGATCACGAATATATATACTTTGTGGGGTCGGAGATGCTTTCTTCTGCCTGTTACATACATTTTGGCGACTTTAATATACCATTTCACCCTATGGGTGTATGGTATAAAAAACAGTTACGAATAGCAACAAATATAATAAAACCTGAAAATCACTTTTTTTTTGTTAATTTTAAAAGATTTAAAAAAAATTTGTTATTCAAAGTACTAATTTCATGCGCGTTTCTAACCACAAATGACAGCAAAGCAATCTATCCCATTTACTTATTTCGTTCGCAAAACTCAACATTAACTTCTAAAAATTAATGTATTTGGATAACCCTGTGAAACTTATTTACAAATTTTTGGTCATCGCTGAAGAACAATACAACTAAAATATAGCAGGAAAAGATAAATCGAAAAACTGCATATTTTGGACAAAATAATGTGATAAGTCTTTGTCCCACTTACTTATTGCGCGCACCTTACGTCATCATCAAATCAACAGAGCACATGCATACACACACAGGCACGGCATCATAATGATGGAAGAAGAAAAAATTGTAGTAAAACCAGAGGGCCGGGGCTAACTTCGACCGAGTCTAAGTTTGTATACCCTTGCAATTATTTTGGTAACTCTTTCCTTACCTATAGCCATCAAAGTGGAAAAAACGTTTAAGCTAAAAAGGCAAATGTTTCCGAAAGAACGGCCTAAAATCTTAGCATAGGAAATAACGAAGATATTGATTGAAGTCACTGTTTTCCACCGATCGTTCCTATGGGAGCTATATGATATAGTTACCCGATCCTTATCAAATTTGGCACAGTCATTACCAGATATATTAAACTAACAAATATTTAATTTGAAAGAAATCGCGTCAAAAGTAACGAAGTTATTGACAAAAGTCACTGTTTTCGAAAGATCGTTCCTATGGGAGCTATATGATATAGTCACCCGATCTTGATCAAATTTGGCATAGTCGTTTATATGTATAATAAACTCACCAATATTAAATTTCACGACGATAGCTCAAAAAATAACGAAGTTATTGAGAAAAGTCACTGTTCGTGACTTTGCCGTTTGTATGGGAGCTATATGATATAGTGCTCCGATCCGGCTGAATCCGAGATATACAACGCCTGCAGTATATACAAGCCTACATGCAAAATTTCAGCTCGGTAGCTCTTACGGTCTAGGAGGAGTTTGCGTTGATCCAGACGGACGGACGGACGGACGGACGGACGGCTATTTGAACTCGTCTCGTCGTGCTGATCAAGAATATATATACTTTATATGGTCGGAGATGCTTCCTTCTGTGCGTTGCACACTTTTGACCAAAATTAATATACCCTTTTTGCAAGGGTATAAAAATATCAAAGAAGCTAACTTCGGCTATTCCGAAGTTTATATACCCTTGCAGTCCTTGGCAATAATATCTTTACATTTTAAAATTTCTTTCCCTGCAACTCAATTCATCAAGACACAAACAAAACATTATTACTCTTTTAACTAAAATTTTTTGTTTTTCTTCCATCATTCCCTAAGCAAAGCATGGCACGCATACACATACCGTTCATGTAGCGTTGTGTCTGTGAGTGTATGCATGTGCTCTGTTAATTTGGTGATGAAGTAGTAGGCAGCAAACAGTGCTGCCGGCAGCGGTTGAACCGATTTATATTGACTATAACTTGTGTTCTATTTATCCAATCAGATTCAACTTTTGGGATCTGAGATTTTATATCCAATACTACCATATAATTTCATGGGGATACTCTAATTTTTATGAAAATGTTTCTCCTAGAGTTATATGATATAGTTTCCCGATTCTCACAATTTTCATACTTTATCTGCTCCGGGCTAGAAGTAGCTCAACTATAAAATTTCATCCCGATAGCTCTTAAGATGGCGGCGTGATGTTGATGTGCACAGACGGACGGACAGTCGGACATATGATATGATACAGTCACCCGAAGTTGATCAACTTTGGCACAGTCGTTTTTACGTATAATAAACTATAACCAGAGGGCCGGGGCTTCGACCGCGTTTGTATCCCATGCAAGTTTTTGTTACACTTTCCTTACGTTTTTTGAGCACTTAAATCAAAAATGTATGCTTAACAATATTTTTTAGTCTCATTGCATTGTATTAGGTAATAAATATATTTTCCAATTATTTTTAGAGAAAATGGGCGTAGCATCTCGTCTCCACGGTCAAAAAACCGTATTTTGCCCAAAAAAGTATGCTAAGTATCTCATTCAACATAATACTTTTCATACAACCGTTGTGATTTTAATATTTTCCTAAAGTTTAGGGCCAAGATTTATAGAAAAATCTGTTCTTAAAGATGAATAATATCATTATCAGCATAAGTAATATAGATACTTTAAGCAAGCAACTGCTTCTGTCGGTCGTGGAATTAGAGAAATGCTTTTTTCTAGGTTTAAAGGAAAAATCAAGGGATCTGACCATCCACTTTTATACAGAAAGTGTTTTTAAAATATGCGATTCTGTTGATCTTCTTGGCGGGACGATTCGCCTTATATGTATAGCAACTAGGAACTGTGTAGTACTCCTTACCGCTTTTGGTAGCTAACCTTATTTTCTGATTCGTTCTCCTCTTTGTGTATGCATAAATGAGACATTAAAGTCGCTCAAACTATTTTTGTGTTGTTATTGGAGCTATTCCCTATTATTCAAAAGGTCGTTTGCATCGGCCACCTAAAAAACTGAACTTAAAAACATTCGAATTGGTCCTAAATGTTTTGGTGCAAAAAAAAAAACCGCTCACTACTCACTTATAACTTTGCATCCAATATACCTGGAGCACTGTACACTACATGCGCCCCAACCTATAAACATTAACTCCATATATGTATGTACTTAATTCCTAATTTGTTGTTTCCTGCTGTATTAAAATCTCGTCCATATGCAGGAATATGAAGTTATGCGCTAAAAAGTTAAAGTGCAAAAAAAGTGGTTGTTTGTAGAGGTGGGCATGGGTCGAAATTTTCAACCCAACCCGACCCAGCCCATGGGCCGAAGAGGAAAATTTTACCCGTACCCAAAAGCTAAAAAAATTTTGTAACCCGAACCCAACCCGCCCGATCGAAAAAAAAATAAAAAAAATTTTAATACAAAATAAAATTGTTTATTTCCTTTGTTTTCTTCAAAACAGCACTTAAATTAAATTTTTTATAAAGGATTAATAGAAATGAAAAATACAATTTTGTATTTCTTATGTTTTCATCAAAACAGTACTTAAATTACATCGATAGTGTACACGAGGTTGAGAAAGAAAAATATTTAAATGTCTAACAATTCCGTTTTTATGTATCTAAATTTATTTTCGGGTTTTTCGGGTTGAGCGTCCTAACCCATACCAGCCCGCACCCAACCCGAAATTAGATTTTCCAGCCCATACCCACGGGTACCCGACAAAAGCCCAGCCCATGCCCACCTCTAGTTGTTTGTGGATATTGAGACTTTTATATTTTACAAAGAATTTATTATTCTATCCAATAGTAAAAGTTTTAGACTCGACACTGGTAGACATTTTTTTAAAACTCTTCCTAAAGTTAAGATTTCGTAACAATTTTTGTCTTTGAGAGTCGCTCAGAATTAGCCAGATTTTAAGAAACACACCTAAATTTATAACAAAACAAATCTACTAACACATAGTACAAATCCGACTTTTTCATATATACACTCAAAGTCAAGCAACAATTTGCACCAAATGAAAGCAGTTTTGTTTTGTTCCCAACACTTGTTTTCGACAGCGTTTTTCTCACCAGTGTTGAACAATTTTGAAAAACCTAGTATGCAGAAATGTGATTTGATATTTTATCTATAAATTGGCATCAAAATATTTGGGTTTCAAAAACTTTTAAAAATTGCCTTAAGTGTTTAAAAAATTAAGTAAGTAAGTCGTCTCGCCGACCTAAGTCGGTATACCTAAGTATACCATACACCAGTAAAGCAAATATTTCAACTTTATTAAGCTGAAAACACTTTATTTTCAAGCCCGCAACAAAGCCACTGCCGCATACCTCCAAGTACTCGAGCCCAACGAACCTGACCATAATCTTTGGAAATCCACTAAATACCTTAAAAGGCCCACCGTCAGGAAGTCCCCATCCGAGGACCAAATGGTCTATGGTGCAGATCTAGTGAGGACAAAGCTGAAGAGTTTGCGACCCATTTAGCCAATTCGTTCAAACCCTTCAGCACCTGCAGCGCAGAAGATGCCAATGCTACCCTGTCCTTCCTTGAGGCCCCCCTTCAGATGGCTCTTCCCATCGATCGAGTTACTCCTGAGGAAATTAAACTGGAAATAAACTGCCTCAAGACAACCAAAAGCCCTGGCTACGATGGCATTGATGCAGTCACCATCAAATGCTTGCCGCCGAGAGTGATACAACTACTAGCCAACATTTTCAACAGGATCTTTGATCTCTGCCACTTTCCCACCCAATGGAAGTGCGCAGAGATTATAATGATTCCTAAACCTGGGAAACCCGAGAGTGAAGTAACCTCGTATCGTCCGATCAGTTTGCTGGCAATACTCTCCAAGATATTCGAAAGAATATTTTTGGCCAGAGTGTTGCCGCTACTGGACACTATCCCAGAACACCAGTTTGGATTCCGGCAACACCATGGCACTCCTGAGCAATGCCATCGCATCGTGCAGAAGGTGCTCTATGCTTTTGAAGACAAGTTGTATTCCTCCGCTGTCTTTCTGGACGTGAAGCAGGCCTTTGATCGAGTCTGGCATGATGGGCTCCTGCACAAAATAAAGCTGCTTCTCCCCGCCCCGTACTACATGGTACTTAAATCATACATCTTGGACAGACGGTTTTACGTTAGGTGTGAGAGTTCCTTATCAAGAATAGAGCACATCAAAGCGGGCGTCCCTCAGGGCAGTGTACTGGGCCCTATACTATACACCTTGTATACTGCTGACCTGCCAGTGCTGCAACATCCGCAACTCCTGATTGCCTCATATGCAGACGACACAGCATTCATTGCCAGCGCACCAAACCCTACGGAGGCGTCACTGATCATCCAGGAACAACTGCTCACACTTGAGCCCTGGCTAATCAGGTGGAACATCGCTGTTAACACAGATAAGTCGCTGCACATGACTTTCGCCACACGCAGACTCTACTGCCCCCCAGTCAGTCTTCATGGGACGCTTCTCCCGAGCGTGGATTCGGTCAAATATCTGGGCCTTACTCTGGACAGGCGATTAAACTGGAAGGCGCACCTTAAAGCCAAACGTGTTCAACTCAACATGAAGCTGGCTAGGATGCAGTGGCTCATCGGCACCAAGTCACAGCTCAGCATTAGCAACAAGGTGCTGCTGTACAAGGCCATTATCAAACCAGTGTGGACTTATGGGATTCAGCTTTGGGGCACGGCCTCAGATTCGAACGCGAACATAATTCAGCGCTTCCAGGGCAAACTGCTCCGCAGAATAGTTGGTGCGTCTCCATTCGTTCGCAACTCGGTCATCCACAGAGACCTGAACGTCCCATCAGTAAGCAGCGAAATTAAAAGATACGGCACTCGACACTGCTCCAGGTTGGAGACGCATGACAATATTCTGGCACTCGCCCTGCTAGATAACAGCACCCAAACAAGGCGGCTCAAAAGATGTCACCCCCTAGACCTAACCTTCAGGCAAGAACAGGACTGGTGAACTCCATTTAGCTGGACATGAAATTTTTGAAATTTTGAATCTTTGTAACATGCCATAACCACCCAATATCTCCTCTCTTTTTTTTTATTTTTCTATCTCTTTTCCTCCCATATATATACTACTACACCTCAAGTTATTGTTAACCCCCCTTACTTAATTTGCTTATTGTCCTCCTAGGATAGATTGCAAATAAATATAGAACAAAAAAAAAAAAAAAAAATGTATTAAACAAATGCATTTTCACATGCTTCTTACAAGCATATCTTAGTATCTCGTTCACTCAATCATACGAGTACTTGATCACTCTACATACTACACGAGTCTACATACCAAATTTGGTGGCTCTAGCTCTTACAGTCTCCGAGATCTAGGTGTTCATACGGACAGACGGACGGACGGACGGACAGACGGACATGGCTAGATCGACTCGGTTGTTGATCCTGATCACGAATATATATACTTTGTGGGGTCGGAGATGCTTCCTTCTGCCTGTTACATACATTTTGGCGACTTTAATATACCATTTCACCCTATGGGTGTATGGTATAAAAACGGCTCCGCACCCCTATGTGCATTGGTCGAATTGATCAGAGCAGCAGAACACACAGACACACACACACACACATACACAGACGCAACGCTACGTCAACTCTATGTGTATGCGTGCCGTGGTTTGCTTAGGCAATTGTCTGGATGTTGTATGAAACCTTTGTTAAGTAGGGCTCGAAATCTTTAGCCCAACGTTTTATGCATCCAAGAAGATATATGAAAATTACAAGGCCAAGGGCAAATCATTTATAAACAGGGTAAGTAACAGTGGGCCCAGATGACTGATGTGAAATTAAAAATGGATAGGATTTGGGAGGTAAAGCAGTATTAGAATAAATCGACCAAAAGAATTTAGCAATCAGATCTGCTAAATATGAATCAATTTTAAATCTGGTCATTAAGTCTGAAGGTGGAAGGCAGTAGGTTAGAGCGTCCTTTAGAATTAACAAAGTTGTAAAATCTTTTGGAGTTTTGATAGAACTCAACATTACAGTACACGATATTATCAACACCTTCGTTATTTTCTAAGCTATTATAATAAAAAATAATATTTCTCGGTTTAATATACCTCTTAATGAGTTCCGAATTTGATCGAAATCGTAAAACAGTATTATATAGCTATCATACAAACAGATGATGGAATGTCATGTTAAGCCTTAAATTGTAAGCCGATCTCTTGCGAACATACGAATTTTAATATAAAACGTTTTTCCACTTTGACGGTAATTGGTAAATGAAAAGTACGGCCCGACCGGAAAAAAGTTTTTTATGCATAGCTTGGCTAGTTTTTGTCCGATTTTGATCAAATTTGGCTGAATATTAATATAAAATTTTGGTATTCCAAATTTGATTGCATAAAAAAGAAAATTGCGGGAGATAATTGAGTTTGTTCGAACTACGGAGGCGAAAGGGGCGTGTCAAAATTTTAACACATAAAAAATATGCGCCCTTACTAAACGAGTATATATAGGCCAATTATGATATCTCTACCTAGAACAGTCTTTAAGAAAAACACTATTGTTTAAATTGTGGAGTCGGAAGTGCGCGTGGCAAATATTTGAAATAAACTTGATCACTTTACATGCTACACGAGTCTACATACATATGTCTCTGATATCTAGGTGTTTATACGAACAGACGAACAAGGCTAGATCGACTAGGCTGTATATGCTTATCAAGAATATATATATACTTTATGGGGTCGGAAGAGCTTCCTTCTGCCCGTTATGTATGTACATTTTGGCGACTTTAATGTACCATTTGACCCAATGGGTGCTTGGTGTAAATACCCTATTGCATATTTAATGTACTTTTCGTTTTTTTATGACTTCTTCCACTTAAACGGCGTTTTATAGCTTATTATTAACTCTATTTTGCGCTTTACAACAAATTTAAATTTCTCGTGAAATGAAACAATTGATCAAATATTGAGAAATTTGTATATTGTTGAACACAAGAAATTGAAAATAAATACGATAATGACATCGTCCATTTCTTGTACCTCTTAGCTTCTTCTAAATTCATTAGCTAAAATTCCACATTATAAAATAAATATATATTCAAAATGTACACCCACTATACTTAGAAGTTAATGCGCATTTGCTATATGTATATTGCCATACAAATATATGGAGCATGTATGGGTTTGGCAAGGTTTTAAAAATGTGTGCAATGTAAGTTTTTAAGAATGTTGTAAGACCGAGAGTTAAACTGCCAAATATAAACTTTCATGAAAATAGCTTAACAAATAAAAAAGTTATTGAGAAAAGTCTCCGATCGTGACTTTGCGGCTTGTATGGGACGTATTTGATATAGCAATCCGATCATAAATCCGAGACCTATGCTGTATATGGAAGCTCACATGCAAAATATCAGCTTTGTAGCTGTTACGGTCAAGGAGGAGTTCGCCTCGATCTAAACGGGGACGAACATGGGTAGACGATCACGCCCGATCAAGAATATAAAAACTTTATATGGTCGGAGATGCTTCCTTCTATGCGTTGCACACTTCTGACCAAAATTAATATACACTTTTTGCAAGGGGGCGAATTAACTCTATACATTTACATACCACACAAGTCTACATACCAAATTTGTTGGCTGTATCTCTTATTGTCTCCGAGATCTGCGTGTTCATACAGACGGACGGACGGACGGACAGACGGACATGGCTACATCGACTCGGTTGTTGATCCTAATCAAAAATAGATATACTTTATGGGGTCGGAGAAGCTTCCTTCTGCCTGTTACATACATTTTGTCGACTTTAATATACCATTTCACCCTATGGGTGTAACCAGCTTCAAAGGAATTTGATAGCAAATAACGCATTGCACATCAAATCCAAATTTTCAATAAAGATTTTTATACCATACACCCATAGGGTGAAATGGTAGATTAAAGTCGCCAAAATGTATGTAACAGGCAGAAGGAAGCATCTCCGACCCCACAAAGTATATATATTCTTGATCAGGATCAACAACCGAGTCGATCTAGCCATGTCCGTCTGTCCGTCCGTTTGTCCGTCCGTCCGTCTGTCTGTATGAACACCTAGATCTCGGAGACTGTAAGAGCTAGAGCCACCAAATTTGGTATGTAGACTCGTGTAGTATGTAGAGTGATCAAGTTTATTTCAAATTTTTGCCACGCCCCTTTCCGCCCCCGCAATTTAAAAAAAACGTTTATCTTAAAAACTATTCCAGCTAGAGACACCATATTTGGTATGTATATTCGCTTAGTAAATGCACACATTTTGTATGTATACAAATTTTGCCACGCCCTTTTCCGCCCCCGTAATTTGAAAAACTTGATTATCTTCCGTATTTTGTTACCTTATGCAATCAAATTTGGCAAACTTAAATTTAATACTAATATCTAGCAAAATACCAAATTTGATCAAAATCGGACAAAAAACAGTCGAGTTATGCATATAAACGTTTATCCATAAGGCCGGAGTTGGCCGTCAGCTGGTGGGGGCGCTAGGGTGCTCGTATGATTGAGTGAGCGAGATACTAAGATATGCTTGTAAGAAGCATATGAAAATGCATTTGTTTAACAAAGTTGAAATATTTGCTTTAATGGTGTATGGTATACCTAAGTCGGCGAGACGACTTACTTACTTCATTTTTTTAAGTGTACTTTTGACATGTGGACTAATTTTTTTTTGATAATCGTTTTTTTTCTGACAAACACGAGTCGAATTATTTTTGATGTGCCATTGCCGAACCTACACGAGTGTATGTGAGACGGCAGCGCTGCGGCAGAGCTAGGCCCTAGTCCGAGCCGACCACTGGTTTAAACATCAACAAATATAACTGCATTTAATTTTTGTTAATATCACCATTGGAAAAAAAGTTATGTTGCTTTAAAATTTTGAAATATGAGCCGATTTATATTGACTGTAACTTGTGTTCTATTTATCCGATTTGATTGAAATTTTAGGATCTAATGTTTTATATAAAAAACTATCATATTAATTTCATAGGGAAACTCGAACTTCTTCATCTATTCTTCTTATGTAACTATTTGATATAGTAGTCCGATCCTGACGATTTTCATACTTTATCTTACCTGGGTTATATGTACCTCATATATGAAGTTTCATCCCAATAGCTCTTGAGATGACGGCGTGAAGTTGATTTGCAATAACGAACGGTAGACGAACTCTGCTCCTTATGCTGATCAAGAATATATATACTTTATGGGGTCGGAAACGTCTCCTTTTGTACGTTGCAAACATCTTACCAATTTTATAATACCCTATGCAAAGGTAAATAAATATAAAACCAGAGGGCCGGGGCTAACTTCGACCGCGTCAAAGTTTGTATACCCTTGCAACTTTTATGGTAACTCTTTCCTTACCTTTAGCCATCAAAGTGGAAAAACGTTCAAGCTAAAAAGGCTAATGTTTGCGAAAGAACGGCCTACAATCTTAGCATAGGAAAAAACTAAGATATTGATCAAAGTCACGGTTTTCCACCGATCGTTCCTATGGGAGCTATATGATATAGTAACCCGATCTTTATCAAATTCGGCACAGTCATTAACAGATATAATAAACTAACAAATGTTTAATTTGAAAGCAATCGCGTCAAAAGTAACGAAGTTATTGACAAAAGTCACTGTTTTCGAAAGATCGTTCCTATGGGAGCTATATGATATAGTCACCCGATCTTGACCAAATTTGGCACAATCGTTTATATGTATAATTAACTCACCAATATTAAATTTCATGAAAATAGCTCAGAAAATAACGAAGTTATTAAGAAAAGTCACAGTTCGTGACTTTGCCATTTGTATGGGAGCTATATGATATAGTGATCCGATCCGGCTGAATCCGAGATATACAACGCCTGCAGTAAATACAAGCCTACATGCAAAATTTCAGCTCTGTAGCTCTTTCGGTCTAGGAGGAGTTTACGTTGATCCAGACGGACGGACGGACGGACGGACGGACGGACATGGCGATTTGAACTCGTCTCGTCGTGCTGATCAAGAATATATATACTTTATATGGTCGGAAATGCTTCCTTTTATGCGTTGCACACTTTTGACCAAAATTAATATACCCTTTTTGCAGGGGTATAACAATATAAATCCCCCTGCAAGTTTTTTATTACTCTTTTACTACCTATAGCCGTCACTGTTTACCACCGATTGTTGCTATGGGAGCTATATGATATAGTTGTCGCAATCGTTTATAGGTGTAATAAAATTCAGGAACCGTAAATAATAATTTTTTTTGTTTTAAATTACATAGGGGTCGTCAAAAACTGGATGCTCTGATGCTCTTAGATTTGTAAAGATTGGAAGACGGTTTAGATTCAACCAGAGGGCCGGTGCTAACTTCGACCGCGTCAAAGTTTGTATACCCTTGCAACTTTTTTGGTAACTCTTTTCTTACCTATAGCCATCAAAATAGAAAAACGTTTTATCTAAAAAGGCTAATCTTTGCGAAAGAACGGCCTACAATCTTACGACGATATTGATCAAAGTCACTGTTTTCCACCGATCGTTCCTATGGGAGCTATATGATATAGTCACCCGATCTTTATCAAATTCGGCACAGTCATTAACAGATATATTAAACCAACAAATGTTTAATTTGAAAGTAATCGCGTTAAAAGTAACGAAGTTATTGACAAAAGTCACTGTTTTCGAAAGATCGTTCCTATGGGAGCTATATGATATAGTCACCCGATTTTGATCAAATTTGGCACAGTCGTTTATATGTGTAATTAACTCACCAATATTTCATGACAATAGCTCAGAAAATAACGAAGGTATTGAGAAAAGTCACTGTTCGTGACTTTGCCATTTGTATGGGAGCTATGTGATATAGTGATCCGATCCGGCTGAATCCGGGATATATAACGCCTGCAGTATATACAAAAAATTTGCAAAATTTGCAAAATTTCAGCTCTGTAGCTCTAACGGTCTAGGAGGAGTTTGCGTTGTTCCAGACGGACGGACGGACGGACAGACGGACATGGCTATTTAAACTCGTCTCGTCGTGCTGATCGAGAATATATATACTTTGTATGGTCGGAAATGCCTCCTTCTATGCGTTGCACACTTCTGACCAAAAATTACGCATAAATCCTTAAAACTGATGATAACACGCGATCCACCAGACGGTGTAGATTTTTTACGCGGCACCAATCACGGAACGCATCAAGGCCTGACTACAAGTACGCTCGGAAAGAAAGATCATTATGGGAATAACGAATCTTGAAGACATCGGCAAACATAAGGACGCGTGAATGAATCAATACCAAGGGAATATTTTTTATAAACAGTGTAAACAACAATGGACCTATATATGTAGGTATTCAATTTAAAATGCATGCAATATTAACCAATTAAAACTATTATTAAATGTGGAATAATAAAAACTACATTCCATGTTTTGGTTTATCACATATCTGATTTGATTTTCCCGACTGCTTTCCCTAAGTTTTGCACAATGAATCATCATCGAATTGGAAAAACGAACGACTATCTCTTGAAATATTTAAAATTTTGCAATTAAACTTGGCACATTCGTGAATATTTCACAACACAAATTAATTAAAGTTGCATTTTTAAACAAGCCAGTTATTCGTATAAACGTTTTTCACTAGGTGGTCCGAAGGATTTCAAATGCGAGCGACCGTAGCAATTTCGACTGCTGTTACGTTGCTAAAGCACCATACTTTGTGTATAACAAACAAGTTTTTCCATTAAAAACTAAATATACGACCTAAAAAAATATGTCAATTTGGTCCTTCAGGCACTTGATACCATGCCAGCATGTTTGTCTCGATCTAAATGAGTTTTTGCAGAGTCCTCTGCAAGGAAAAAATTATGACTTCTTAGTCGAGGACTATTGTTATATACTTTACGACATAATATAAGTACACAGATACAAAAATATTCAGAGAAACCACCATGTCGGAAACCACATATATATAAACATGCAGGTAGAATCCAGTACATACCATAACAAAACTAATAAAATACTTATGTAACTTGTAAAACATCAATTGCTTATTCTTTGTTGAAACCCTAATTCAGGCAAACCCTAAAAAGGGTGCATTATAGAAGGGGTTCGAACTTACTTACGGAAACTACGAATCGCTTTTTTAAAAACCTTCAGTATAGATAAAACTTGTCGTGATTGTCGTCTCTCTTTGTCTCTCTTACAAAAACTATGTAAATTGTACATATATATTCTAGGCTTCCTAATTAAATTAGCTACAGCTCGTTGTTGACGGTATCCCTTATAAGCAAGCTATGAACAAGAGTTGTCCAATTTTCAACTACATTCTGCAAGCATAGTCTATTCTTTGAGTATCTTTCATTTATTATCTAGCATTTAAAATGTCGATCCGAATACAGATATCGGTTTACTTTGTTAACCAATTTGCTGCACTAATACACGCAATATTATTTGTTTAGAAATTTGGAAAATTTAAAGGCCTGCGGAGCTGCGCACGAGTGGCCATCAATGGAAATGGTAAAAATAGCAAGGGACCTCTCACCAGCATTCACACTTGTGCAAGAAGTGAAACGAATTATTCTTTGAGTAGGCAACACTCCATTCAAGTTCTTAGAGTGCAGCATTTTCTTTGTAACAACTGTGTTCTTTCAGCATGAATGAAAATCCATTTTCAATTATATTATACTTTTGTTGTTCTTATTTTTTAGGTCCTTTAGGGGCTACCTAACTTAACACACAATGTCTTGGCATGATTTGGAAACTTTAGCCTATGACATTTTCTATTTTGAAACTAATACAATTTTCACAAACCAAAGGAATTGGAGGTAAATAATTTTTTGTATGTGTTCTTGGCATTAAATAGAACATACCCGAGTTCTTTAAAAACGATTTGGGTCGCTAAGTAGCTAACAATGCGTGGTGCGGCAATAAAACCAAATATAATAGACGCAGTTTTGCAACACTATCTTTGATTTCCATTGGATTGGATGCACACCTGCGCAAACCTAGTGAAAACCAAATTATTGTCAATTACTAGATAATTGAAGGTCATAAATTTCTTAAGTCAATTTCATACAACTTTTCCACAACAAATGATGAATTGATGCAGATGACATTAATGGGCCTACGGTGGGATTTTATACCCTTGCAGAGGGTATTATAAGATTGGCTATGCCGAAGTTTATATACCCTTGCTTGGCAATAATATTTTTACATGTGGCAATTTCTTTCCCTGCAACTCAATTCATCAAACACAAACCAAACCTTAAAATTATTACTCTTTTTACTACAATTTTTTCTTCTTCTTCCATCATTCCCTAAGGAAAGCACGGCACGACTTCTCTCGACTTCTCATGCTGATCAAGAATATATATACTTTATGGGGTCGGAAACGTCTCCTTCTGTGCGTTACAAACATCTGACCAATTTTATAAGAGTATAATTACTGCAAGGGTATATACACTTCTAGCCGAAGTTAGCTTCTTTGATATTTTAAAAATATCGCATCGCACACTTAGACCATATATACATATCTGATAGGTAAATATTTATTCTACCCAGTAAACGTGGTTGATACTAGTTGATCCTTGTTAGTTATATTCCACCAAAGTTAAAAAAATTTAGTGTATTTTTTTTTTAATAACAATTTTAGTAATAATTAAAATTTATGCAACATACTACTAATAAAGAACATACTTTTCAGATAAAACAAAAAGGGATCGATTGTTTCAATCGCCCAATATTCAGTGTTAAAGTTGCGAATTTTTGTACAAATTATGATTTATTCGCATTCATTAAAAATGTCTTAACTTTGGGCGTCTCATTATAATTGTCAACCGATTTCAAAAATATTTTTGATTCATTATCTGTGAAAAATTCCCTATATATTAATATTTCATGTCAAACACAATCATGAAAAAAATTATTTGTGCAACGCTATCCGAGCAGAGGCACCGCTGTGCGCCGTTCAGTGACAGATAAAAACGTATAGGTAAAACGTGTTTCTGGTTTGACGACCATAGGTAAGGGAATATTAGGAAAAACACCTGTAAGTTCACAAAATTTACGGTATATTGTGTTAAAATGAAGTAAGTAAGTCGTCTCGCCGACTTAGGTATACCATACACCAGTAAAGCAAACATTTCAACTTTATTAAACAAATGCATTTTCACATGCTTCTTACAAGCATATCTTAGTATCTCGCTCACGCAATCAGACGAGCACCCTAGCGCCCCCGCCAGCCAACGGCCAACTCCGGCCTTATGGAAAAACGTTTATATGCATAACTCGACTGTTTTTTGTCCGATTTTGATCAATTTTTGCTAGATATTAGTATTAAATTTAAGTGTGTCAAATTTGATTGCATAAGGTAAAAAAATACGGGAGATAATCAAGTTTTTCAAATTACGGGGGCGGAAAAGGGCGTGGCAAAATTTTTACACAAACAAAATGAGCGCATTTACTAAGCGAATATACATACCAAATATGGTGTCTCTAGCTGGAATAGTTTTTAAGATAAACGTTTTTTTTAAATTGCGGGGGCGGAAAGGGGCGTGGCAAAAATTTGAAATAAACTTGATCACTCTACATACTACACGAGTCTACATACCAAATTTGGTGGCTCTAGCTCTTACAGTCTCCGAGATCTAGGTGTTCATACGGACAGACGGACGGACGGACAGACGGACGGACAGACGGACATGGCTAGATCGACTCGGTTGTTGATCCTGATCAAGAATATGTATACTTTGTGGGGTCGGAGATGCCTGTTACTTCTGGCTGTTACATACATTTTGGCGACTTTAATATACCATTTCACCCTATGGGTGTATGGTATAAAAACCAGAGGGCCGGAGCTAACTTCGACCGCGTCAAAGTTTGTATACCCTTGCAAAAAGGGTATATTAATTTTGATCAAAAGTGTGCAACGCATAGAAGGAAGCATCTCCGACCATATAAAGTATATATGTATATGTATAGCCGAATAGCCATGTCCGTCTGGATCAACGCAAACTCCTCCTAGACCGTTAGAGCTACAGAGCTGAAATTCTCGGATTCAGCCGGATCGGATCACTATATCACATAGCTCCCATACAAATGGCAAAGTCACGAACAGTGACTTCTTTCAATAACTTTGTTTTTTTGTGAGCTATTGTCGTGAAAGTTTATTATACATATAAACGACTATATCAAATTTGATCAAGATCGGGTGACTATATCATATAGCTCCCATAGGAACGATCTTTCGAAAACAGTGACTTTTGTCAAAAACTTCGTTACTTTTGACGCGATTGCTTTCAAATTAAACATTTTTTAGTTTAATATATCTGTTAATGACTGTACCGAATTTGATAAATATCGGGTAACAATATCATATAGCTCCCATAGGAACAGTCGGTGGAAAACAGTGACTTTGATTAATATCGTCGTAAGATTGTAGGCTAGGTGTTGATGGCTAGGTCTAGGAGGAGTTTGCGTTGATCCAGACGGACGGACAGGCGGACAGACGGACGGACGGACATGGCTATATGAACTCGTCTCGCCATGCTAATCAAGAATATATATACTTTATATGGTCGGAGATGCTTCCTTCTATGCGTTGCACACGCAGTTCAGCCTGACAAATGCACTGAACTTAGCAACGGTAGTAATTCGCACATACCATATCAAAGGGACAGACTTTAAAATTTTTTTAAACTTCAATAACTTCCGTATTTGTAGCTGAAAACTATATTTGCTCCCAAATTTTTAACTTCTCTTGATTTCTGTGTCTCTTGATTTTTGGCACAATGTAAACTAATCCTCTTTTTCCTTGTCAAACTGAAGTAAAAAAGTGGGTAAAGAAAAACCGATACAATTTCAACATTTTCTGATAAAAATTAAAAAAAAATCCAAAGAGTTTCAAAATGGTTTAATTTTTTGCTCGTGGTTGACGGCGGAAATGCCCATATTAAAGACGCGAGAATGTAAATACATACATATGTAGGAATCAAATGTTCAAAACGAAAAAAGAAAATCATAACATATAAAATTTTTATTTTATATGCCGGTGAATATGTGTAACGTCAAAAATGTTTCACACATACAGTAGAATCCGGTTATAACGACGGTCAAGGAACCGACGATTTTTATCGTTATATCCGGAAGACTTACTAGCCGGAGGCCCTTTCATATAAGTTTGTAGTGGGACCAACCAATCACTCATCGAACTTTAGTCACTATAACCGGACGGACGTTATAACCGGATTCTACTGTACTTCGAATTTCACATCTGTTTACGGATGTATGTATGTAAAATTGTAGTTTTGTATCAATTCGAAAGTGTTCACACATTCAAAATGGTTTGCAACACAAAAAAAAACATTTTGCTGTAAAAATGATCTTTTCAACATGTACAGCTTTAAAATGTCAAACTAAATCAAACAAACTGAAAATTAATTTGCCCTGAAATCTGCCCCGCCCATCTAGTTTTGACTATGTATGATGCATTACTATTTTTTAATCAATAATATTGCAAGACTTGCCTTTTTATTATTTTTAGTTGATTTTCATTTTTGCTGTTTCTATCTGTCCATCCGTATGAACACCTATGTATATCTCACAATCACCTATGTATGTATATTTCACAATCAGAGACAACAAGCTAGAGCGATCAAATGGTATGGAAACTGGTGTAGTTTCTACGAAGATCAAGATTATTTAATATTTTTGTTCTTCTGATTCTGGGATGAGAAAAAACTATTTTCCCCCTAATATGTAAAATATCGTAATTAAACTTGACATATTAATTTTGTGTTTAATCAATATACCGCAGGAATCGGATTGAATCGGATTAAAAATAGTCAAGTTATGCGTAAAAACCTTTTTCGCTAGGTGGTCCATAAGGTTGGAGTTAGAGGTGGGCAGCCGGAATTTTCGTACCCGGATCATGATCGGGGTTGCAAAACTTTCCCTGCACCCGAAAAGTATCATATCTAGATTTGCGCTGGATAGACTTGTTCGTCTTCAATTGAGGATTTTGCCAGATGAAGCAAAAACTTATTATTTTTGCAACGCTATCCGAGCAGAGGCCCCGCTGAGCGCCGTTCAGTGACTGATAAAAACGTTTAGGTAAAACGTGTTTCTGCTTTGACGACTATAGGTAAGGGAATATTAGGAAAAACACCTGTAAGGGTGTGGAGGCAGGAACGAAGTTAGCCCTGGCCCTATAACTTTGTACGCAAGTGAGTTGTGCGTTTTTATTGTTGCTATGCTCGTTCGCATGTTTTTAACACACTTCCAATCAAGTTAGTTAACAATACTTAGGGACAGGCCCGACGAGAGGGGGGTGGTAAAGGTGGGCTTACTACCACCGGGCCCTGATATCTTCTCGACGGCCCTGCTTAGGGATAATAAGAGCATTCGATTAGCGCGATTGCGCGATTGGGAGAGTGGGGCTAATCGGCACATTTTTTTTAATCCTTCATATATTCTGATCGAGAGCTCGTATCCTCTGAAATGAGCACTTAAATGAAAGGTTAATTCATTTTCCAACTATTGATCAAAGAAACGTTTCGATATAATTTACCGTTACCAAGCTATAGCGGTTTTTTCGAACATACCCCAAATTGGCGTTGTCAAAAATAGCTGGGCAATGTGGCGCATCGGCGTTTTACAAGTTTTTTATATAAAAAAACCGATTTTTCAAAAAAAACTAAATATAGTTTAATATTAAAAAACTTGTTTTATAAAAAAACTTTTTTTACCACCAACAATGTTGATTAGTTTAGACTTTCAATTATGATTGTTAATTTCATCGTTTGTATGGCAGCTATATGATATAGTATTCTGATCCGTCTGATTCTGAAAAATGTACTGTTTTTATCAATAACTAGTTTATATATCAGAGTTTTATTCAAATATAGTTATGATTTTAAAACGCCATATTTGAATTTCTACTAGTGCGCCACTTTGCCCCACCATTAGTTTTAGAATTTTAAACTAAATATTTTAAAACTGTGTGAATTAAAAAAAAAAAACGAAGTGCACACCATAAGTTAATACATGTCGGAACCTGTTTTAGTTAACATCTATCAGAGTTTTAAATTTATTCAATGTTTTTAAAACCATTTCTGGGCGAAAAAAATTGATTTTTGAGGTTAAAAATTACATAGTCCCAAAAATTTCGGATACCACGAATTGAATACGTCTAAGTTTATTATCCAAATATAGCCTACCAAAATGCGATCTTATTGCTATTATATTTAAAGATAATTCGACTGCGCCGGCTTGTCCCATGCGCCGATTAGCCCCACTTTCCCCTACATACCAAATTTGGTGGCTCTAGTACTTATAGTCTCCGAGATCTACGCATCTGCGCAAGGAGAGGGGCCAAACTTTTTGCCAAAATCTTTTCTATATGATACAGTGTTTCTAAATGTGGGCTAAACTGAAACACTGTGGTATACAGTTTATCTTAAGTTTACTAGATCTACAACATTCTTTAAATTTTACAAATTTTGTTCAGCAAACAAAGCGGCTAAAGCTAAGTTCACAAAATTTACGGTATATTGTCTTAAAAAAATGACCAACTCAAGGCTATAAACATAGACTTGCGGTCTATTCAATTATTTTAAAATCGCATAAAATATAAATTGAAATCAAACTGAATTGGCCAAAAACTTCTCTTAACTCTTGGTTTTTTCAATTGCTGGGGCGGAAGGGGCGTAGTAAACATTATACTTTAATTTTTTCACCCTACGGGTGCATAATAATTATTGTTTCTTTAATTTAGTATAAACCATTTTTAATCGACTTAATATTCCAATAAAAACGAGATCTAAATAACCAGGCATTGTGCACTCAGCCCAGCTCATAAGGTTTATTACCAATTATTTGTATAATGAAGAAGGATTTCGATATGAAAAAACAATGTGTCTTGTGTGCGACACATCAAAGCAAAACCGAGACGAAGACCACCAGGCTAAATGAATTTTCCGCTTTGATCCTGCCGTAACGATTGGTACAACGAGCATTGTAGCTGCTTAACGCATCAGTCAGACAGACTGAGCACGAAGGGGACCGAGTGACAAGAGAATAGTTTGAAGGTGTCTCTTTTCATACTACCGAGCATTCTGCGAAAAGTAGCAGTTTCCTTTTCGATCTTTGAACTCGGCCATTGTGCACCTCAATTCTTTCTGAAACTGGGCCACATATAACTTGGTGCACACACACTTTCAATTTACTTTCAAATTGCCGACAAATTGAGAATAGTTCAGAGGTCATCAACGTTGATTTCGTGCCTCTATCTTGAAATCGTAAATGGCCTCATCATTTTTATTGGTTAAATTTTAACTTTCAGTTAGCACTTCTTATCTTCTTACTAGTCAGAGCTCAGCTGAATTATCAACGCTCCTCACCCGTGTAGGGAAACACAGAACATGTACATCTATGCATTCCATTTGAAACGGTTGGTCCTTTTTCTAATAGGCTCTGTGTTCTACCCAAAAAAATTGATTCGATACACTCGGCTTAAATTCAATAACAAGATCATCTGTTCGGTATTCACGATGACGAAGACGATTTGTCGCTTGTTTGGTTTCGCCAATGTTCCAGATGTTCAGGCAAGAAATTTCAATTTATTCGGTGGAATTTTGATTGTTTTCAATGGTTTTAGGTTTTAGTGCATAATTGACAGGGGGCTAAATTACGACTTGTAGAAGATTGCACACCCTTGCTATTTTCATACCCTTGCAAAAAGGGTATATTAATTTTGGTCAGAAGTGTACAACCCATAGAAGGAAGCATTTCCGACGATATAAAGTATATATATTCTTGATCAGCATCACGAGACGCGTTCATAAAGCCATGTCCGTACGTCTGGATCAACGCAAACTCCTACTAGACCGTTAGAGCTACAGAGTTGCATGTAGGCTTATATATTCTGCAGGGATTGTATATCTCGGATTCAGCTGAAGTCGCCAAAGTCACGAACAGTGACTTTTCTCAATAACTTCATTAATTTCTGAGCTATTGTCATAATCTATATATATAAAATTGTAAGCCGTTTTTTTGTAAGTTAATAAGTCATTCAGGAATCAACCAATTTTGCCCAGAAGAGAAGTGAGCTTAGAATTTAAAAAATTAAGTGAATTGTATATAAGCCACATTCAAAATGCCACTTCCACGACGTTCAAATACTGGTAGACGAACACGAAACGCCACAGGTGTTAGAGAATTTCGTAGACGTAATGCGAACACGGTTGACAACAACATGGAATTGGCGGCTTATAATTATGATAGCACAATTGATTACAGCATATATTCCAATATTGGAGAAATGAATAAAGAATGTGTGAATTGCAGAGCATTGAAATTTATGAACGAAACGCCTGCCATGTGCTGTGCTTCTGGAAAAGTTCAATTGCCTGCATTAGAACCTCCACCAGACCCTTTGCACTCATTAATTTATGGCAATTCACAAGCGTCAAAGGAGTTTTTGAAAAATATTCAAAAGTACATGCTACACGTGTACATGCTACATGATTCTACATAGGGGAGAGTAGGGCTAATCGGCACATTTTTTTTAATCCTTCATATATTCTGATCGAGAGCTCGTATCCTCTGAAATGAGCACTTAAATGAAAGGTTAATTCATTTTCCAACTATTGATCAAAGAAACGTTTCGATATAATTTACCGTTACAAAGCTATAGCGGTTTTTTCGAACATACCCCAAATTGGCGTTGTCAAAAATAGCTGGGCAATGTGGCGCATCGGCGTTTTACAAGTTTTTTATATAAAAAAACCGATTTTTCAAAAAAAACTAAATATAGTTTAATATTAAAAAACTTGTTTTATAAAAAAACTTTTTTTACCACCAGCAATGTTGATTAGTTTAGACTTTCAATTATGATTGTTAATTTCATCGTTTGTATGGCAGCTATATGATATAGTATTCTGATCCGTCTGATTCTGAAAAATGTACTGTTTTTATCAATAACTAGTTTATATATCAGAGTTTTATTCAAATATAGTTATGATTTTAAAACGCCATATTTGAATTTCTACTAGTGCGCCACTTTGCCCCACCATTAGTTTTAGAATTTTAAACTAAATATTTTAAAACTGTGTGAATTTAAAAAAAAAAACGAAGTGCACACCATAAGTTAATACATGTCGGAACCTGTTTTAGTTAACATCTATCAGAGTTTTAAATTTATTCAATGTTTTTAAAACCATTTCTGGGCGAAAAAAATTGATTTTTGAGGTTAAAAATTACATAGTCCCAAAAATTTCGGATACCACGAATTGAATACGTCTAAGTTTATTATCCAAATATAGCCTACCAAAATGCGATCTTATTGCTATTATATTTAAAGATAATTCGACTGCGCCGGCTTGTCCCATGCGCCGATTAGCCCCACTTTCCCCTACATACCAAATTTGGTGGCTCTAGTACTTATAGTCTCCGAGATCTACGCATCTGCGCAAGGAGAGGGGCCAAACTTTTTCCCAAAATCTTTTCTATATGATACAGTGTTTCTAAATGTGGGCTAAACTGAAACACTGTGGTATACAGTTTATCTTAAGTTTACTAGATCTACAACATTCTTTAAATTTTACAAATTTTGTTCAGCAAACAAAGCGGCTAAAGCTAAGTTCACAAAATTTACGGTATATTGTCTTAAAAAAATGACCAATTCAAGGCTATAAACATAGACTTGCGGTCTATTCAATTATTTTAAAATCGCATAAAATATAAATTGAAATCAAACTGAATTGGCCAAAAACTTCTCTTAACTCTTGGTTTTTTCAATTGCTGGGGCGGAAGGGGCGTAGTAAACATTATACTTTAATTTTTTCACCCTACGGGTGCATAATAATTATTGTTTCTTTAATTTAGTATAAACCATTTTTAATCGACTTAATATTCCAATAAAAACGAGATCTAAATAACCAGGCATTGTGCACTCAGCCCAGCTCATAAGGTTTATTACCAATTATTTGTATAATGAAGAAGGATTTCGATATGAAAAAACAATGTGTCTTGTGTGCGACACATCAAAGCAAAACCGAGACGAAGACCACCAGGCTAAATGAATTTTCCGCTTTGATCCTGCCGTAACGATTGGTACAACGAGCATTGTAGCTGCTTAACGCATCAGTCAGACAGACTGAGCACGAAGGGGACCGAGTGACAAGAGAATAGTTTGAAGGTGTCTCTTTTCATACTACCGAGCATTCTGCGAAAAGTAGCAGTTTCCTTTTCGATCTTTGAACTCGGCCATTGTGCACCTCAATTCTTTCTGAAACTGGGCCACATATAACTTGGTGCACACACACTTTCAATTTACTTTCAAATTGCCGACAAATTGAGAATAGTTCAGAGGTCATCAACGTTGATTTCGTGCCTCTATCTTGAAATCGTAAATGGCCTCATCATTTTTATTGGTTAAATTTTAACTTTCAGTTAGCACTTCTTATCTTCTTACTAGTCAGAGCTCAGCTGAATTATCAACGCTCCTCACCCGTGTAGGGAAACACAGAACATGTACATCTATGCATTCCATTTGAAACGGTTGGTCCTTTTTCTAATAGGCTCTGTGTTCTACCCAAAAAAATTGATTCGATACACTCGGCTTAAATTCAATAACAAGATCATCTGTTCGGTATTCACGATGACGAAGACGATATGTCGCTTGTTTGGTTTCGCCAATGTTCCAGATGTTCAGGCAAGAAATTTCAATTTATTCGGTAGAATTTTGATCGTTTTCAATGGTTTTAGGTTTTAGTGCATAATTGACAGGGGGCTAAATTACGACTTGTAGAAGATTGCACACCCTTGCTATTTTCATACCCTTGCAAAAAGGGTATATTAATTTTGGTCAGAAGTGTACAACCCATAGAAGGAAGCATTTCCGACCATATAAAGTATATATATTCTTGATCAGCATCACGAGACGCGTTTATAAAGCCATGTCCGTACGTCTGGATCAACGCAAACTCCTTCTAGACCGTTAGAGCTACAGAGTTGCATGTAGGCTTATATATTCTGCAGGGATTGTATATCTCGGATTCAACTGAAGTCGCCAAAGTCACGAACAGTGACTTTTCTCAATAACTTTATTAATTTCTGAGCTATTGTCATAATCTATATATAAAATTGTAAGCCGTTTTTTTGTAAGTTAATAAGTCATTCAGGAATCAACCAATTTTGCCCATTTTTTTTTTGTAAATGTTGGTTGTGGCCCAAAGAAGGGTTTTTTTCCAAAAGAAAGTTAATTTTCAGTTTAACCAATTAACTAAAGGCGTTTTAAAATGAATGAATAAAACCAGTTTTATACAACACTATACGTTAGAGGTATACGTCAATTTTTTGCGTTCAATAAGAAAAGTGAGCTTAGAATTTAAAAAATTAAGTGAATTGTATATAAGCCACATTCAAAATGCCACTTCCACGACGTTCAAATACTGGTAGACGAACACGAAACGCCACAGGTGTTAGAGAATTTCGTAGACGTAATGCGAACACGGTTGACAACAACATGGAATTGGCGGCTTATAATTATGATAGCACAATTGATTACAGCATATATTCCAATATTGGAGAAATGAATAAAGAATGTGTGAATTGCAGAGCATTGAAATTTATGAACGAAACGCCTGCCATGTGCTGTGCTTCTGGAAAAGTTATGCAATTTGATTTATGAGAAAAAAAATTCCAGATTCAAGGTCAGATATACCATAGGGCTGGGTCACTGTTGCCATTCCCAGATGCTGACCATCAGTTTTTACAAATATAAATGTTTAACAAAAAAATGCATACGATAGAATTATGCAAGCTGTCATAAACAACAATCATGATTTATATTTTTTGGACGCTGGTGGCACTGGAAAGACATTTCTCATATCATTAATCTTAGATCCGAACGCAAAATTGCATTGGCACTTGCTTCTTCTATAATTGCAGCTACATTATTGGATGGGGGCCGAACTGCACATTCCGCTTTAAAATTGCCATTAAACATGCTAACAGTTGAGACTCCAACGTGTAATATTTCAAGAAATTCAGGAATGGCAAAAGTCTTGCAACAAGCAGCAATTATTTTATGGGATGAATGTCCGATGGCCCATAAAAAATCTTTGCAAGCATTGAATCAAACATTACAGGATCTACGGGGCAATCAAGAATTATTTGGAGGTGCATTAATATTGCTATCTGGTGATTTTCGACAAACGCTGCCCGTCATTCCCAGATCAACTCCAGCTGATGAAATTAATGCATGTTTGAAAAGTTAATTGCATTTGGAGAAATGTTCAAAAGTTATCGCTTAACATAAATATGCGTGTGCGTCTTCAAAACAATCCAGCAGCAGGTGAGTTTTCGGAGCAACTTCTTGACATTGGCGATGGCGACATTGAACGGGATTTAAATGGCTTTATCACGTTACCAAACAACTTTTGCATAATGTTGCCATCAAAAGAAGAACTAATTGATCACGTGTTTCCAAACATAGTTCAAAACTATACAAATCAGGATTGGCTGAGGGAACGCGCAATTTTAGCACCAACGAACTCAAATGTAAATGAAATAAATGATCAAATTCAACAGAAATTACCAGGCGACATAATATCATGCAAGTCAATCGATACTGCTACAACAGAAGAAGACGCAGTAAATTATCCTGTGGAATTTCTAAATTCTTTGGAGCTACCCGGTATGCCACCACATATTTTAAAATTGAAAGTGGGTTCCTCAATCATACCATTAAGAAATATCAATGCACCAAAACTTTGCAATGGAACAAGACTTTTGTTGGTGTTTTGATTATATAAAATAAGCTAACATTAAGACAATTATAATATAGAACAAATGGAAATGTATGTCAATTAAGTATGTAACCCGATTATAAATATCGATGACTCATCAGTCATAAGTAGATCTGATATGGTCAGCAGTAAACAATAAAGACCTAGTTAATCAATAAAAACGTACTTTGCTGACCTAACACTATGTCGAACTATGCACTGGTGAGCTCGCTATTTTGTACTATAAAAGAAATGCATTATTCTTAGTAAGATCAGATACCAATTGTAGCTACATCGGGTGTGCATTGCTGTGTCTTTGGCCCCCATCTCTACCTTTGTAATCTCACTCCGAGGTCCACCCAATTTATGTGTTGGTTGCGACAATCTTTAGTCACTGGTTTATGTGCTAGTGCCTATATATGTATATATATAAATAAATAAACATTTAATAATTTCAAGAAACACTAACGTCTTTCATTGAACATTTTGGTGACCCCGACATTGGCGGCTCCAAGTTAAAAGAATAACAGACTTGGTGAAACCGTCATCAAGCAAGAACATTTGGTCAACTCAGGCGACCAATCTCTCAACAAAAAGGAAACTGGTCAACTAGGCGACTACGTTCTTTGCACGCTTTGGACACGACAATCCTAAGCGAGGGCACAAATTGATGAACATCTCACATCAATCTGGGGTCCCGACTAAAAACATCGCAATTGATTAACTTGGCAATCATTGCGTAGCCACCTTGGCGAATAAAAAGAATTTATTGGAAAACTAGGAGTTGGTTTTCCGCAACGGGGTAGCAGTGCATACCCATTGAATAAAAGTTGGCCAACTAGGCGATCACTTTATAAAAAACATTTAACAACGATTTGTGTCAACGAGGCGACCAAATCATAAAAAGTTATTTTTATATAAAATAAAGTTTGATCAACTCAACTCTGTTGCATTCCCTGGCGTCAGCAATATCTGACCTAGTTAACTCGGTCAGTAACCCAGTGCGTACTACACGAGTATAGATTTTGGCATTGATCAGCAATTTTTTAAACAAAGAAAAGAAACTCAAAAAATTGGTTTCACTGTCGTGGCAGTTATCAGTATAAAAGAATAGGTATATTGGAAATAAAAATAAAACTATTGCTAAAACACTAATCAAAAGGCAACTTCGATTTATTTCTTATTCTTATTTGTGCTACACTTGACCAATTTTAGGAACGAGTCGGAGCGTTCCCTGTCTTTGACAAAATAAATAAACTCCCATCGGGTCAAGTACTAGTACAGATAAGCAATTACATAGGAATATAAAAGAACATGGAGGAGTTTTATAAACAGCAGACAGAACGAAGAGAGGCAATCCAGGCCTTTATTCGGAATACCAAAAAAAATTCTTTCGCCAGGAAAACGAAGCCATCCTGTTTCGAGGAGAAACTTGAGCTCCTGGAATACATGTGGGAGAACTTCGAGAAAAGTCATCAGGAGTTGATGGACAAATTAAATAACGTGCCAACTGAAGATGACTACTTTGTAACGGACTATTTCAGCAAAATGAAGACGGTTGTATCTAATATAGTGGAAGATTGGAAGGACCATTTGGCAAAAATAAAGCTAGAGAGACAAGCTCGCCAACGAGAGGAAGAGCGAGTCATGATCAAACCACTGGTTCGTAAGCAAAGTGCTCTGCTGGAGTCATTGTCCAGGACATTAAGACAAATTGTGCCTGAAGATAAAATGACTTACAAATCGGTAGTCGACAAATTATGGATGCAAATTGAAGAAATCCATTATGAGATTCATCTGCTAGCTGAAAATCCAGCCGAAGCCGGATATAATATAGCTACGTTTGTGGCCGCAGAAAATACAATGCTGAAATTCTGTGTGGCACCAGCAGAAAATGTAGTGATACAATCACCACCTGTATTGCAATCGATACAATCATTGCAACTACCCAAAATTCCCATTCCAAAATTTGATGGGGATTATCTGAAATGGCAACAATTTCATGACATCTATAAAAAGGTGGTTCATGAGTCAAATGTATCCACGATAGAGAAAATGTGGTACTTAAAATCAAACCTTTCTGGAGAAGCAGAGAGATTGATACGGCACCTGGAATTAACAGAAGCCAATTACAACACTGCTTGGTCAGTGTTGCAGGAACGTTTTAATAACAAACGAGTTCTAGTAACAGTCGTACTGGCAAAGCTGTTTGATCACCCAAATGTGGGAAATGACGCAGCTTCTATAAAGAATTTGCATGATAACATTTTTGAATCATTGCAAGCCTTAAAAAATGTAGGCGTCAATATGGAATCGTCAGATGCTGTCATAATGTTTCATATGACAAGAAAATTGGATAGATTCAACCACACACTATATGAGCAATCTCTTTCCAACACAAGGGATCTGCAGGAAGTAAAGGACTTCCTATCCTTCTTGGAACAGCGCTTCCTAACATTAGAGGCGATTGGGAAACCAAGAAACGAAAATCGCAGCATTGAAAAACCAAGTCCAAGGAAGACATGCGCAACAGCATCTGGGACAAACAGTACCCTGTGTGCTTTCTGCGAAAGAGCAAAGCACAAACTCTTCCAATGTGAAAAGTTCAAAGTCAAATCCGCAGCAGAGCGGCTTAATTGGGTGCAGAGACACATATTGTGTGTCAATTGCTTCAAGCCGGACCATATGGCAAAAAATTGCTCTTGGAGGGGATGCTTTAAATGCGATAAAAAACATAACACAATGTTGCATTTAGAAACAGGCAATCAAATTGCTACATCTGCTTCTGCAGCTTCTGCGTATGTAATTGGCAGAAAATACACCCTGTTGGCAACGGCCAAGGTATTGGTAAAAGGGATCAATGAAAGGAAAGGAGAATTTCGAGCACTCCTGGATAGCGGCTCGCAAGTAAATCTCGTCTCAGAGAGACTGGTAAAGAAATTATCGTTAAAAATTAGCGAGACTCATGTGCACATAAATGGAGTGGGTGGTCAACCACAGATAAGCAAGGCGCGAGTAAGCTTGGTTGTAAGGTCAAGATACAACAAGTTCGCAATGCTAGTTGAGGCATTTGTATTGCCACACATAATAGGTGACCAACCCACAGAACAAATACCGCAGAAAGTCACATTACCAGACAGCATTCAATTAGCGGACCCAACATTTGATAAATCAGGAAAAATTGATATGCTGTTGGGAGCTGATGATCACTATGCTATACTGCTACCAGAAAGGAGACGGGGCAATCGAAACCGTCCAGCATTACAAAACTCAGAGCTTGGATGGATTATTGCTGGCAGAATTAACGTCAACGTCAGCTTCAATCACATGTATGGTAGGCATGACGAATCCAGAGGAATCTCTAGAAAGATTCTGGCAGCTAGACACACTAGAGCCAATAAAAAGGTACAGGAGTCCGGAGGAAGAGTATTGTGAAAAATTCTTTCTCGATAACCTACACACGGATGCGGACAATCGACTAATTGTAAAGCTTCCATTTGCTGAAGAGGCTTCAACTCTTGGAGGAACTCGGGAAGTAGCCATTAGAAGATTCATGTCGTTAGAGAGGCGAATGAACCCTGACTTAAAAAAGGAGTATGTAAAATTAATGTCAGAATATGAACAGCTTGGACATATGAAGCAGGTAGTGATAGAACAAATTCCCAAGAACCATTACTTTATACCGCATCATTGTGAACTAAAGCCAGAAAGTACCACCACCAAGCTAAGAGTGGTATTTGATGCATCATGCAGAACGTCATCAGGAAAATCACTGAACGACATTTTATATCCTGGACCAGTTGTACAGAGTCAACTCTTTTCAATTCTTCTGCGGTTCAGGACACGCAAATATGTGTTCACAGCAGATATTGAAAAGTTTGGATAAAACTTGCCGATCAATTCAATCAGATGATTGTGTGGAGACAGGATCCAAGTCAAGAACTAAAGTTTTATCGTTTAAAAACGGTAACTTATGGAACCACATCAGCCCCATATTTAGCAACGAAGTGTCTGGAATATTTGGCTCTGAAAAACATGGAAAAGTTGTCGTCTGGAGCATTAGCATTTAAAAATGACTTTTATGTTGATGATTGTCTCACAGGAGCAGACAGTTTACCAGAAGCCCTGCAAAAAAGACAAGAGCTTCTAGAAATCTTGAGACCTAAGGGTTTTAACTTACGAAAACACTGGAACAAACAAGTGTCAAAACATTGGGAATCATATGGGCACCCAAAGAAGACCAATTATGTGGAAAGGCTCAAAGACATACAAAAGGAATAACCAGACGAGTGGTGCTATCTGAAGTCGGTCAAATCTTCGATCCTCTAGGACTGTTCGCACCGGTAGTGGCAAGAGCGAAAATGTTTCTTCAACATGTTGCTACCGAACGAATTGAGATGGATGGTGACCTACCGCCGTATTTGGATAAACCACATGAAAATTCCAAGGCATATTTTTGATGGCAAGGTCCCCACTACAAAGGAATTGCATACATTTGTTGATGCATCAGAAAAGGCGTATGGTGCGGCAGTTTATGTCCGATCAACCTATAAAAATGGACAAATTTCGGTCAGATTGTTGTGCGCCAAGTCGAGAGTGGCTCCCCTGGAAAAACAGACACTGCCCCGGCTGGAACTATGTGCAGCTGTACTTGGAGCTGAACTCACGGATAGAGTTCGACAGGATCTCCAATTCGGATCAGAAAGTGTGGAATCATTTCTCTGGTCAGACTCAACAGTAGTACTCTCGTGGATAAATTCACATTTCCACACGTTTGTGGCTAATCGGTTGACCAAAATACACGCAGTATCACATCCAAGGCAATGGCGTCATGGGTCATCAGCGCTCAACGCAGCTGATGTTTGTTTTGAGGCATATCAGCAGTTCAGCCTAGAACACATACATTATGGTTGTATAGACCACTATTTTTGCATGGACCACAACGTGGCTGGCCAGCACCATTTAAGCCTACAGAGCACACGATGGATACCGCTGAGAAAAAAACCAAGGTATTCAGCATGGTGACTGCCACGGCAAACAACAAGAGTGAATGGATATATACGGTAAATCACAGAAATTCGTTTTACCGGCTACAGCGAATAGTGGCGTATGTGCTATGGTTTTGTCACAAGCAGAACAGGAAACCAACGGCTCAGTTAGCGAATAGGGATTCCCGGAGAGAAGGAAAATAACCCAATCTTCATTCGTTGAATTCAAATTATGAACTGATTTTATTTACAAAAGTACGGAGTTTATATAGGAAATCTTAGGCTCTAGGAGGTAACAATTGTTCTTAAGGAGATCTTATTCTAGTACGACTCACACCCACGTATTCGGGGGTTGAAAAATTATTATTTTAGGCACGGCGACGGCCACTTGACATCCTGCCGTTGTGATCGTTTGGGTTAGTTTACAATTACAAGTGTTTTTCCCACAACGCGTGTGGCTGATTGTAATTCTAGTCATATGCTAGCTTAGTTGTTTGTGCCAAAGTACAGTTGTATTATATTTTCTTTAGTGCATCTGATTTGGTAAAGCCGCTTCAGATGAACACGATGTTTATTCTTAAACAGTTAGAGTTGGAAGAGTTGGACCAAGCACGGAGAGTAATCATTAAGCAAATTCAAGAAACAGGATTTGCATATGAATGACGGCACTTAATGAAACGACCTGATCAACCGCTAGATCGCAAAAGCACGGTGGCAACATTGCCACTAATATTGGATGAACATTCAATCATACGAGTAGCAACTCGGCTACAACAAGCACCAGTATCAACGGAAACAAGGAATCAATATCTCTTGCCGTATAATGATCCGGTGGTAAAAATGACACTACGGAAACTTCATGAAGAGAATCTTCATTGTGGTCATGAGGCACTACGCGGAATAGCTCGGCAACAGTACCACATCATTAAGGTGAAACCGATGGTCCGGAATGGATCCAGGGCTGCGTAGTATGCACCAAGTACCGCCATCAGTTCTTTAAACAAGTCATGGGCGACTTACCTGAGTATCGGGTATCTCAGAATAGACCCGGAGTAGACTATTGTGGACCATTCTGGATCCACCATAAGGTTCGAGGAAAACGTACCGACAAAGCTTACTTTGCAGTATTTGTATGCTTTGCAACCAAGGCAGTACACTTGGAGTTGGTCGGAGACCTGTCCACCTCCTCATTTGTCGGCGCGCTTCAGCGCTTTATTAGGAGCAAAGGAAGATGCCAGATATTATACTGCGATAATGCAACAAACTTTGTTGGAGCAAACAACCAACTTAAGGAGCTGACCGATACAATACACTCAGAAACGGCAGCAGGTAGTATCAAGGAATTTTGCAATCAAAAAAGAGTGCAATTTAAGTTCATACCACCACGGTCTCCACATTTCGGAGGATTATGGGAAGCTGCGGTAAAGTCCGCTAAGCATTTACTGTTGAAAAACGTATCGACAGCAAACTTAACGTTTGAACAACTGTTTCCCATCATTGTCAATGTTGAAGCAGTGCTGAACTCTCGTCCGTCAACGGCACCTACAAGCGGACTATCCATAAATTGGCTCCCTTGCTTAGAGAGACGGCGATAAAACGTAAAATCGAGGCAGATGACACACTATTGTGGCATTTTACGATCTCAAACCATATTGGGCCCACCTGAAGACATTTTCAGACGGAGTAGTAAAGGTTGGAGAAATATGCGTGTTAATGAAGGTTCCAGAGGCATGCACCGCAATGCAGAGGCACTTCGAGCATGTCAACTCAGAGCTACGGACAGGAAATGATCTCCTTCACATAGAACGCCAACGACGATCGCCTTTAGATATAATTGGGAACATTGCGAACGGCTTATTTGGTGTGCTGGACTCAAAGTATGCAACAGAGATGTCAGGCACCATACGAAAGGTTAAATCAAATGAAGATTACTTATTGAACTTGCTGCAAAATCAGACATCTGTAATTGATTCAACGATAAATATCATTAAGCGAGATGAAGCCACAATTGAAAATCAGATGAAACTAATGAAACAACAAATGAACGACATGACCAAGGTCCAGGACAATGCGGTAAAGGCATTGCAATGGTATATCACGCTAACTACTCAGATGACAGTTATTGAAGGGAATTTGCACCGAATTCAAACCGAAATTTCCCGAGTATTTACAGATGCCCATCATAGCAAAATAAGCCCGTTACTACTATCACCAGGCCAGCTTCGCGAACATCTGAACCAACTGAAGAGACATCTTCCGTTTGGTTTGGATTTGCCAGTTCCAGATAACGACGTCTTGCAATTATATGGCTTAATGAAGGCACAAGGCACAATCGCAAACAATCATGTGATATTTAAGGTCACATTTCCATTAGTGGCAACGCAGGCAGTGCAACTGTATAACCTGGTACCCATTCCAGCAATTGGAACTCATGGGATTGTAATCATGAACATTAAAATTCCCATCATTGCTGTCAACAAGGAACAGAATCAATACATTGGGCTCTCAAGAGCCGATTTGGAACAATGCCATCAGCTCAATAACGAGCAATATATTTGTTTTGATAAACAAACGACGTTTTCGGCTAATAGCAACTGTGAGTTCCAGCTATTCAAAAACACAAAATCATCAACTTGCCAAATACAACACACAAACAGATCATTCGTGTGGTACGACATGTATCACAAAAATCAGTGGATTTTTGCCACCACTAGACCAATTGAACTCGTATAACTACGACAGACACAATGAAATTGTCATATGTCCGATTTGGCAACTTCAGCATTGGCCCAACAAAAGTAGCGCCAACAACAACACAATTCACAAAGATGCAGCTAAGCTACGACGAACTAAGCAACATTCAAGGAAAACTGGAAACTAAGCAAAACTGGAAATTGCCAGAAGACCCCATCCAGCCGGCTCACCATGTTATCGTCTCCTACGTAGCGCTAACAATACCATTGGTTCTTGTGATGGTATATGAAATAAGAAGATGCTCACAACCCCCAAGACACAATGGTCCAGAGCAGACAACCGTGAGGATCGTCAATCCCATACCGACTCATGCTGCAGTAAGCCCAGCCCCCAGCAATTTTGCGGTCAACGTTGGATAACGTTGAACAGGTGTTCAACGGCCGGGAGTATGTTGGTGTTTAGATTATATAAAATAAGATAACATTAAGCCAATTATAATATAGAACAAATGGAAATGTATGTCAATGTTAAGTATGTAACCCGATTATAGATATCGATGGCTCATCAGTCATAAGTAGATCTGATATGGTCAGCAGTAAACAATAAAGACCTAGTTAATCAATAAAAACGTACTTTGCTGACCTAACACTATGTCGAACTATGCACTGGTGAGCTCGCTATTTTGTACTATAAAAGAAATGCATTATTCTTAGTAAGATCAGATACCAATTGTAGCTACATCGGGTGTGCATCGCTGTGTCTTTGGCCCCCATCTCTACCTTTGTAATCTCACTCCGAGGTCCACCCAATTTATGTGTTGGTTGCGACAACCTTTAGTCACTGGCTTATGTGCTAGTGCCTATATATATATATAAATAAATAAACATTTAATAACTTCAAGAAACACTCTTTCATTGAACAACTTTGTATAAAAAAATTAATGCCTAATTTAATCGAAGCAAAAATTCTAACTGGCAAAGAAAGAGGAGAAGTTGTATTAATACCAAGGATTCCATTGATATCAACTGACATGCCATTCAAATTGAAACGTCTTCAATTCCCAGTGCGTTTATCATTTGCAATGACGATAAATAAAGCGCAAGGACAAACCCTTCAAGTGTGTGGGGTAAGTTTAGAAGAGCCGTGCTTTTCTCACGGACAATTATACGTGGCATGTTCCAGGGTGGGAGCACCAAATAATTTGTTTATTTATGCACCTGGAAACAAAACAAAAAATATTGTATACTCGATAGTATTAAACTAATTGTAAGTTAAGTGCGTAGCAAAAAATTTGAAAATTGCCACGTCGAACATTTAATGGATGAACTAAACATTTAATTCGCCAGCAAGTAAAAAAGGGGGCAGAGCAACGCTTGCCGGGCCAGCTAGTTTAATATAAACAACTATGCCAAATTTGATTGAGATCGGGTGACTATATCATAAAGCTCCCATAGGAACGATCGGTGAAAAACAGTGGTATTGATCAATATCTTCGTTATTTGCTATGCTAAGATTGTAGGCCGTTCTTTCGCAAACATTTGATAAAACGTTTTTCCACTTCGACGGCTATGGGTGGGAAAGAGTTATCAAAAAAGTTGCAAGGGTATACAAACTTTGAAGCGGTCGTAGTTAGCCCCGGCCCCCTAGTTTTTTTCTTAACTTAATTTTTTCAATACATTTTGATTTGAAAACTTTTAAAAGGTTGTGTCAACTTCACCTTTAAGTCATTGATTTAAATGCACCCCTCCCCCGTGCTCAAACAACGCTACGCCCTTGACTAATATTGTTGTGAAATAAATAATATGCAGTTATTATACCGACTGTATAACCATTTTTCAAAAACTAAACAAATACAGTTAGTCTAATTTTGTTAACATATGTATCTAAGAAAAATTCAATTTGATTAAATGGTTATATTATAAATCATAAATTAGATAGGTCTGATGTTTCTTCTGCTGCCATTGAGCAGAAAAAAAATGAATATTTTAGAAGTTAGAAGCAAATGAAAAAAACATTCATTTCGAAAAAATGGCAATTTTGATGAAAAACTTCCGGAAAAAATTTTGTATGAAACCATCGTGATAGCTTAAAAATCTAATGATGCAGTTCGATTCGCAGGACCCTAAATATGGTAAAACCATCGAATTTTGCCATGTCTTTTTTTTTTTTTTAAACAACTATCACAGAGATATTATTTTTTATAATATATTAGATAGCCTTATTTATGTTTTCACTGTTCGTGGCAACTAGGAATCTAATTTAGAAAAATTAGATTTTACAAGATTTGTGCCAAATTGTCAAATCGAAAACTGCATACTAAAGTTTTTGGTGCATAGCATATTTTAATTTTAATAGCCCTCATTTCCCCATTATTTTCCCTACATTTTTGATAAAATAATTAGTTTTTGTTGCTTTTAAACATCCCAATAAAAATGAGTTAATTCGAATAATTCTAATGATTCGAGTGCCTTAGTACAATTTCATGCTTTGACACTCAATTCATTGCCTTTCATTAAACAGAGTTACGTATTTTTAGAGATGTGACAAGTACTAACTCACACTCATTCATTTCATTGTGTAGTTGTCACTCATTCATTTGAATTCAATTCGAATGGATTCATTTGACTTTGACTTTTCTCTCATTCATGCAGCTCTCTATTACGAACTGAACTAGGCAAGAAAGACTGTAGGCTTTTCATTGATAAACATTAAAAAGATATTACGATTTAATTCAGATACGATCTGTGTCTAATGGCTTTTTTGTTTACCGTTTTCTTAACACGTCTCTATTTAATTTGTAACTATTTTGTTTGTATTTGAGGACAAATTTCAAATGGCATACAAATTTCAATCTGCAAGGATCGCAATTGGTCTTAAAACAATAGCTAGACTCATTCAGCATTAAAGTTATCCTTGGTCACTTTCCGCAACGAATTAGTTATATATCCCATACTACAAAGCCACTGAAACACAATTATTCATCAGACACGTAACTGTCAAAAAAAAAAAAAAAAAAAAAAAAACAAAAACCGATACGGACAAGGATAGGAAAGAAGACGGGCAACATGATCTTCTTTAAGATACAAAAGTTCAAGCGTTGCAAATTGTGAATCCTGGATGTGTCTTCTTATACAAACCCAGAAAGGAAGAGTCACGCTGTGAACAATACAGCACACACTTCTCTCATTGAAGCGTATCCTTCGGTGTGGGCGACACGTAGCGTGTTACGTTGACATACATATGTACATCCATGCTCGTAGTTGAAGGCACTTTAGACACAATGTTTTTTCCGTCACGCCATTAACCATTTGAAAATTTTTCATCTTCCCTTTTATTTCTTAGAAATAAATCTAAGTTGCATCGATTCAAATTGATTGGTTCCAAATCGTTGATATTGAATTAAGAAGACTTAATCACCTATCGTGTTTCTAACATATACATATGTATGTACTTATAAATGTATGTAGTTTTAGCTGGTCGACACGAACTGTTTTGTAGAATACGGTTACTTTCAGCTACAGATCTTAGTTCTTTGAAGAGTTAGTTACGCTTATATCCAGAGAATTGGTAGGGCAACTTAAAAGATGATTTGGTGAAAATTACAATTTTTCACGGAACCATTTTCCTATTCCTGCACATGACGTGAATACCTTTGGGCGTCATCAGAGTTAGTGTAAGGGCTTCGGCTTGAAATAGCTATACAGACAACCTGCTCACCTTCCGTGAAGCCCCTAATTCAAAATCTTATAAATTAGTAAGTTTTATTGACCTCAAGCCCAAAAACAAACCAACTTCAAAAAGGTCGAAATCTAGACAAACATTTATGAAAGAAATATTTTGAACATACATATACATTGTACACTAATAATTTTATTTACCAATATGATTTTTATTGTTTTTTACAATATTTTTACACAAGAATTTGTACCAAAATGTGAACAATTTCTGCGTCAATTAAGACAACACAGTTTTGTCTGTGTAAGTTGCCTTTGGTTGACGAAAAGAGGCGACAAACTACCATTCCCTCTCGCTTGCACCCTCAATCATGATCAAATGAAACGGGACACTTTTTCGTACATGCTAACCGGTGTCATCGATATACATAAAAGACTTCAAAATCACTTGAAAATATTTCATACATAGATATGTACACATGTGTGTGTGCGTAAGCTTATGAAAATAAGTAATTTTGCATTATTAATGAAGTAAGTAAGTCGACTCGCCGACTTGGGTATACCATGCACCAAGTGAAACACATATTTCAAATTTCGAAAACCAAAATTGTTATTGTTGTCTATTAAATTGTTTTTACATTTGGCATCTCGCTCACTCCACAAACACACAAGCACTCTAGCGTCGCCGCTGGCCAACGGCCAATGTTGGCCTTATGGATCGCTTAGCAAAACACGTTCATACGTATATTTTGCATGTTTCTATTCCGATTTCAATACGAATTACGATAGTCAAAAAATTGCAGCTGGCAATTGGTTTTTTTAAATTAATGGATTCGAAAGTGGGCGTGGCAAAATATTAAAATATATATGTATACTCTGCGCATACTAAACAAATCTACATACTAAATTTGGTGACTTTAGCTTTGTTAGTTTTCGAGAAAATCAGTTTTATTTAATTTTCGGGGGCGGAAGGGGCGTGGCAAAAAAATTGAATAATTAGTTTCTGCGCGCTAACTAAACAAGTACATATACCAAAGTAATTGTCTCTAGCAGTTATACTTTCCAATTCCAATTCCAATTAGCTCTATACATTTACACACTATACTAGTCTATATACTAAATTTGGTGGCTCTAGCTCTTATAGTCAGCGAGATTTGCGTGTTCATACAGACGTACGAATAGACGGACATGGCTAGATCGACTCGGTTTTGATCCTGATCAAGAATATATTTACTATGGGGTCGGAAAAGCTTCCTTCTGCCTGTTACATACATTTTGGCAACTTTAATATACCATTTCACCCTATGGGTGTATGGTATAAAAATCATTATTTTTTATATTTAGATAGGGAGCAGAGTGTATAACTTTAGTAGGGGGCTGAATATGAATGATTTTTGGAGTTTTTTATACAACATATAGAAACATGCAAAATATACGTATGAACGTGTTTTGCTACGCGATCCATCAGGGCTGAATTGGCCGTTGGCTAGTGGCGGCGCTAGAGTGCTCGTGTGTTTATAGTGTGAGCGAGATAGCATGTGGTATGAGGCATGTTAAAACAATTTAATAGACACACATTTGGTTTTCGAAATTTTAAATATTTGTTTCACCTGGTGTATGGCATACCCAAGTCGACGAGACGACTTACTTACTTCATTATTTATTGTATTTTTATTAAATTTTAGAAAAAGTTTCAGATTTTTAACACCACTAGAAGTATTTTTGGCCGCTCGCTCCATACAAGCCCGACCACTGTGAGATGGTACAAAACTGCAATGCTCAATATCATGTGGAGTGGAGTAAGGAAAAATAAGTCTTCTCCTCTTTGAATTCCAGAAAGAAGTCATTTTTATATTTCGTTTTCACGAGTAAGAAGCTCTTCATGAGCCATGTAACAGAAGCTTTTAGAATATGTTAATGTAAATACAGTGGTAGAAATTCGAATAATCTTAAACAAAATAATATAAGAAATTTTAATATATGCAAATCTAAGTTAACGATGGCGTCTCTTCCAACATACTCCCCCTTGGATGATGAAGTATGACTGCTTCAATTTACAGAAACGTCATCTCTCAAAGGCAATGGAGCAAGCTTGCTGATTGGGCGGCGAATAATTCCTTTCTTGGATCGAACATCGGCCATTCTGACCCTTGCATCTGCCCCAAGTATAGCTTCGACCACACGACCAGTAATCCAGCATTGCGGTGGAAGATTGTCTTCATGGATTAGAACTAATTGATCCCTTGCTATGTTGTTTTCGGTATGCAACCACTTATAGCGTTCTTGCAATTGATATACAAGTTAACAATTAACACTTAATATAGGATATTTCATAAGTTTATAATCTACCCTCGTTATCGCGTGCTCTATAAGTTAAGTAGCAGCCCTCGCAATTGCGACATTGCATAAATTGTATCAGCGCGCTATAGCTGCAATGGTCAGCGACGGTAACCGGACACTTTTGTTTTGCTGCAAGAGTTTCCGTTATCGCCGAAGATTTGCTGAGTCGGCTTGCCGACCATGACATTGTGGCGTGATGCGAATTTTGGCTTAGCTTAAGTGGAATATTCTATGTTTTAAGAAATCAGTTTGAATACAGCGCTCTTCCAGTAAGTCGCTTAAATAAATATTCACTCCGGCACTTAGCCGTAAAATAATTTGTTTTATTGTCTGAACCCAAGTTCAGCAATAAGAGGCTCAGTTTGCCTCTCAACCTAATCTTCACCCTTAACAGGACTGGAGTATTGTAATTGGCGCCCAACTAGTGGTCGGACTCCACATCCACTAATAACCAAACAGCAGCACAGGAGCTGCAACAAGCAACAACAAATAAGACAGCAGCGAGGGAGCTGCCAGTGACCAACATAATAAAGAAATATTTTTTTGTGTTAGTGGAATCATGTAAGTGGATACTCTAGCCAAAATTCTTTCTTATACAAAAGTCTTAATTTTTTGTAAAAATTAGTTTAGTACTTGTGAGTGTTTAATGTTGCAACAGATCATAATTAATAACAGTAATCTGAACTAGGTTTCTAAAACTTGTGAGAGTGACTACCTTGAGAATTCTAGTTAAAACAATTTATCATCCAGATCGTTATTAAAATTACTTTGTGTTACTTTCTATGTGTCTAAAATTGTGCTATATCAATACATACAGTTCTCGTGGTTCAGAGCTACGACGTAATTCGACCCGTTTTGCTTTTCGCGGCCACTGGCCTGCGCATGTTCAGCCAATATAGAACACCTCGCAAGCACTTTAGCGACTCAGATTCCGACTGTGACATTCGCATCGAAGCCTCGGCTACAAGACCTCTCCCTGCAGTTTCTCCCCATTAGGTAAAATGGATCCAGATCAGCTTAGGGAAATAATAAGGTCGGCTGTCAGCGATGCTTTAGCTGAACAGGCCGCTGCAAACGAGCAGAGGGAGCGAGCATTGACTCAAAGAATTAATGAGTTGGCTGAACAAATAGCAGCAGCAAACGCTGCCGCCCCACAAATAGCAGCAGCTAACGTTGCCGCCCCACAAGTAGTAGCATATGCTACTATAGGAATTAGAAACGACATTCGCTGTGACGAGCCACTAGATGCCGTCAAATGTTTACCTGAGTTTCCACAGGAAAATATTAAGCAGGTACTCTCGGGGTACTACTTTCCAAAGATGGCAAGAATGGCCAATGAAATAGTACAAAATTGCAAAACATGTGCTAGGGCTAAATATGATAGACACCCCAAAAAACAAGAAAAGATCAGAAACGCTCAGACCATGCTCAGAGCTAGGGAGAACGCAAAGCGGCAGAATAGGGTCTTCGACGTTGGTGACCGAGTTTTGGTCAAGTCCAACCGACGGCTCGGAAACAAGCTCACCCCCTTATGTGATGAGAAGGCAGTGGAAGCAGACCTGGGGATCGAGGTCCTCATTAGAGGGAGGGTGGTCCACAAGGACACCCTAAGGTGACTTGTTTTTCTTTTACACCTTTTTTTAAGCCACTAGGCAAACTCGTATAAGTTAGATATAGTTATTCAACTTACCTCTAGCCACTTGGCATAGTTTAAGGCAGGCTAGGTTTAGTGAAATGCAATTAATAAATGCCAATTATAAACAAGTAGAAATAAACACTAGAGTTCAGGACCAGCTTAACCAATTAACAATCACTGTCAACAGAACTTTCAGGATAGCCAAAAACTCACGAGTTGACACTAGCCATTTATTTGAAACACTACTGTCTAGAAACAGGATGCTAATGATGGAGTTGCAAAATTTAATGCTTGCTATTACTCTGGCAAAGGCCAACATTGTTAGCCCAAACATTTTGGACCACTCAGATTTGAAATCAATTTGGCTAGAGTAACCCACCACACTCCCATAGGAGATCTTATGTCCGTTGCGTCCGTAAAAGTTCTTCAATCCATTAACACCATACACTTTATAATTGAATTCCCCAAGATTAAAAGAGCTTGCAGAAAGATCACAATTTATCCTGTTATCCACAAGAACTTCATAGTGCGATTGTTTGACAACGTCATAGCCGAATGCGATGGAGAAACCCACACACTGCAGAGTTGCGCCGCTTAACCTGGAGCCACATTTTGTCGTCTGGCTTTGGAAAGTTCATGTGCCAAAGAGCTCCATGCAGGTGTCACGGCACACTGCGGGATCAAGCCGAGCAACCTGGAAATAATCACCCATGTCGATGACGGAATCATCATCCTCAACGACGGGTCCGCAAGGATTCAGGTGGACAACGGCACTGAAATCCAGGTACAAGGCACGCATCTCATCACGTTCGGAGACCGAGTCGCAATTAACGGGACTCTGTTTTACAATCACAACAACGTGCGCAATAGAGTCCTGAGTATTGCCAATTCTCCCTTGCTGAACATCACTGCCACCCAAGATGTCCTCAGCCTCCCTTACCTTCATCGTTTGAATGAACGTAATCTGGAGGTGATACAGCAATTCGAAAAAAACGCCGGAGCCATTGGAGCCATATGCTGTGCTTTGATCTGCATTGGCCTCACTATTTGTCGACTCATCGGTGCAAAGAAGTCTGCAATGCAGTTACGAGAAGTCGTCGCCGGGATTGGGTCGGCCGAGGACGGCCTTATACTTGAAGGGGGAGTAGTTAACAATTAACACTTAATATAGGATATTTCATAAGTTTATAATCTACCCTCGCTATCGCGTGCTCTATAAGTTAAGTAGCAGCCCTCGCAATTGCGACATTGCATAAATTGTATCAGCGCGCTATAGCTGCAATGGTCAGCGACGGTAACCGGACACTTTTGTTTTGCTGCAAGAGTTTCCGTTATCGCCGAAGATTTGCTGAGTCGGCTTGCCGACCATGACATTGTGGCGTGATGCGAATTTTGGCTTAGCTTAAGTGGAATATTCTATGTTTTAAGAAATCAGTTTGAATACAGCGCTCTTCCAGTAAGTCGCTTAAATAAATATTCACTCCGGCACTTAGCCGTAAAATAATTTGTTTTATTGTCTGAACCCAAGTTCAGCAATAAGAGGCTCAGTTTGCCTCTCAACCTAATCTTCACCCTTAACAGGACTGGAGTATTGTAATTGGCGCCCAACTAGTGGTCGGACTCCACATCCACTAATAACCAAACAGCAGCACAGGAGCTGCAACAAGCAACAACAAATAAGACAGCAGCGAGGGAGCTGCCAGTGACCAACATAATAAAGAAATATTTTTTTTGTGTTAGTGGAATCATGTAAGTGGATACTCTAGCCAAAATTCTTTCTTATACAAAAGTCTTAATTTTTTGTAAAAATTAGTTTAGTACTTGTGAGTGTTTAATGTTGCAACAGATCATAATTAATAACAGTAATCTGAACTAGGTTTCTAAAACTTGTGAGAGTGACTACCTTGAGAATTCTAGTTAAAACAATTTATCATCCAGATCGTTATTAAAATTACTTTGTGTTACTTTCTATGTGTCTAAAATTGTGCTATATCAATACATACAGTTCTCGTGGTTCAGAGCTACGACGTAATTCGACCCGTTTTGCTTTTCGCGGCCACTGGCCTGCGCATGTTCAGCCAATATAGAACACCTCGCAAGCACTTTAGCGACTCAGATTCCGACTGTGACATTCGCATCGAAGCCTCGGCTACAAGACCTCTCCCTGCAGTTTCTCCCCATTAGGTAAAATGGATCCAGATCAGCTTAGGGAAATAATAAGGTCGGCTGTCAGCGATGCTTTAGCTGAACAGGCCGCTGCAAACGAGCAGAGGGAGCGAGCATTGACTCAAAGAATTAATGAGTTGGCTGAACAAATAGCAGCAGCAAACGCTGCCGCCCCACAAATAGCAGCAGCTAACGTTGCCGCCCCACAAGTAGTAGCATATGCTACTATAGGAATTAGAAACGACATTCGCTGTGACGAGCCACTAGATGCCGTCAAATGTTTACCTGAGTTTCCACAGGAAAATATTAAGCAGGTACTCTCGGGGTACTACTTTCCAAAGATGGCAAGAATGGCCAATGAAATAGTACAAAATTGCAAAACATGTGCTAGGGCTAAATATGATAGACACCCCAAAAAACAAGAAAAGATCAGAAACGCTCAGACCATGCTCAGAGCTAGGGAGAACGCAAAGCGGCAGAATAGGGTCTTCGACGTTGGTGACCGAGTTTTGGTCAAGTCCAACCGACGGCTCGGAAACAAGCTCACCCCTTATGTGATGAGAAGGCAGTGGAAGCAGACCTGGGGATCGAGGTCCTCATTAGAGGGAGGGTGGTCCACAAGGACACCCTAAGGTGACTTGTTTTTCTTTTACACCTTTTTTTAAGCCACTAGGCAAACTCGTATAAGTTAGATATAGTTATTCAACTTACCTCTAGCCACTTGGCATAGTTTAAGGCAGGCTAGGTTTAGTGAAATGCAATTAATAAATGCCAATTATAAACAAGTAGAAATAAACACTAGAGTTCAGGACCAGCTTAACCAATTAACAATCACTGTCAACAGAACTTTCAGGATAGCCAAAAACTCACGAGTTGACACTAGCCATTTATTTGAAACACTACTGTCTAGAAACAGGATGCTAATGATGGAGTTGCAAAATTTAATGCTTGCTATTACTCTGGCAAAGGCCAACATTGTTAGCCCAAACATTTTGGACCACTCAGATTTGAAATCAATTTGGCTAGAGTAACCCACCACACTCCCATAGGAGATCTTATGTCCGTTGCGTCCGTAAAAGTTCTTCAATCCATTAACACCATACACTTTATAATTGAATTCCCCAAGATTAAAAGAGCTTGCAGAAAGATCACAATTTATCCTGTTATCCACAAGAACTTCATAGTGCGATTGTTTGACAACGTCATAGCCGAATGCGATGGAGAAACCCACACACTGCAGAGTTGCGCCGCTTAACCTGGAGCCACATTTTGTCGTCTGGCTTTGGAAAGTTCATGTGCCAAAGAGCTCCATGCAGGTGTCACGGCACACTGCGGGATCAAGCCGAGCAACCTGGAAATAATCACCCATGTCGATGACGGAATCATCATCCTCAACGACGGGTCCGCAAGGATTCAGGTGGACAACGGCACTGAAATCCAGGTACAAGGCACGCATCTCATCACGTTCGGAGACCGAGTCGCAATTAACGGGACTCTGTTTTACAATCACAACAACGTGCGCAATAGAGTCCTGAGTATTGCCAATTCTCCCTTGCTGAACATCACTGCCACCCAAGATGTCCTCAGCCTCCCTTACCTTCATCGTTTGAATGAACGTAATCTGGAGGTGATACAGCAATTCGAAAAAAACGCCGGAGCCATTGGAGCCATATGCTGTGCTTTGATCTGCATTGGCCTCACTATTTGTCGACTCATCGGTGCAAAGAAGTCTGCAATGCAGTTACGAGAAGTCGTCGCCGGGATTGGGTCGGCCGAGGACGGCCTTATACTTGAAGGGGGAGTAGTTAACAATTAACACTTAATATAGGATATTTCATAAGTTTATAATCTACCCTCGCTATCGCGTGCTCTATAAGTTAAGTAGCAGCCCTCGCAATTGCGACATTGCATAAATTGTATCAGCGCGCTATAGCTGCAATGGTCAGCGACGGTAACCGGACACTTTTGTTTTGCTGCAAGAGTTTCCGTTATCGCCGAAGATTTGCTGAGTCGGCTTGCCGACCATGACATTGTGGCGTGATGCGAATTTTGGCTTAGCTTAAGTGGAATATTCTATGTTTTAAGAAATCAGTTTGAATACAGCGCTCTTCCAGTAAGTCGCTTAAATAAATATTCACTCCGGCACTTAGCCGTAAAATAATTTGTTTTATTGTCTGAACCCAAGTTCAGCAATAAGAGGCTCAGTTTGCCTCTCAACCTAATCTTCACCCTTAACAGGACTGGAGTATTGTAATTTACATAGTCGCGCTTCCAGAGTTCCCAGAAGCGTTGCTTGAAATAGGTCACCCTTTGCCAACGAGATAGATAAAAAAGCTTTAAGTCATTTACTACCGGTACAGGGATCGCTTGCAGAGCGAATAGGATATGCCCCTGTGGAAAGAATATCAAGAAATATTGCCATCAGCTTCGAATGTATCCCGGTGGCTGTGCTGATAGAGTGTTCGCTTGGAAATAGGAATATCCCTGGTTCGATTCCCAACTCAAAATCGTTGGCTTAAATAAGATTTTTCTCTATTTTAAAATTTTGTTTTGTTTTCGTTGATTTACATATTTGTTTCTTTCTTTTTTGCTTAATTTACTTTTTTATTATAGAATATATAAAATTAGTTTTATTAAAAAATAAAAAGAAAACCTTACTGGTCGGTTTCGAAATGGGAATCGAACCAGGGACATTCCTATTGCCAAGCGAACACTCTATCAGCACAGCCACCGGGATACATACGAAGCTGATGGCAATATTTCTTGATATTCTTTCCACAGGGGCATATCCTATTCGCATTGTCGCTGTTTTGTCGAAAATTAAAAATTTTGGTCGAGCGAGCTGTTGAAATGCAATGTTGTACAACTTCACGTCACACACACACTACGAAGCCTGAGCATGTACAGACGAGTGTACACATACATAGACAGAACGAAATCACAAGCGACATAGGCCTGCCTTCGTCGTTCTGTAGTCTGTGCTAGACTGAAATTTTTTCGTAGCTGCTTGGCCCTCTCCCCACTTTACGCTCTCATTGAGAGTACGAACGTTCGGGTTTTCCCGAAGCTCTCTGGGGTTCCATGAAGGCTAGCGTTTGCAATCAAAAAATCATGAGTTTGTCCCATCTATGTGTTCTATGGTTAGTGGTCGAAGTTTCCCTTTTTTTGTTTTCTTTAAGTTTTACTCCTTATTTTCTATGATTTAGGTTTCCCAATATTGCGTTTTCTTCAAGTTCTACTTTTTGCGTTGTGCTCAATTTCGTTTTTCTCAAGCGCAAAAAAACAACAACAACCGTTTTAACATTCGAATACATTCCAAGCCTATCCATTTCGTTAAAAACAATTGAAGAGTTTCCTCACAAATTTTCTTAAATTTCATTACATCAATTTCAAACTCGCATGAAAGAACAATAAAGATTGTTTGAAAATTCTTCAAAAGTTTTTCATCTACACCATCATAATTTTTCAATCTACATATTGCGGAAAATAATGAAACATTTGCAAATGCTCTTCGCGCCGTGTTGCCATCATTGGAATTTCCACAACCGATCGGACTTGGTTTGTTCACATGTAGTCCCATATTTGTCCAGAGTAGAGGTGAGCATGGTCTGGGCTTTTATTGGGTACCCGCCGGTACCCGTGGGTATGGGCTGCAAAATCTAATTTCGGGTTGGGTGCGGGCGGGTATGGGTTAAGTTCCTCAACCCGACAATTCATTTGGAAATATGAAAACAGAAAAAAAACACAGAAAAATATTATGCCACAACTACTTGTTCAAATATGGGAATTTTAGACTTTTGGAAGCTGGCAACTAACTTGAAATTGTTACAAGTGGTGGCCAAACATATTTTATGTATCAGCGGACGTTGACGATACTATGCGCAGTACGTTCAAGTGGCCCCTACGACACCAGGACAAAGCCTGTTACGCGCGAGCCCAAGCAGATAACTGCCCACCTCCCACCCGACCGACCGAGGGGTGCAGCCGTATAACGCACGGCACGAATCGCGTGGACAAAATACACAATAGAAAAGACAGACAAACAAATAATACCATAGCTATCTATTAACTAAATGGGATAGGATAGATGTTTTAAGCATACTATTAGAAAACTCTGAGTCGATTACAGGGGATAGAAGGTTGTAATCAGAGCAGAGGACCCTAAAAGGTTCATGCATAGCATAGTTAGAAGAACAACGACTAAGGGATAAAGGTATCAAAGGATGTCTACTCCGTCTACATGGTACCGACAGATTCACCTGAGCTAATAACTCAGGCGAGTCGATATCACCAATTAGGAGCTTGTGCATAAAAATGACACCAAGCATAATTCTACGGTTAGTTAGGGACGGAAGGTAATCAAGAGAAGTCTACTAGAATACGAAGGCAAATTGACATTGCGATCCCAGCTTAAGCCACGAAGAGCAAATAGCAAGAACTGCTTTTGAACGGATTCTAGTCTAATCTGGTGCGACTCATATTGAGGTGACCAAATGCAAGATCCGTATCCCTGTGAGCTCTGCGACAAGCGAGAGAGTTTTTTCGTCATCGGGCAAAATATTAAACGAAAGGCGCACAAGATTGTCAAGTGTCAATCTCAATAAGTTGCTTTTTTTGTATAAAAATATGTAATTTTAGTGCTGCTTTGAAGAAAGCCTAATTTTTTTTCATTCATACTATTACTTTGTAAATATATTTAATGTACAATGTAAGTGCTGATTTGGATAAAGCATAAAATTTTTTTCACTTCTAGGTACTATTACTTAATAAATATATTTAATGTATGTAAGTACTGTTTCGTAGAAGTAAACAAAAATTTTATTTTTTATTAAAAATTTTGGGTTGTGTGTTGGGTTTGGGTTCCAAATTTTTTTTAGCTCTCGGGTGCGGGTAAAATTTCCTGCTTCGGCCCATGGGCTGGGTCGGGTTGGGTCCAAAATTTCAGCCCATGCCCACCTCTAGCCCAGAGCTTCTCCTCTATTTGCTTTTTCCGTATGAGCATTGCGTTTTTGTCTAAAGTATTGGAGACTCGCAATTTCTGAACACCAATTCTGTATGAAATGTTCGATACGAACTCTAATAAGCGAATCCATGCGTGTAGAGGACTAACTCCGAACTGCAAAGTATTTGGTTTCAGCTTAAAAACTTCGCTGTTAATATCGGTTACATTCAAGAAGAAATCTTTCGGACTAGCACCGCAAATAGGACACGATTGGGTTGATTTTGTTCCGGTTAATATATTCAAAACTTTGCCATCTGTAAGAGTCATGTGTAAGTCGTAAGCAATTTCTACCTTAATTTGTCCTTCCTCGTATAAAAATGATTAAGTAAGTCGTCTCGCCGACTTGGGTATACCATACACCACGTGAAACAAATATTTAAAATTTCGAAAACCAAATGTATGTCTATTAAATTGTTTTAACATGCCTCATACCATATGATATCTCGCTCACTCTACAAACACACGAGCACTCTAGCGCCGCCACTAGCCAACGGCCAATTCTGCCCTTATGGATCGCGTAGCAAAATACGTTCATACGCATATTTTGTATGTTTCTTGACCGATTTCAATAAAATTTGGTAGTTTGGTTAAAATAGATAAGATTTATTAGTCTGCCAAATTGGATCACGATGGTCAAAAAATTGCAAGAGCCAATCGGTTTTTTCTAAATTATGGAGGCGGAAGTGGGCGTGGCAACATATTAAAATATATGTATTCTGCGCGCATACTAAGCCAATATACATACTAAATTTGGTGACTTTAGCTTTGTTAGTTTTCGAGAAAATCAGTTTTGTTTAATTTTCGGGGGCGGAAATGGGCGTGGCAAAATTTTTAAATAGTCAATATCTGCGCGTCTATTAAGCTAACTTACATACCAAATCTAATGTCGGTAGCCTTCATAGTTTTTAAGAAAATCAGAGTTATGTAAATTCCGGGGGCGGAAGGGGGCGTGGCAAAAAGTTGGAACAATTATTTTCTGCGCGCTAACTAAACAAGTATATAACCCAAATTTGATGTCTCTATCTGCCATACTTTTTAAAAAAAACAGTTTTACGTAAATTCCGGGGGCGGAAGGGGCGTGGCAAAAATTTGAAACAAACTCGATAAGCGTACATACTACACGAGACTGCATACCAAATTTGGTGGCTCTAGCTCTTATAGTCTCCGAGATCTAGGTGTTCATACGGACGGACGGACGGACGGACAGACAGACGGACATGGCTAGATCGACTCGGTTTTTGATCCTGATCAAGAATATATATACTTTGTGGGGTCGGAGATGCTTCCTTCTGCCTGTTACATACATTTTAGCGACTTTAATATACCATTTCACCCTATGGGTGTATGGTATAAAAATTGCAGTAAAAAAGTAATAATGTTTTGTTTGTGTATTCAAGACGTAAAAATATTATTGTCAAGGACTGCAAGAGTATATAAACTTCGGCGTTGGCGAAAATAGCTTCGTTGATATTTATACCCTTGCAAAAAGGAAATATTAATTTTGGTCAGAAGTGTGCAACGCATTGAAGGAAGCATCTCCGACCACATAAAGTACATACATACATATATATTCTTGCTAAGCACGAATTTGACTTATGTCAATAACTTCGTTACTTTTGACGCGATTGCTTTCAAATTAAACATTTATTAGTTTAATATGTCTGTTAATGACTGTGCCGAATTTGATAAAAATCGGGTGACTATATTATATAGCTCCCATAGGAACGATCGCAAAACAGTGACTTTTATAAATAACTTCATTATTCCCTATGCTAAGATTGTAGGCCGTTTTTCGCAAACATGATACAACGTTTTTCCACTTTGGGTAAGGAAAGAGCTTCCATAAAAGTTGCAATGGTATACAAACTTTGACGCGGTCGAAGTTAGCCTCGGACCAACCCCCAGACCAAAAATCACCTTCAACGCCTCCAAAAATACACCGGATTCTTTCTTCAAGGCTGTTAGATCATCTAACATGCCTGCTACAACCAGTCCTAGTGGACGGAGCCCCCGAAAGAGACGCCGTCACTCCACCATCTACAGAATCCGCAACCTAGCGCACCAGAACTTGGCCAGCAAACTCCAAGTGGTTTAGAGGCCCTATTGATCTCACTCAATCAAAACATGACCACTTTTATGACGTTCATTCAAAACTGTATGCACGAACTGATGCGGAATCAAAACCTGTTTATCCAGAAGCTTATCGAGAATAAATAATGGCTTCCCTACGTCTATGTCTTTGGAATGCTAACGGCATCTCCAAGCACAAAAATGAACTGCAACTATTCCTAGACTCAAGTGAAATCGACGTTTTGCTGATTTCGGAAACACATTTAACATCAAAAAATAATTTTCAAATACCAAAATATACCTTCTACGCAACAAACCATCCAGACGGAAAAGCTCATGGCGGGACCGGTATCCTAACCAAAAACCGTATAAAACACTCGTTCCTCAACAGATTTGAAACACAGCACCTACAAGCAACTGCTATAACTGTCCAAACCAGCTGCGGCAACACTACATTGGTCGCCCTGTACTGCCCACCACGCTTCTCAATCTCTGAAAAGGAATTTACCGATTTCTTTAACACACTCGGAGATCGCTTCATTGCAGCAGGGGACTATAACGCCAAACATACGCACTGGGGATCTCGCCTGGTAAATCCTAAAGGAAAGCAGTTGTACAACACAATAGTCAACCCTCTCAATAAGATGGATTGCGTCTCACCGGGTAGGCCTACTTATTGGCCCACAGATCCACAGAAAGTGCCTGACTTGATTGATTTCGCAGTAACCAAGAGGATTTCACGTAATCGGATCACTGCGGAAACACTGCTAGATTTAACTTCCGATCACTCTCCAGTGCTATTCACACTATTAACATAACCTCAAGTACTTGATCGCCCATATAGGCTTACAAACAATAAAACAAATTGGCTTAAATTTAAAATGTACATGAGTGCCCACATTGACTGTTCACCGAAACTGGATGCTGCAGAGGACATTGACATGTGCGTCTCTGCACTTGAGTCGATGATGGGAGCTGCAGCAATAGTATCTACTCCACATGCTTCTACTTACACTACACATGTTGACAGGCCTACGAAACGGCGGATAGACCAATTAGTAACGGAAAAACGACATCTAAGAAGAGAATGGCAGATTACTCGTTCACCAGCAGCAAAACTTCGCCTAAGGCATGCCAATCATAACCTCTCCAAGGCGTTAAGACAAGAGGAAAGCTGGGCTCAAAGGAAATACATAGAAAAGCTCAGTCTAACCAGCACTAAACATCCTCTGTGGAAAGCCCACCCAACTTTAAGCGCTCCTACAGAGACAATTTCACCGATAAGGAGTCCAACCGGTGGATGGGCCCGCAGTGACGAAGAGAGGGCATCCGTATTTGCCACACATCTTAAAATGGTTTTCCAGCCAAATCCAACATCAAACTCATCTGTACTTTCCCCTTCGAACACATTAACGGATAGTGAGTACTCGGAACTCCAATCGGACGAGATCACTGCAGTTATTAAAAACCACATAAAGCCGAAAAAAGCCATGACCTAATCACACCGAAAATGATCCTAGAACTCCCTATCATTGCAATACAATATATCTGCAAACTGTTCAACGCTATAATAAAAATTGGCTACTTCCCAAGAACATGGAAAAAGTCCACTATCATCATGATTCCTAAAGTGGGAAAGGACAAAACCCAGCCATCATCCTATAGGCCAATTAGTTTGCTGCCATGTCTTTCGAAGTTTTTTGAAAAGGTCCTGCAGATCCGACTAAACTCATTTCTAGCATCGGAGAACACAATCCCTTCACACCAGTTCGGCTTCCGTGAAAAAAATTTAACAATTGAACAAGTCAATCGCATAACATCCGAAATGCGAACAGCATTCGAACTAAAAGAATACTGTGCGGCTGTCTTTCTCGACGTTGCCCAGGCTTTCGATAGACTTTGGCTGGAGGGTCTGATGTTCAAAATCCGGCAAAAACTCCCACAGTACACTCACAAACTCATGGGATCTTACCTTTACAATCGGAAATTCGCTGTAAGATGTAATGGCTCCGTCTCTGCCGACTTTGAAATCAAAGCTAGTGTACCGCAAGGCAGTGTACTCGGTCCATTGCTTTACCTGCTGTACACTGCAGACTTACCAACGAGTTTAGGACTTACAACGTCCACTTTTGCCGATGATACTCAGCAGATTCAAATGCCCAATACAAGCCTCTGCAAAATTAGAGGTGGTAGGGGACTGGCTAGCGACGTGGCCTATCCGGGTCAACGAGCAGAAATGCAAACATGTTACTTTTACGCTTAACAGAAGAAACTGTCCAGCTCTAATGCTAAACAATGTACCAGTTCCTCAAGCCGATGATGTCACTGTGGTGGTTGGCGTCTCTTATGGGGCTCCTCTACGGTGATTCTTCTGTGCAATAGAAGCTGTAGGTTGTAGATCGGGTGCACTTCATTTGGCTTCGACCGCTTTGTATCTGGTTGGAGCTCGATTTTAAAGAGCGGCTGTGCGACTTTGTTCCTGTTGATGATGTTGACAACGGACTTGACCGCAAACCCTTTTTCGACCAACGCGTCTGCTATTTCTTGAGTAGGGACCGATGGCTCAATCCCCTTTAACACAACCTGGAGCCCTTTACTGCTTTTTAGTTGGTAGGTATAGAAGTTGATGTTAGCATTACGGAGGTACTTTTCGATGATGCGGAAATTGTCCTCAGTTTGGGCTTGACATTTAATTTCTTTAATGTTACCCCTATTGAGAGGGGTTACAACAAAGTTATTTGCCCCTACTGTTTCTACTAGCTTCGAAATCAGGGCGCTGCAGTTGGCTCCACGGATGTATAAAGGGGGTGGTCTAGCCGATTAACTTTATCTACAGCGCCGGCTTGATCGTCTTGCTGATCGGCAAGAATTTTAAAACGATTCCCGCTAAGCTACTCGTTCATTTGGTTTGGTTATTTTCGGCGTATTGCCACTTTTTTTCTTTTGCGGACTTAGCTTCCGCTTAGTTATTTTAATATATCTGTCCATTCCAGTTTGGACAGAAGTTGTTGGGTTTACTATTGTGGCTGACTCTGGGCGACTTGACGTTGACGGCTTGAGGCAGGTCAATACTGCGGCAGACGTTGCAGTAGTTGCTGTCAACGAGCTGACGGTGCTGGTTGGTGCAATCGGTGACCCAGTTATCGATATTGATGGAGAAGCACACTGCTCTCTCCACGGTAAGTTGCTGTTAATTGCTGAGTGGCTGGCACTTTCGGTGTTATTGCTTACGTTAGCATTCAGTGGGGTCGGCGACACCACCGAAAAGTACGCGTTGTTGCGTTGGACCGAGAGTCGACGCTCACGTTGTTGTTGTACAATTAGTTCTTGTAGCTGTTGCTGGTGGGGATCGAGAGAGCTTGGGCCCGAATTGGTGGACATGGCTTTTGTAAAAATTACGCACTTTGTTGTTGCAACTTAGTATTTATTGCTATTAGAGCAATCTAATAGCAATATGATTGTAAATAGGCGTCTCTGAGGCGACTGAGAGCCCTACACAACTTTTTGCAAACGCAGACTTTTTTATACCCTTGCAAAAAGGGTATATTAATTTTGGTCAAAAGTGTGCAACGCATAGAAGGAAGCATCTCCGACCATATAAAGTATATATATTCTTGATCAGCACGACGAGACGAGTTCAAATAGCCATGTCCGTCCGTCCGTCCGTCCGTCCGTCCGTCCGTCCGTCCGTCTGGATCAACGCAAACTCCTCCTAGACCGTAAGAGCTATAGAGCTGAAATTTTGCATGTAGGCTTGTATATACTGCAGGCGTTGTATATCTCGGATTCAGCCGAATCGGATCACTATATCATATAGCTCCCATACAAATGGCAAAGTCACGAACAGTGACTTTTCTTAATAACTTCGTTATTTTTTGAGCTATTGTCGTGAATTTCACATATAAACGACTACGCCAAATTTGATCAAGATCGAATGACTATATCATATAGCTCCCATAGGAACGATCTTTCGAAAACAGTGACTTTTGTCAATAACTTCGTTAATTTTGCCGCGATTGCTTACAAATTAAACATTTGTTAGTTTAATATATCTGTTAATGACTGTGCCAAATTTAATAAGGATCGGGTAACTATATCATATAGCTCCCATAGGAACAATCGGTGGAAAACAGTGACTTTGATCAATATCTTCGTTATTTCCTATGTAGGCCGTTCTTTCGGAAACATAAGCCTTTTTAGCTTAAACGTTTTTCCACTTTGATGGCTATAGGTAAGGAAAGAGTTACCAAAATAATTGCAAGGGTATACAAACTTTGACGCGGTCGAAGTTAGCCCCGGCCCTCTGGTTTTTTTTTACACTCAATTTTTGCGGAGTGCATTAAAAAACACGTCTGCACACGGCGGCAGTTGAATTGGAATTTTTTTTTTTTTTTTTTTTTTTTTACCAATTCTTTTTATTTACAATCTGTCCTTGGACAATCAGTAAATTTGGAGATACATAAAAACATAACAGGAATAGTCGGCTCCACTGAGTCAACTATTATATATAAACTCTAAGTTGTACAGACGAGTAATTAAATCTACTTAAGTATTTATACATGTGTATTATTATATATTCATTTTATATGGTATATATATTTATATTTATGTATATGTACATATATAATACAAAAGTTAAATCCTATTTGGAAGATCTAATATATGTAATCTTTTTAGTCTTCTTGTTGTTATATTATTAAGTAGACTTAGAGCTAATGAGTTTGGGTGGTTGTGCAGTCTGTCAATATATCTAACACTAAACTCTGCTATTTCATCCTTTACAAATGGTATATTAAGGTCCTTATGTATTTCAGCATTGGAAACATACCAAGGTGCGTTAACGATTGTGCGTAGGGTTTTCGATTGATAGCGTTGCATAATTTCAATATTTGATTGGCTCGCGGTTCCCCAAAGTTGTAGCGCATAAGTCCAAACAGGCTTTAATATTGCTTTGTAAAGTCTTACTTTGTTTTCAATGTTAAGCTGAGACTTTTGTCCTAATAGCCAGTACATTTTTTTGGTTTTAATTTCAACTGCTTCTGTTTTTCTTTGATATGTGCCTTCCAGGTTAACCTTCGATCAATATGAATTCCAAGATATTTAACTGAATCTCTTTGGGGGATTTCACAATTGTTTAGTAAGACTTTTGGACAATTTCCTCGTCTTAAGGAGTATGTTGCTTGTACAGACTTTTGCGAGTTAACTTTGATTTTCCATTTGTGTAACCATTTTTCTATTAGGCAAATTTCTCTTTGTAGGTATTCTGTTGTTCTGTTAGGAATGCTGCTTGATGCGATTATAGCCGTATCGTCTGCATATGTAGCCACGTTGACATTAGATGCGATAGGCAAGTCAGATGTAAATAATGTATAAAGTACAGGGCCTAAAACACTTCCTTGGGGAACTCCTGCATTTATAGTACATAGGTTAGAGATTTCTCCTTGTTGTCGAACATAGAAATGTCTATTGCCAAGATAAGACTTTAATAACAGATAGTAAGGAGCAGGAAGCCATTTCTTTATTTTATACAGAATGCCATCGTGCCATACTCGGTCAAACGCTTGCTGTACATCAAGGAAAACTACGGAGCAGTATTCCTTATTTTCAAGAGCATTAGTGATTACATTAATTAAACGATGGCATTGCTCATGTGTTCCATGCTGCTTTCTGAACCCAAACTGATGTTCGGGTATGATGGAAAGATCGTCCAACACTGGCAACATTCTTCTCAGCAGTATTTTTTCAAATACTTTGGAAAAAGTAGCCAGCAGACTAATGGGACGGTATGATGAAACGCAGTTTTCTGGTTTATTCGGCTTGGCTATCATTATTATTTCAGCACATTTCCACTGACTAGGGTAGTGTTCAAGACGAAGAATGGCGTTATAAATAAGTGTCAGGAATTCAATCGACTTACGAGACAAGTTCTTTGCAGTGATACCATCAATCTGAACATATCCGGGAGACTTTTTAGTATTAATTATTTTGAATTCTCCGCAGACTTCTTCGAAGCTGGTTTTTCGAATTGGTAGACTCATTTGATTTGGAGAGTCAAGGAATAATTTTATTTCATCTTCTATACCAGCGTCATGAATATCGTTTGGCTGGAAGACTGTATATAGATGTTGAGCAAAAGCGTTTACTTTTTCTTTTTCAGATTTACACCATGTTCCGTTGATATCCTTGATAGGAACTTTCCTGATTGTTGGGCGTTTCAGATACTTCGTAGCTCTCCAGAGATTGTGTTCTTGATTCGGCGAATGTGGATCTAAGCTCTTTAGATATTCTGTTAGAGATTCTTGCTTTAACTCCAGTAATTTCTTTTTAAGATCTGACGCGGCTTTATTAAACAACGCTTTATCTATTGGACTTCTTGTCTCTTGCCATTTTTTCCTAAGCTTTCTTTTTTGTTTTATTTGACGTCTTACTTCATTTGGTACAGTAAAGTTGTTATTTTGAGTCTCATCGCTTGGGGGTGTACTCCAATAGCTGGCCTCATGAATCGCGTTTGTAAAATTTTTTACAGCAGTATCTATCTCTGATCCAGTTTTTAAAGAAATGTTTAGATCAATTTTTTGATCTAACAAGTATCTGAACTCAGCCACATCAGTTTTGCTTGTTATAATCTTGTATGGGCTTCTCGGATTTTTTTTGATTCGCGTACTATAAGCCATAATTATAGGCGAGTGATCAGAATTTAGGTCCAAACTCTCTGAGATAGCAAGATTTTGCTGTGGGATTCCATTATAAACGACAAAATCCATTAGGTCAGGAATTTTACTGGGATCAGTGGGCCAATATGTAGGTTTACCGGTTGATAAGACACTGAGGCCATTATTTCTCAAGCATTTATAGAGCTCCTTGCCTTTAGGGTTTGCCAGTCTCGAGCCCCACCAAGGGTGCTTCGCATTATAGTCTCCACCAGCAATAAACTTTGTTCCAAGTTTTATGAAGAACTGCTTGTAAATCAGCTTGCAATGAGATCTCTCTTATGGGATCTAGAGTTTCATATATTATTCCATTTTTAACAATTAGTGCCGCCCCGCCTTGTGCTCTTCCAGATGGATGATTTGCACAGTAAATCTCATATCCTCTCAGTTTAAAAAAGGATTTGTTTGTAAAGTGAGTCTCAGATATTAACATTATATCAATATCATTTGACTTAATGAATAAGTTTATTTCATGAACGTGATTTAACAGCCCGTTGGCATTCCATATAGCAATGTGGAGGTCTATTTGCATAATTTAATAATCAATAGGTTTATTGTTTTAAGAAGGTCACAAATTTGCTCTGATTGCTTTTCTAATAGTTTTTCAATCCGTTCCAAAGAACCACTTTTAGTAACATCAGGTTGATTGTTAACAATTTGAGCATATGTTGGTTGTCTACTGTGTTCGTTGGATGGATTCTGATGGGTCGGGGGAGAGAAATTCATGACACCATAACTATTGGCATTTATGTTTATTCGTGACTCGTTAACGCGTGTTGTTACTTTATTTTTAAGAAGTTCCTGGTATACCTTACAGCCTTTATAATTGGCAGTATGATTTTCATGACAGTGTACACATTTTGGAGGGGTTTCCTTATCCTTGGGACATTTTTTGGACTCATGTTTTTTGCGGAGTGCATTAAAAAACACGTCTGCACACGGCGGCAGTTGAATTGGAATTGAAATCAATTATTGACTCTAAGTAAAATTCGCGTTGCTGAAGTATGCCGAGGACTGTTAAAATTAAGCTATGATTTTTCTGAAAATTCAAAACAAAAACTAATAAATTGACCTAATTTTCCATTCAAAAATTATATAATTGTAAATTAAACATTTTAAAAAAATCAAAAAATTTGTTTGAGCGGGGCTACAGGTCAATCTTATTTGTAAGATTTTAAATCATGGGCAGCACAAAAGGTGAGCAGGTTGTCTGTATAGCTATTTCAAGAACCACCAAGTTCTATCATAAGCAGACTTCGCTAAAGAATCCACAATTGTAATGGCCATACCCTGGCCCGACGAGGGGGGGGTGGTAAAGGTGGGATTCCCACCGGGCCCGTAGTTTTCAGAAGGGCCCGCGATACATCACAGTCGAAAATAGCGGATTTATTTGAAGGGAAGTAGGGGCCCGAACATGGTTACCGCCGGGCCCTGATTTTCTCTCTGCGGCCCTGGCCATACCATACTTCAACACTAAAACTAGTTGGGAATTACATTGCCAACTAAATGAAGCGAAAAAAGAACGGCAAAGCTTGCAACTGCAGATTCCACCTTTTTTGTGTGCATACCCATGGGCGCCAGCTGAATTAGTGTAAAGGGCTTCGCCCTTTGGTGGTTCTTGAAATAGCTATACAGACAACCTGCTCACCTTTTGTGCTGCCTATGATTTAAAGTCTTACAAATAAATCAGTAAGATTGACCTGAAGCCCCGCTCAAACAAATTTTTTGATTAACTTCAATAAGGTCGAAATCTAGACAAACATTTCAAAAAAAAATTTGTAGATTTAAGCAATTTATGTAAACAAAATAGTTTACCCCCTAAGTATCATAATGAATATTTAAGCCTTCAATATTCAAAAACCATTCCAGACTGTTTGGATGAGACAGATGAAAAAGATGAAAGCTAATTATTATTAGACACACACTAATAAAACTTATTTACTTAAAAATAAAATATATATTTGCCATACACCTAAGCATTAAATTTATTTAATATTTTTGACTAAGTAGTTTTGCATAATTATTATTAAATCATCTTTTTATCGTATGTCATGTCGTACTATTTGTATGCACCAAGTCGAAATTAAGGCGCGCGAAAATAACGTATGTAGATAGTTTCTTATTACCATACACCCATAGGGTGAAATGGTATATTAAAGTCGCCAAAATGTATGTAACAGGCAGAAGGAAGCATCTCCGACCCCATCAAGTATATATATTCTTGATTAGCATCAACATCCGAGTCGATCTAGCCATGTCCGTTTGTCAATCCGTCTGTCTGCCAAATTTGGTATGTAGACTCGTGTGGTATGTAAATATCTAAAGTTAATTGGAATTTTGGCCACGCCCCCTTACGCCTCCAGAATTTACATAAAACTGTTTTTCGTAAAAAATATAGCAGATAGATACATCAAATTTGGTTTATATACTCGTTTAGGTAGCGCGCAGAAAATAATTGTAACTTTTTGCCACGCCCCCTTCCGCCCCCGGAATTTACAAAAAACTGATTTTCTTAAGAACTATGACAGCTACCGACATTAAATTTGGTCTATTAAGCTAGCTTAATAGACGCGCAGATATTGAATATTTAAAAATTTTGCAACGCCCATTTCCGCCCCCGCAAATTAAACAAAACTGATTTTCTCGAAAACTAACAAAGCTTAAGTCACCAAATTTAGTATGTATATTGGCTTAGTATGCGCAGAATATATATATTTTAATATGTTGCCACGCCCACTTTCGCCTCCATAATTTAGAAAAAACCGATTGGCTCTTGCAATTTTTTGACCATCGCGATCAAATTTCGCAGACTAATAAATCTTATCTATTTCTATCACTACCAAATTTGATTGCAATCGGACTAGAAACATGCAAAATATACATACGTATGAACGTATTTTGCTACGCGATCCATAAGGGCAGAATTGGCCGTTGGCTAGTGGCGGCGGTAGAGTGCTCGTGTGTTTGTAGAGTGAGCGAGATAGCATGTGGTAAGAGGCATGTTAAAACAATTTAATAGACATACATTTGGTTTTCGAAATTTTAAATATTTGTTTCACCTGGTGTATGGTATACCCAAGTCGGCGAAACGACTTACTTACTTCATTTTTATACCATACACCCATAGGGTGAAATGGTATATTAAAGTCGCCAAAATGTATGTAACAGGCAGAAGGAAGCATCTCCGACCCCACAAAGTATATATATTCTTGATCAGGATCAACAACCAAGTTGATCTAGCCATGTCCGTCCGTCTGTCCGTATGAACACCTAGATCTCGGAGACTGTAAGAGCTAGAGCCACCAAATTTGCTATGTAGACTCGTGTAGTATGTAGAGTGATCAAGTTTATTTCAAATTTTTGCCACGCCCCTTTCCGCCCCCGCAATTTAAAAAAAACGTTTATCTTAAAAACTATTCCAGCTAGAGACACCATATTTGGTATGTATATTCGCTTAGTAAATGCGCTCATTTTGTTTGTGTAAAAATTTTGCCACGCCCTTTTCCGCCCCTGTAATTTGAAAAACTTGATTATCTCCCGTATTTTTTTACCTTTTTTTTTTTATTTTTTATGCAATCAAATTTGACACACTTAAATTTAATACTAATATCTAGCAAAAATTGATCAAAATCGGACAAAAAATAGTCGAGTTATGCATAAAAACGTTTTTCCATAAGGCCGGAGTTGGCCGTTGGCTGGTGGGGGCGCTAGGGTGCTCGTATGATTGAGTGAGCGAGATACTAAGATATGCTTGTAAGAAGCATGTGAAAATGCATTTGTTTAATAAAGTTGAAATATTTGCTTTACTGGTGTATGGTATACCTAAGTCGGCGAGACGACTTACTTACTTCATTTATAACAAAATACTCAATTATTTAAAAAAAAATTTTATTAACATTTGTTAATGAAACTAAAAATATAAAATCTGTTAAAATTCAGCTATGATTTAATCATTTTTAACTGAAGAAACTAAAAAAAACATTCTCCTGTAAAATGTGGTTATTCGACATACGATACTTTCGCAGAAATGCGTCGATATGGTTCTCTTGGCTTGAGGAGAGGTTTCCCCGCTAACGCTTTTTTTAATACATTAAAGCTTCTCTTAGAGTGTTTATCGGAAAGCGAAGCTTTTTTATGTGTAGCAGCTTTGCCTTCGCTTGCTTGCCATTTTGGTTGCCCTTTGTTTGTTGTTGATCTCAACGTAGCCTTCAGCCGTTAGCCATGCTCTAATGTTGAAGGAGTTAAGTTAATTTTTGTCGGAAATAATTTTTTACTTTGATGTTTTTTTGACTAGTAATACTTATTGCTAATATTTAAATCTGAAAATTCCGAGTCATTGGTATACTCCAAAGCCAATTTTATTTTTATACCCTTGCAAAAAGGGTATATTAATTTTGGTCAGAAGTGTGCAACGCATAGAAGGAAGCGTTTCCGACCAAATAAAGTATATATATTCTTGATCAGCATGACGCGAAGAGTTCATATAGCCATGTCCGTCCGTCCGTCCGTCTGGATCAACGCAAACCCCTCCTAGACCGTCAGAGCTACAGAGTTGACATTTTGCATGTAGGCTTCTTCCGGATCGGACCACTATATCATATAGCTCCAAACGCCAAAGTCACGATAGTGACTTTTCTCAATAATTTCGTTATTTTCTGAGCTAATGTCGTTTAATATTGGTGAGTTTTTTAAACATTTAAATGACTGTGTCAAATTCGATCAAGATCGGGCGACTATATCATATAGCTCCCATGGAAAAGATCGATCGAAAACAGTGACTTTTGTCAAGAACTTCGTTACTTTTAACACGGTTGCTTTCAAATGAAATATTTGGTAGTTTAATATATCTGTTAATGAATGTGCCACATTTGATAAAGATCGGGTAACTTTATCATATAGCTCATGGGAGCTATGGAGGAACGATCGGTGGAAAACAGTAACTTTGATCAATATCTTCGTTATTTCTAAAGTCAACTTTTACTCGTTGCAGAGGACGGACGTGTTTATTTTGCGCTTATGAAATTTTATTTTTTTCCCGCGATTAAATACTTTTCTATAACTTTTAAACTCATTATCCGTTTAATTATAATTTCAGCATCCGAATTTTATTTTCGCGAATTCTTGCAGTCGCTTTTGTGTTTTTGTTGAAATATATGTATTGTAGTGATCAGAATGGGTTATGGTTCATAGTTCTCGCTCAACCTAGTTAACATCTAAAAGTCCCGAGGTGTTAGTGGACATGGTCCTTTTTACAAGAACCTCATTTCAGAAGTAGAGGCACTAAGGTTGGGGATAAGTCTTTAACATGAGCCGGATCCTCCGAAAGCGTTATGCTTCGTTGCGCTCATTAGTTGTTGAATAGACAAAATGATTAAACCAGAAGTGTGATCTGGTTCGAGGATGCGCATTCTTGCTATGCTCGGGTCTAGCTCGTCGGATTGGTCGGGGTTCTTTCTCCCCTTTTCACACTCACTATCATTAATAAATTTAATGCGCGTTATGAAAACTAAACTAACTACTAAAAGTTAAAGGTGATGTTTATTATTATGACTATTATTACTATTGCTAAGGTGCCAATTCACCACAACCTAAAGAAAGAAGACAAACATGAATCTTAATAAAGAATGTGAGAAAACTTAGATGAGATGAGTCTCTCTTCTTTACCCACCCGACCATGACAACTCTTCTAATTCAAAGGTTGTCCCAAAACAATGTAGTTTTATTTCTTTTATGACATCTTATGACAGTTCAGCAAGGATACTTGACAGACCATATTAGAGTAACTCAATTCATTATTTCTGTTTCAAACATAATTTTTGGGTTTCTTTACTTATTTCCTAACAAGCTTGGCAAAATTTCATATTTTTGACTTCATTCTTTCGAATCCAAAAGTGACTTAAATTACTAATATCTTAGATTTATATCTCTTATGAGAAGGAAACGGTTGCGCTAGATCAAACCATATGGGGATATATTATATATAATATATAGGTATACAGTGGCGAGCACATGTGGATAGATGTTTTGATACTGTGACTTTGAGACAAAAATGCATTAATCGATTCCAAATTTTTAACAAAAATCCACTAATAATATATAAAACGAAAAACAAAGAATTTTATTCATTATCCCCTCCTTAGCTCGAATTATCCATAAAAAACTTAAAAACCAGAGGGACGGGGCTAACTTTGACCGCGTCAAAGTTTGTATACCCTTGCAACTTTTTTGGTAACTTTTTCCTTACTTATAGCCATAAAAGTGGAAATAACGAAGATATTGATCAAAATCACTGTTTTTCACCGATCGTTCCTATGGGAGCTATATGATATAGTTACCCGATCTTTATCAAATTCGGCAAGGTCATTAACAGGTATATTAAACTAACAAATGTTTAATTAGAAATCAATCGCGTCAAAAGTAACGAAGTTATTGACAAAAGTCACTGTTTTCGAAAGATCGTTCCTATGGGAGCTATATAATATAGTCACCCGATCTTGATCAAATTTGGCACAGTAGTTTATATGTGTAATCAACTTAAATTACAATATTAAATTTTAAGACAAAAGCTCAGAAAATAACGAAGTTATTGAGAAAAGTCACTGTTCGTGACTTTGCCATTTGTATGGGAGCTATATGATATAGTGATCCGATCCGGCTGAATCCAAGATATACAACGCCTGCAGTATATACAAGCCTACGTGCAAAGCTCTGTAGCTCTAACGCTCTAGGAGGAGTTTGCGTTGATCCAGACGGACGGACGGACGGACATGGCTATTTGAACTCGTCTCGTCGTGCTGATCAAGAATAGATATACTTTATATGGTCGGAGATGCTTCCTTCTATGCGTTGCACACTTCTGACCAAAATGAATATACCCTTTTTGCCAGGGTATAATGAGCATGTGTCCACTTTTGCTCGTATAAAAAAACTTATAAATTAAGGAATTTTATCAATATTTAGTCCAAAGGCCTTTGGCTGTAATCACACTTTTAATGCACCTGGGTATACTTTCCACCAATTTTTGTATCAATCCGTGCGATAGAGTGCTCTATTCCGCTTGAACTCGACTCCAAAGCTCGTCCATTGTCCTGGGCGGATTATCGTAGCGCGACAGTTGCTTCTTTAGCAAAGCCCATGATTTTCGACCGCATTTAGATCTGGGCTTTGATCCGGCCACTGCATCTTCAGCAAACTTTGATTTTCGAGCGATTCCTTCACAATTTTGGCCGAGTGTTTCGGATCGCCAATAGGAACCGTTAGGTCATGATTGATTCCAATCGAATGACAAAGTGTGAATCTTTATAGATTATGAGAGAGGCTGACTTAATTTAACACTCTCTTTAAACACATTGGGGTTTATTTTTCCAGACGATTTTCATATTTTCGTTTGGCCTACGAGCGACATGTGCGAGATAGGGTATTTACGTGACTATATGACAGCGACTAATTTTCAGCAGTCTAGGCAGCTTCCTCTCAAGACGGTGTATGTGGATTTTGGGTTTTTGTCTAATTTATGGCCTTACTTCAGCGCCTTACGTCACTGTATGTGAACCATGGGGCGTTCGTCGCCTCAAATTTGAAATCTTCAGCCACGAGGCCTAGGCTCTCTCTTAGCGCTAGTACGGATATTCGGTACCTTGTTACAGCTGGGACTGTGAAAACATGAATTTAGTTTACCGGGTCAGGGAATCATAACCTCACTTAAATATAAAAAATATCACCTTTTAACTCTTTCATTTTTAATAAACTAACCGAACGGTTTGGTTTGGCACTGTACTGGTCTTCAAATTCTGCATCGATATTGGCTAAATAGCCCGGTAATTATTTTTTAATACCACCACGTGGTATTACGACTTGAAATTTCTTTAAGTAAAAATCACTATATAATTTATGCGACTTATCGCTTCAGCTGAACAGAATAGAATAAATTTTGAGCTTAAGCACGCGTCTTATGCAATAGAATTTGCGAACAGAGCTTTCTAATGGGTCTTTTCCCATGCAATTAAGTTGACCATGATCGTATCAGTGTAACCGTTCTGCTATTTGCTCTTCATGAAAGCGCGTTTGATTCAAAAACCAGAGGGCCGGGGCTAACTTTGACCGCGTCAAAGTTTGTATACCCTTGCAACTTTTTTGGTAACTCTTTCCTTACCTATAGCCATCAAAGTGGGAAAATGTTCAAGCTAAAACGGCTAATGTTTGCGAAAGAACGGCCAACAATCTTAGCATAGGAAAAAACTAACAAGGGGAACTTCAGGTATGCGAATCACCGATTTGGATGAATTTTGGATATGTTGTAGAACACCCCGTCATTTGAAGCTGTGTGAAATATTTCGGCGCACTATTCTATATTTTCCTAATAAATCGGCTTTAAAGTTATAGCTTTGGTGACTTATAAGTAAAACGCCGAGTGGTCTACAAGCAGCTCGACGGTGTAAGGGGTAGAGGTCCTGCCTAAAATCGACGGAACTCTGGTTCAACCCCCGCCCGAAACTAGTTAGTTTTGGGTTTTGGGTGAGATGAGATTGGAATTACCCATTCCAATGGAAATTGCCGATAGTTGTAAAAGTATCGAGGGGCCCGTAAACAAGTTGACTGCTGTAGTGGGTGACTTGTCCAACGTTGACGCTTCGGGACCGCGGCCTCTCGTTGGCATACCACCAAAAAAACATATCTTTGTTTCTAGGCTAGACCCTGCTGTCATATACGATGATGTAATAGCCTATAATGTAATAGGTTCAAATAGGCTGGAGCGGCTTAACATACCTCCCTGTTTCTCTCGAGAGTTATCCAATTTGAAAAATGTGAAGACTCGATATTATAAGAAGTTTCAAAAAACACGTCGTTCATCAGATTACGCTCTGTATACAGTCGCTCGTTCAAAATTCATGATGCTTAATACACAATGCTATAAGAATTATCTTCAGCGGTGTAAGCTTCAGTTTTCTTCTGACCCTAAACAATTTTATAATTTTGGTAATTCTAAACGTAAGACCTTTGTGCACCCATCTTTTTTTGTCTTTTCAAAATAAAATATCAAAGAAGCTAACTTCGGCAGTGCCGAAGTTTACATAGCCTTGCAGTCCTTGGCAATAATATTTTTACATTTTGAAATTTTTTTCCCTGCAACCATCTATATTCATCAATACGTAAAGAAAACATTATTACTCTCGAATTTTTTTCTTTTTCTTCCATCATTCTTTAAGCAAAGCACGTCACGCATACACATATACATGGCTTACGTGGCATTGTGTCTGTGTGTGTATGTGCTCTGTTGTTTTGATGATGACGTAGAAGGCAGCAAGCGGCGCTGTCGGCAGCGCTTGAGCCGATTTATATTGACTGTAACTTGTGTTCTATTTATCCGACCAGATTCAAATTTCTGAGGGATCTGCGTTTTTATATCCAATACTTTCATATTAGTAAATTTCATGGGGATACTCCAACTTTTATGAATATGTTTCTTCCAGAGCTATATGATATGGTGTCCGATCCTGACAATTTTCAAACTTTATTTTTCCCGGGTAATAAAAAGCCCCAAAAAATTTCATACCGATAGCTCTTAAGATGGCTGAGTAAAATGCATACTATATGTAAAATGCATATAGTACATACATACATACGTACTATATCGACTCAGCTTTTCATACTGATCAAGAATCTGAAATGGCTTCAGCAAATCAGATGCACCAAGAAATATACAAAACGAAACAAAAACATAACACAAAAATAAGTCATAAAGATTCATATGACAATTATTGCTTAAAACCAAACAAAACATGCATCCACGCTCAGTGGAAAACACTTAAGATTATAGTAGCGGCGCGGTATCAAGTAGCCAACGCTGAGCATGAAATATAAACAATTTTCAAACCCCGAAAGCGTGGGTCATTAGAATAAGTATTTTTAAGAACAATTGTTGCCTAGAGTCTAAGAATTCATTTATATACACAACAATTCTCTAAATAAAATCAGTTCATATTTTGAATTCAACGAATGAAGATTGGGTTATTTTCCTTCTCCCGGAATCCCTATTCATTTTGGTCCTTCGATAAAAAGGAACTCTGTAGTTTTCCCCCACCTGTGGTAAGAGACGCAGAGAATGAATCAGCCCCTTAAAGTCTGAATTCTTATGATAAGATCAGATAAAGGTAGCAAAATAAAAAAAAAGTGCGTCTAACGGTTAGACACGATAGAAGTGAAACCTTCCGTAACACAAACTGAGAGAGAATGAGACGAAAGCAGCATTAGGAGCGGGATAATTATGGGTTCATTATAATATTGCTATAAAGGTCATGTTTTATTTTCTTCATTTTATTATTATTCATCCTCAATGTTTTCAATTTCAACAAATGATACGAGTGGCTTATGATAGCTAAAATATGATACAAATGCTTTGGTTTCGATGTTGTCAACATATCTTTGAAATACCGCGTCAATTGTTGTTTTTGATCGTGTTGTTGATTCAGTGCGATTGTTACACATTTTTAAACTGAATGTTGTATTGAGAAAGTCAATTAAAGGAACCGCTGTGTCCAATGCAAAATTTACGTTAAAATCGCCACTTAAAATCATTGGAACTTTATCGTAATCTTTTCTAAGTATCCGCGATACTTCTGGTGTATACTTTATTAAATTTTCATGAATGAATTCCGTGATGCTATTTATTGATTAATTCGGTGAAATATAAATTGCCACAATTAAAACTGTTTTTCCATTGCTCAATCTGGTTTCGCATGCACATATTTCTTCCACTTTAGAGAGCTGAACAGACAGTGATTCTAGTTGCTGTGCATTCATTCATTATATATTTTGTGATACTTTTTATTTACTTTTTATACCCTTGCAGAGGGTATTGTAAAATTGGTCAGATGTTCGTAACGCACAGAAGGAGGCGTTTACGACCTGAGAAGCTGAGTTGATATAGCCATGTCCATCTGTCCGTCCGTCTGTGCGTATGCGTTTTACTCAGCCGTCTTAAGAGCTATCGGGATGAAATCTTTTTTTGGGGTTTTTTATTACCCGGGTAAGATAAAGTATGAAAATCTTTAGGATCGGACCACTATATCATATAGGTCTAGAAGAAAACATTTTGCGGACATGGCTATATCAACTCAGCTTCTCATGCTGATCAAGAATTTATATACTTTATGGGGTCGTAAACGCCTCCTTCTGTGCGTTACGAACATCTGACCAATTTTACAATACCCTCTGCAAGGGTATAAAAAGTAAATAAAAATGTATCACAAAAAAATATATAAACATATAAAAAGCATTATAGTGTTTAGTGTCGCTTTTTCGTTTCATCGAGTCTGAAATCACTCCCAACGATTCTAAAGAAGTTTTCACTTCAAAAACTTTCGGTTTCCCCCACCAGTGGTAAGAGACAGAGTATAATATAAAAGCAAAATATTGCTTAATAAATAAAAAAGTGCGTGCGACCGAATATATAAAGGCAGTTTGGCTAGTCGAGCAACTGCAATAATTTCGGCGGCGGTAAAAAAAAAAACGAACGATATAAAGTTGGTGTGTGGCTAATTCGAAGCCCTGATATCGAAAGTGAAAAAAAAATATAAAAATATAAAGTTGGTGTGTGGTGTATTCGAAGCCCTAATATCGAAAAAAGTGAACTAGTGTAAGTATATATACACTATATGTAAATGCAAGTCGGCAACTACCAACAGCAGCAGAGCAACAAGATAGTTGCAAACGAGATGACCGGCACCGGTACCGCCTGAGCCCATAGGCCCTGGACAACAGCAGCTGAGCAACGACACAGTAAAAAAAAAACGGCGAACTCTACCCATTGGTGGACAAGCAGCAGCGAACAGGATTATCAGATAAGAAATTAATTATTTATTTATTTTATTTATTATTTTATTTATTTATTTACGTCAACTAACACAGCAGTCGACGAAAAAGCTTAAGCTAAAGATAGATAGTAATTAATAGAAAAAGATAGCTTAGCTATATACACAACTAAACATCCCCGACCCGGTGGAGGTGTTTTATTTGCATAAGGTGCCAGCTATGCCCCGATTCACAGCCAATGTGGTCAGGGATGAGTTGCAGCCAATCCAAGTCCAGAATATTATTATTGGTTTCGCTGTAGATGATTAAAAAGTATAGCTCGAAGAGAAGTGACAGAAAGATGAGGAGAAATTAGGTGAGAAAGGTTGTTAAAAGATTGGCAAAGAACACGAAAAGGTTCATGAAGAGAGTAGTTAGTCAGACATCTACTAAGGTGAATAGGAAATGAAGTAAGTAAGTCGTCTCGCCGACTTGGGTATACCATACACCACGTGAAACAAATATTTAAAATTTCGAAAACCAAATGTATGTCTATTAAATTGTTTTAACATGCCTCATACCATATGATATCTCGCTCACTCTACAAACACACGAGCACTCTAGCGCCGCCACTAGCCAACGGCCAATTCTGCCCTTATGGATCGCGTAGCAAAATACGTTCATACGCATATTTTGCATGTTTCTAGTCCGATTTCAATCAAATTTGGTAGTTTGATAGAAATAGATAAGATTTATTAGTCTGCCAAATTTAATCGATGGTCAAAAAATTGCAAGACCCAATCGGTTTTTTCTAAATTATGGAGGCGGAAGTGGGCGTGGCAACATATTAAAATATATGTATTCTGCGTAGATACTAAGCCAGTACACATACTAAATTTGGTGACTTTAGCTTTGTTAGTTTTCGAGAAAATCAGTTTTGTTTAATTTTCAAGGGCGGAAATGGGCGTGGTAAAATTTTTAAATAGTCAATATCTGCGCGTCTATTAAGCTAGCTTACATACTAAACTTAATGTCGGTAGCTTACATAGTTTTTAAGAAAATCTGTTTTTTGTAAATTCCGTGGGCGGAAGGGGGCGTGGCAAAAATTTGAAACAAACTCGATAACTGTACATACTACACGAGACTGCATACCAAATTTGGTGGCTCTAGCTCTTATAGTCTCCGAGATCTAGGTGTTCATACGGACGGACGGACGGACGGACGGACAGACGGACATGGCTAGATTGACTCGGTTGTTGATCCTGATCAAGAATATATATAGAATATGGGGTCGCAGATGCTTCCTTCTGCCTGTTACATACATTTTGGCGACTTTAATATACTATTTCACCCTATGGGTGTATGGTATAAAAAGTTTCTGGTCCGACGTGAGGGAATACAAAAATATAGCGTATCTAGTAAATTAGTAGAAATGACTTCGCCGTTGACTAGTTTATGGAGAAAGAGAATGCCAAAAACGAGCCTACGGTTGTAAAGTGAAGGAAGATTAATAAGAAGAAGTCTGCTAGAACAAGAAGGTAGGCGAAGACTCGGGTCCCAATTAAGACCGCGTAACGCAAACTTAAGGAATTGCTTCTGTACCGATTCAATACTACGCTGGTGAACATCATATTGCGGATTCCACACTGGCGAGCAATATTCTAGAGTAGGGCGAACTAACGAAATGTATAAAACCTTTGTTACATAGGGATCATCAAATTCTTTGGCCCAACGTTTAATGAAGCCAAACGACTGAAAGTCATAAAAGAACACTTAGAGGCATTAAGGTGTAATTTATTAACGTGGCACCAATCATAGAACGCATCGAGATCTGATTGCAAGTACTGTTGGAAAGAAGGATCATTATAGGAATAACAAATCTTGACGTCATCCGCTAACATGAGCACGCGTGAATGAGCCAAGGCCAAAGGCAAATCATTTATAAACAGTGTAAATAACAGGGGGCCCAGATGACTGCCTTGGGGTACACCTGACGTAACTCGAACAGTTTTAGATATCGAGGAACGAAAAGACACCTTTTGGGTTCTGCCAATAAGATACGACTTTAACCAAGCCAACAGTTTTGGGGAAAAACCCATTATGTTAAGTTTCGCGAGAAGCATAGAATGATCAACCGTATCGAAAGCCTTACTAAAGTCTGTATAAATAACATCAGTTTGACACTTTTTACGGAAGCCATGGTGTACAAGGGTAGTCAATTCGAAAAGGTTAGTAAGCGACGAACGACCTTTCGTGAATCCATGCTGACAAGGAGAAATAGTGGATCTGGATAGGTGTTGAAGGGAAGACGTAATAATTTTCTCAAACAGCTTTGGTATTGCCGAAAGTTTGGCAATGCCACGGTAGTTAGAAACATCCGATTTGCTACCCTTTTTAAAAAGCGGAATAATAAAAGACTCCTTCCAAATATCGGGAAAGGTACAAGTCTCACTCGGTATAAAGAATAACCGAGATAAAGGCTTAGATAGGGAATTCGAACACATTTTAAGGATGCAACTAGGTATATTATCAGGACCGGGAACGAAGGAAGACGTCATGGATGACAAGCTAGAGATAATACAGTCTTCAGTAATACTAGGAAAAAACATCCAATTTAAATGTGGGATTGAAAAGGGATAGGGTGTGGGTTCCGAAACAGTAGTAGAATAAGTCGACTGAAAGAATTTAGCAAACAGATCTGCAATATCTGAATCATTATTAGCAGTCTGGTCATTAAGTCTGAAGGTGGAGGGTAGTACATTAGAGCGTCTTTTGGAATTAACAAAGTTATAAAATCTTTTGGGGTTCTTATAAAATTCAACCTTACAGCGAACGATATAATTATTGTAGCATTGAGTGTTTAAAAGACAAAATTGAGATTTGGCTATACAGTAATTTACATAGTCAAGACGCGAACCAGTTTTTTTAAATCTTTTAAAATATCTCGATTTAATGTTACGGAGATTAGAGAGCCTACGTGTAAACCAGACTGGCGCGCTGGAGACGGTAGAGACATTCACATAAGGAACGCATTTATCAATTAGAGAATTAAGAGCAGAGTAGAAAAACTTCACAGCACGATATATATCGCAGCACTCAAATAGAAATGACCAATCAAAAGAGAAAATAAGGCTATTAAGAAGATTGAAATTTGTTTTACGAAAACATCTACGACGAGAATTTGCGATGTTATTAAATGAATTAGTAACGGAATTGTAAGAAATAGTAAGTTCAATGGTAGGGTGATAGGGATCTTCAGGTTTCACTAGGGGCTGTGTTCGGGATACAGCACTAACAGTGGGATCAGAGACAAAAACATGATCAAGGATTCTTTTAGAAGAGTTAAGGAAAGAATTCAACTGATATAGCGGACATTCAAGTAGGCTATCAAGAAAAACATGTTGAGATGAAGAAATTAAGAAAGATAGATTATCATGAACAAGCCAAGAAATATTAGGCAAGTTGAAATCACCTAAAACTAAAAGGAAATCGCGATCTTTAAGACGATTGAAAATAGTTTGCAAAGCATCAGCATGATGCATATAGGTCGTTAAATCAGAAGCTGGAGGAATATATGAACAAGAAATATATAAGCTAAAGTTGGAACATGTAATTTCGACGCAAATAAACTCAACACCTAAGGGCAGATCAATCGGCACAACACTTGAACACAGATTCGAGTTGACAGCAATAAGTACTCCACCGCCACGACGACCAACACGATCAAGCCTATAAGAAATAAAGTTATTAGAAAGATTTTCATTATCCAAAACAGAGGAGTTAAGCCAAGTTTCAGAGAAAGCTAATATGTCACCCGAAAAGGTTTGGCTATCACAGAACAGGTTCGAGAGCTTGGTAAGAAGTCCTCTTACATTTTGATAATGAATGGAAAGACTAGACGTTATTAGTTTTTTGAAGCAGAAGATAAATTAGGAAGGTGGACAGGCAACGGACGGGAGCGCTTATTGGGCGCAAACTCGTGTACAACTAGGCCCTCTGGCCAGAAATTAGTGTCAACCATAGCTGAGAAATACTCATTAGGTACTGTAATTTTAAAAGAAGAGATTTCGCGAGGCCTAGAAAACTTAAACTTTTGAATTAAAACTTTAGCAGGGCATATATTACTAATGTAAGCTGCCACAGACGACTCAGAAGTATCAGGAGCAAGCTTAGAGATAAATAATTGTTTACGATGAGGCACTACAGTTAGTGGAGGCGGAGGAGCATTGGGATCCGCAAGTGATTGAGAGCTAGCATGATCCTGTGATTGATCAGAGTTCCCGTGAGGGATAGAATGAGGTACACCAGGGCTTGTAATGGGTACTTCAATCTGAAAAGAAGAGCATAAAGAGGGACAAGAAGATGGTGTAGGCGAAAGTAAAATGGGAGACGATGTAATAGAGAGTGCTGGCGACTGCTTGCGAGGCAACTCAAGGGTACATTTCTTGGGCGACTTCTCAGAAGGTGGAACAAACTTGAATTGCTACAATAAATGTACGCTAGAGTCACACTCGTTAGACAGCTGTTTGGCCAGTTTGTTTAAAGAAAGAAACTTCAAACGAAGATCCCTATACATACGGCTAAAATCAAGCTGCTGGCTGGCACAAGATCGGCAAGTCCAGCGCATTAAGCCAAGCTCAGGCTTAGACACAGACAAACCAGAAAATTTGTCGTAGTCGCGGCCATTGAGGCCAGCACATTTTAAGTGAATAAGATTATCGCAAAGCCAACAAGATATTGCTCTATACTGATCACCAAAACGATCAGAATGCTTGCAAGTAGGTAGACAACAAGCCATTATAAAGCCAAAAGTAACACAAGGCAAAAAAAAAAAAAAAAAATAAATAAATAAATTTATATATATAAGAATAAATAGAAAATTTTAAATACACAGCACAAAGATAATTATCGATAAGAAATCAATAATTACAAATAAAACAAAGAGAACAGCTAGAGTGCACAGCACAAGAGAGAGTGCAAGAACAGTTATAAGCCGAGCTTTGAGGTGCGGCCTTTCAAAAGTTATTACGCGGGAGAGAAGCTGAGCACAAGCACAAAGCAGATAGAACAACAAAGCCACTAGCACTGATGGTATGATGGGGGCGATGAGGGGAGCAACTGCAGAAGCAATGACGAGAGAGAAAAAATAAAAAGAAAAAAAATTAAATGCACCAAACACTAATCACGAAACAGAAAAACTGTTTAAACTATTTAATTTGGCGAATTATGGAAATAAAACACAAGGGTGTCAAGCAAACAACACCAGTGAAAGCGTAAACAAACTAAGCACAATTAAAAACTGAGAGAAAACAATAAATATTAATAAAAACTCAGGAGCTATGCAAAAACACGACCGTCACGTCAGAGAGCAGAAGCTTTTTAGCTTAAAGGAGTTATAAGTATATGCATCAACCTACATATTTTATTATTTTCATTATATAATTATATCGATATCCTATAAGACAAAAATGTTTTCTAATAAGGCTGAGAAATTGTTACGGAAACAGTTAGAGGAAGTAAAAGAGATAAGGAATCGGTGGATACCGAACCATAATAAATTGCTACAGCAGGGGATCGATCATCAGTATTTCAGAGATAAAATACACGAAGAAGTGTTAAAGATAGTTGCCAAAATTATAGCCACAGGAGCGTCAGAAAAACCAGGCACTAGTAAGTCGGTGTGCGTTGAAGCAGAGGCAAACATGTCAGAGATAGTTGATGATAGCATAGGAGAGTCGCGCGAGTTATGCCATTAGCAACACTTCCCATAATAGCCGACCCAAGAGGTCTACACTTCACATTAATGTAAACATAAACAATACCATTCCATTAAACATAGAGTGTCACAAGATAAGTGACAGTTTCCCTAAACATAGAGTGTTACAAGATAAGTGACAGTTTCCCTAAACATAAAGTGTCACAAGAAAAGTGACCAGAAGAAAACATTATAAACACTTAGATGTAAGCCAAACCAGAATATAATTTGATTCAATAAAGCAGTCTTGATTTAACACTCAACCAGAACAGACTCAATCTTAATTGGCGCAGTCGGTACTCGAGTTCACAGCTAAAATATTGTGGAAACTTTGAACGCAATCAAAGATAACGAAAGAATATAATACTGTGGAAAACAAAACATTTAGTGACAAAATAAAATATATATATTGTCGAAACTTTGGAGAAAATCTAAGCCAACGAAACAATATAATATTATAAAAACATTTTGTGACAAATAACGAAACAATATAATATTGTAAAAACACTTTGTGCAAACAAACAGAATTATTGTGGAAACTTAAAACAAAAAAAAAAAAAAAGTTAACGAAACAATAAAACATACACCATTAAAATGGCACAAATTAACGAAATACAACAATGCATTCAAATGCCAACATCAATAATAATATCCAATCAAGAGATGCATTCTAATCCAACAACAAGGGAGAGAAACAGCATCGAGAAGGAAACAAGGTACTTGCCGGTGTTCACTGGACAGGAGGGAACGTTACATGGTTTCATTTCGGCAGTCAACCAAATCATGGAGGAGTATGATAATAACGAACAGGTCTTCACTGTTATATTCAACACCAAAATTCAAGGTCGGGCTAGAACTATGCTTAATATTAACCCCCCTACATCTTGGGCTGATTGCAAAACTCGTCTTCGACATCATTATCGCCCAAGAACGGATCAAATAGGTCTAACCAGAAAAATGAATAACTTAAGGGTAACTACCGTTCGAGATCTTGATTTTAAAGTAAGAGCAATTGTTGAGGAAATTACTGATTTTTCGGTCTTTGAAAACAATAGCAGATTAGTTGACATATTAAGTGGTCTCTTAATTCAAAGAGTAAAAGAATTATCTTGTGGTCCAATGGCCATTGCCTTAATGAATAAAACAACATTAACAGATATAAGAATTGAACTTGCAAATTATATTGGTCTGAATTATGGAAATTTAAATAAAAAACTATTATTAACCAAAAACCATAGTACATATAACAAACAGACAACTAATAAAAATACAAACCAAAATACTGAACAGAGTCAAAATGTAAAACAGTCTCAAAATCCCAATAGACAACAGAGTCAAAATACGAGACAGTATCAAAATCCGAATAGACAACAGAGTCAGAACGTAAGACAAAATCAAAATTATCAGCAACCACAAAATTATCAGCAACCACCAGCAGAAGCAATGAGTGTAGATAATATAAATGAGGAAGTAGTAAACAGCACAGATAATCAAGAGTTTTTTACCAACTAGGCTTGGATGAAAAAAAAATTTTTATAAAAGGAACAATAGAGGAAGATACTTATATTATTTTAGTAGATACAGGATCAACCATAAGCATTTTAAACACAACTTATGTACATAATTCCAAATACAAAATAATTGAAAAATATTCAAAAACCATACATACAATAAAGGGAAAAATAGAAAGTGACAGTTACTTAGTGAAAACAAAAGTGCCAAGAGAGTTTAAATATATAAATTATGCAAGAACAAAATGGGTGGCTATGCCCCTGGAAAAATCATATGATTTTCTATTGGGTATGGACTTCATTCAAAGGAATTTTGCAAATATTGATTTTCAAAACAAAATTATTAAACTTAACAATGGGGTCGAAATTCCATTCCTTTCCAAACAATCAGAAGATGTTTGCGTAATGGAAGTAAGTGAAATTGATGATCTTAAGTTAAAAGAACTCAATACTGAGGAAGAACAAATAATAAGAAATCTTTCAAAAAAGTACGAAAAGTTATGTTTCAAAGAAGGGGATCACTTAACCAATACTAACACTATTTCATAGCATAAAAACTACTACAGACCAACCTATTAATTCAAAACTCTATCGGGTCTCCCCAAAATATGAAGAAGAAATAAAGAAACAAATAATTTATATGGAAAACAATGGAATTATAAGAAAAAGCAAAAGCAAATATAGTTCTCCAATATGTGTCATACCTAAAAAAAAAGATAGCTCTGGAATTCAAAAGTATCGTATTTGTGTAGACTATAGGCGTTTAAACCAAGTAACCGTTCCAGATAAGTACCCAATACCTATCATGGACGCTGTATTAGACAAACTCGGTAAAGCCCAATATTTTACTACATTAGATTTAGCAAAAGGCTATCACCAAATTTTAATGGCAGAAGAAGATATAGAGAAAACAGCATTTATTTCACCAATGGGTTTATACGAATATGTTAGAATGCCTTTTGGGTTAAAAAATGCCCCAGCCACATTTCAACGTTTAATGAATAAAATACTGAGGGATTATATAAACAAAAGTTGTGTTGTATACATGGACGATATTTTGATATTTTCAACAACACTTGAGGAACATAAGATTGCTCTAGAAAACATTTTCAAAATACTTAGAAATCATAACTTAAAAATTCAACCAGACAAATGTTCCTTCATGAAACAATATACTGAATATTTAGGACACATTCTCACAAAGCAAGGGATTAAACCCAATCCACATAAAATAGAAGCAATAAAAGCAATGCAGCTACCTAAAACAGAAAAGCAATTGAAAGAATTTCTTGGTATGACAGGATTTTACAGAAAATTTATTAAGGACTATTCCAAAATAGCTTACCCAATGATCAGATATTTACAAAAAGTCACACAAATTAATACAAATGACCCACAGTTTATAGATGCCTTTGAAAACCTTAAAACACTTATAAGCTCACATCCAATCTTAAAATATCCAGAGTTTGATAAACCATTTACCATTACAACAGATGCCAGTGACTTCGCAATAGGTGCAGTATTATCTCAACAAGGGCAACCAGTTGCATTCGTTTCAAGAACTCTAAATAAACACGAAAAAAACTACAGTACAGTTGATAAAGAATTTTTATCCATTATACATGCAGTAAACTATTTTAGACACTATTTGATAGGTAATAAATTCCAAATTATAACAGATCATGCTCCGATAAAATATCTAAACTCAAAATACAAAGGGAAAGAAATGACAGCAAGACACCAAAGATGGATTTTAAAATTACAAGAATTCGATTATGACATAATATATTTGAAAGGAAAAGACAATAAAGTGACAGATTTTTTAAGTAGACAGGAAACAGCTGAACTAATAAACAAGGATAAAACAAATGAGTCAAACTTTGAACTATCAGATACACAGCATTCAGCAGAGGAAGGAGGATTTACAAATTTCTATATAAAAGACGATATTGTAAGCAAATATAAAACTCAGATAATAGTAACTTATACAACAACGGACAATATTAATATTCAGCATGGTAGAAAAATAATAGAAGTAAGCCCAGCAGAAACAGAAATTGAAATCGAAATCAAAATGCAAAATAATATAAATAAAGGAACAGTAGGAATTTTTTTAGAAGTTCCAGACTCAGAATATTATAAGATACAATGTATCTCAATGAACATTTTTTCACACTGTAATAATATAAAATTTTTTAAATGTACTAAGAGAGCTCAGGAAATTTCAAGCGAGGAAGAGTTACACAAACAAATAGCTATTTACCACACCAAAGATTCATTACATAGCGGAATAAATGAAGCTTTTAATTCGTTAAAGAACAAAATATATTTTCCAAAGCTAAGAGACCATATTCAGTTGATAATTTCAAATTGTAAAAAATGTAAGGAAATTAAATATGACAGAAAACCAATCAAACCTAAGTTTCAATTCACAGAAACACCGGATGTTAAAAATCAAATTATACATTTAGACATATTTCATATAAAACACAAATCGTTTGTTACAATCATAGACAAGCTCACAAAATTCGCAGTCGCTTATAATATAACAGATAGAAACTGGAAAACTAAAATGGAAATTATGATTGAACACTTTGCCAAATTCAATAAGCCACATAAAATAATAATGGATAATGAATTTCGATCAGAACAGATAAAACAATACTTAAACCAAGAACAAATAGAAATCCATTATACAAAGCCAAATTCACATACAGGAAATTCAGACATAGAAAGACTACATTCTACTCTCATTGAAATAATAGCAGGAATAGATGATGATTTATCAATTTCATCCAAAATGCAATTAGCAATAACAGCTTATAATAACCGTTATCACTCTACAATAAAATGTACACCAAATTATGCAAAAAACATAGAAGATGAGGAAAAACTAAAAAACACTATTATCAAGCACAAAGAAAAAATTTTAAGCAAACAAAATAATACAAGAGAAGATTATGAGGAGGAAAGACAGGAAGGACCAATTAAAAACTATAAAGGAGTTAGGCATAAGGATGAACCTTATTTTAGAATTACAACATTAAATAATATTCATCCATGTAATATAAAAAGACCGTCAAAGCAGGAAAAAATTAATTTCCAACAAAATACAGATTGACATCCTTGAAACAAAAATTTTTTTTCTCTTATCCTCAGATTTTCATAATTTTTTACGTTATAATGTGTGTTCAAGGCAGATTACAAATTGAACCAATTCAATCAAATGCAGGATATGCACCTATACAAACTTATTCCACGGAAATAGTTAATGAAACAGTAATTATACTACACATTATTAATATCGACCCTTTAAATAATATAATAAATCAAATGGAGACAAACATTAAAAATATTAACATCACAGGAAAAAAGCAGCTATTAGCCGAAATAAATCTAATTAGAGCTAAAATAAAATCCATAACCCCAAACAACAGAATAAAAAGAGGAATGTTAAATATTGTAGGAACAACATACAAATGGCTTTTTGGAATTATGAACGATAAAGATAGAACAGATATTTTAGACCACCTTAACAATATTGACCAAAACAACCATAATATTATACAAGACATGAACCAACAAATTGTTATAAATACACATTTTAATAAAACAATACACAACTTAGCAGAAACAATTAAACAAGACAGAACAATAATCAAGGACATACTTACAAGCATGGACAATCAAAATCAAGAAATAGAAATGAAAATACTTCATAATGACCAAATGGGGAAATTAAAAAATATAGAATTCAAAATAAATTATATTCAGGAAAACATAGCATCAGCAAAAAATAATATAATCGTACCAGAAATTTTATCAGAAGAGGAAATAAATACATTTGACATTGATTTTTATAAATTAAAGCTAATCCGTATGGGCATTTTAAAATATAAGAATAATTGCATCATAATCACAATTAAAATCCCAAAATCATTTATAACCATAGATGTTAAGTTAATTATTCCTATACCAAATATAGATTATATACAAATAGACCAAGAAAATCAGTTAATTGTAGAAATAAATAATAAAACATTTACATATGAACCCAACAAAATTTTAAAAGAATTAAAATTAAGTAAAAGTTGTACCATTAATAATAACTGCAAATTTATATTCAACAATATAACGAGTATCGAAGAAATTGACGATGATACAATTATAATCAAAAATGCCAAGAATACAAAAATATATCAAAATTGCGATAAAAGAAATATTATACTTAAGGGAAGTAACTTAATTCAATTCGGTAACTGTAAAATTCAAATTCTAAATGAAATATTTTTTAACGAAAAAACAGAATTTCACGAAAAATTTTTTTTATCCAACAGAACTATTGAATCAAACCTATAAAAACACAATTAACTTTGATCATGTAACAATAGATAATTTTGACAATTTAAAAGAAATCACAGAACTTAAATACGAAAAGAAAATGACAAATGGCATATTTTTAACACTTTTTATTATTATTATTATTATATATTTATCCATTTATATACATATATACTGTAAAAAGAAAAATATAAACATTAATGTAAACAGAATTCAGGAGAATTCATACTCTCAGAGGGGAGGAGTTATGCCATTAGCAACACTTCCCATGACAGCCGACCCAAGAGGTCTACACTCCACATTAATGTAGACATAAACAATACCATTCCATTAAACATAGAGTGTCACAAGATAAGTGACAGTTTCCCTAAACATAGAGTGTCACAAGAAAAGTGACCAGAAGAAAACATTATAAACACTTAGATGTAAGCCAAACCAGAATATGATTTGATTCAATAAAGCAGTCTTGATTTAACACTCAACCAGAACAGACTCAATCTTAATTCGCGGGAATGCGACATCCAGTAATGAAAACGCTAAGGTTAACCAGGAGATATTTATGGATAGAGTCCGACAGCTTCAGGAATATTTGGAGGTAGTAGAGTTGAAGTCGACAGGCAATGGGACATGGACAATATATATTAATAAAATAAATTATTTATGGGAGAAGGTACATTGAGGTAGGATTGAGAATGTAACCGTGAGAGGCGAACTACCGGTGTTGCCAAAAATACAGGTACCCACATTTTCTGGAGAACCTAGAGAATGGGATCTGTTTGTGGAATTATTTGCCGAATTAATTGAAAAAAGAGAGGATTTAAGTCTGGCTCTTAAGTTCAATTATTTAAAATCTGCGTTAAAGGGCGAAGCAAGGAGCATGGTAACTCATATATTGTCAGGTTCAGCTGACAGTTATACTGCCGCTTGGGAACTGTTAACCAAGCGGTAAGAGAATAATCGAAGGGTATTTTCCGAACAACTAAGTCGGATCGTTGATTTGCCGATGATCAACAATGAATCCGCAAAAAGTGTAAAGGGAGTGATTGACATAATTAATGAGTCAATACACTTAATTAAAATTTATTGTTATAATAAAACAGAATGCGTGTGGTTGGTTGTGCAGTTTATTCGCGACTAACTTCTATTTGTCTCTCATCGAGTCATTGTTCTCTTTAACGCATCTCGAGAGAGAGTATACAAAGTTACATATATACACCTAGACCCCGCTTTGCGTCGTTTCGTTTTGCGTTTTTTCGAAGTTGCGTCGCTGCTTTATTAGTACTAATTTTCGCTGTGCGTCGTAAAATTCTCGTTGTTGCGTTGTTTTGAGTACGAGTGTTTAACTTTTTTTTTCTAAATCAGCCATTGTGGCAACGCCAATATCAACTTTTAACAACATTGCCTTTGAATTTTTGTCAGTTTTACGTTTTTCAACATTGACATCTAGCTTACCTACTTCTGTTTATAATTGCGTCTTGCTATCAAAACTCGGGGAAGGTTTAGTAGAAATGTTCGTAGAACAGTGTTTATCCTCGAAACAAATTTCAAAAGCGATGGGCTTGATTGACGAAGCAATGGAGAATTTTTATGGTATCCCAAACATCAACTGCTACCAAGAAATTTATTTAAATTTACAAACCAAACTCTGGACAAATTTTTGGTGAACGAAGCCACTAAAAACTCATAAAAATAAAATAATTGAATAGGTTATTTTGATTTAATGGAAGCAGTTTTTTTAATGAATGAATGCAATAATATTTTTGTTTTTAAATGTTTACTTTGTTTAATTTTTCTTTCTAGAAATTAGTATTTTCATAGCCCGGGAACCTATCTTTGATCTTTCCATGGTTGCCTATAGAAAATCTTAATTCACTTTGCGTCGTTTCAGTTTGCGTCGTGTTTTTTTGGAACGTATCCCCAACGCAAAGCGAGGTCTAGGTGTATATTCGTATGTGTGTTATCATGCATGCATTGAGTTGAGAGAGAATTATTTCAATACCCTTCCTCAATGCAAGTATGTCCACAAATTTATCTTATACTTAACAAATTCGTAAACTCTACATGCTTCTTCTTCGCAAGATTCTTGGTTAGGATATCAGCTATCATTTCATTAGTAGACTTATACTTTAAAACAATCTGACCATCATTAACTACTTGTCTAACAAAATGATATCTAATGTCCACGTGCTTCGTCCTTGAATGATGTACCGGGTTCTTAGCCAATTGCTGCGCGCTGAGGTTATCGCCATACAAAACGGTAGATGTATCTTCCTCTCCGCAACCAATCTCGATGATTAATCGACGCAATACAATGGCTTCTTTGCACGCTGTTGATAACGCCATGTACTCTGCTTCGGTGCTGCTAAGAGCAACACTCCGCTGCTTCTCCGATTTCCATGATATCGGTCCGCCAGCCAGAAAATATACATATCCTGTATTAGACTTGCGATCAATCCTATCGCCTGCCCAATCTGCGTCCACGAAACCAGTAAACGCCGCATCCGACTGCTTGTAATGAATCTTGAAGCCAACTGTCGAAGCCAAATATCGTAAAACATGCTTTATGGCTGCAAGGTGTTCATTATGGGGGTCCTTGTTACGTTGAGCCAACTTCGATACTGAGTGAAGTATATCTGGTCTAGTAGTCAACGCAAGCCACATTAGCTCGCCTATCATTGACTGATAAAGAGTTGCATCAACCCTTTTACACTCCATTTTATCGCAGGCTACCTGATACCCTGCTTCTAACGGTGTTGCAGCTGGTCTGCACTGAGCATAGCCATATCGCTCCAGTAGATCCTTGATGTACTGTGAATGACCCAATGATATTTCGCCAAGTTCGCCATCACGGTGAACCTCCATGCCAAGGAACAGACGCACAGGTCCCTTGTCAACACATTCAAACGCTGCCATTATAGCTGACTTAATCCTGTCAAGATCCGATTTCTCCTGGCATCCTATAAGAAGATCGTCTACATAGACAAGGATTAGTGATAGATTACCTTTTGCTTGCTGTTTGTATAGACATGGTTTATTGTCGCAAGGTATGAACCCATTAGCTCGCAAAACACTATCGAGTTTGGAGTTCCACTCCCGTCCAGACTGTTTGAGTCCATATAACGCCTTTTTCAACAGAAGTACTTACTTTTATCTTACTTTTGTCTTCAGTTGCGTATCCTTCGGGCTGCCTCATGTATACAGTATCGCCCAAATCACTGTTTAAGTAAGCCGTGCATACATCCATCTGGTGTAGATACAATTTTAACTGAGCTGCTAGGGCCAAGATGAATCGAACACTCTCCAAGCGACATACAGGCGAGTATGTTTCATTGTAGTTCACTCCATAGCGCTGTGAACATCCTTTTGCTACTAGTCTCGCCTTAAAACGCTCGACTTCTCCCTTTGCATCACGTTTTACACTGTAGACCCACTTGCAGCCAACAGGTTTATACCCTTCCGGTAGCGTACTAAGCTGCCAAGTGTGATTTGACATCAAGGAATCATACTCCTTTTGCATAGCCTCACGCCAATGTGAAGCAAACGGACTACTAAGCGCCTCCTCATAGGTCTCTGGTATGATCACCTCACTTGTAATCAATGCGCTTAAAATATTGAACTGCTTCTTTGGTCTGTCAGGCCTTCCAGTTCGAATCAGCTTCGGCCTGCCGGGTCCAACACGTTGTTCAACCACAGGTTCTGCCACTTCTTGTTCAACTGCCATGTCGAAATCTTCGCTACTGCTGCCCTTCTCGCTGACCTCTGCATTAGAGTCGTCTGTACTGCTGAAGTCATCTGCTGCATCAACAGATCCTGAATCCTGATCATCCGCATATGGAAAATCAAACTTGACGATATCACCATTCGAATCGCCATTGCCGAAACGCTCGTCGAACAAAACGTCTCGCTTCTCAACAACTTGCCTGGTTTCGGCGTCGTACAACCGATACCCTTTGCATTTCGAGAAAAACCAACCATTCGGTATTCTTTGCCCTTTGGATCAAACTTGCCCTTATGATGTCCTTTGTCCAGTGCCACTGCAATAGACCCAAAAACTTATTGATGGTTTCTTACCATTCCATGCTTCCATTGGAGTCATGTTAACCAGGGCTCGAGTTGGTGACCTATTCCGCAGAGAAGCAGCTGTATAAACTGCCTCAGCCCAAAGAGATTGATGTAGACCAGACTGGATGAGCAAGCATCTTGACATCTCCACAAGAGTTCTGTTAACTCTCTCTGCTACACCGTTCTGCTGCGGCGTGTTTGGTACCGTGAGCTGCCGCAATATTCCATTGCCCTTGAGAAACTCGTCAAACGATTTGTTGCACTTTAGCTTCTTTCCAGTTTGCCGCTCTGCCATGTTTTTAAACTCGACAAACTTTCCAAATACTTCATCCTTTCCCTTCAGGAAATTGTGAGGAACATTATAATTAACTATAATATCCCACACAACAAGCCAGCAACAACACAATCAAGCGGTGCAAAGGATGCACCAGATACAAGATACAGCCAAACCAAACGTACGATATACGACCGAACCCGCTGCTGATGGATCGAACCGATTCAGTATAAGTAGCATACGATCAAACGTGGCCAGTCGAACCACACGCAACCGCCGGTGATTTCGTACAAGCGGGAAGATGCGTGGGAAGCATAATGCAAGAAACCGATATACACACACATGCGATGGGCAACCAAGTCCAACATGGCTCGATCCCATGATTTCGATCGAACCACATGCGACCGCTGGCAATTTCGTACAAGCGGGAAGATGCGTGGGGGGCATGCATGCATTATATGAAACGATAATGGTTTGTGGATTGCATAGGGGAATATACGAACCGAAGGGGGAGGGATGAACGATGGGGAAGCCCTCTATCTGATAGATACGATATACGTATGAAAGTGCATTGCAGGGGAAATTAAACGAGTGCACACAGCACGCGTGCATCGCGACCCATAGCATTTTTTTAGCCTAGCCATTCTTTGAATATTGCCGGTAAGCAGAATTCGCCGGAAGAGGCGACCCACTTCTGACACGATCCCAACGCCGCACTTTTTAGCCTAGCCATTCTTTGAATATTGCCGGTAAGCAGAATTCGCCGGAAGAGGCGACCCACTTCTGACACGATCCCAACGCCGCTGCCAACAGCACGACGCCGCAGCCAGCGCCCTATGGGCATCTCGGGATATATTTAAGGGACCACGCTCGACAGAGCCGGCAGTCTTAGTTTAGGAGGCAGTCTTAGTTTAGACGTGGAACTAATTGACTCAAGTCTACAAGTCATGATCAATCAAGGGAGTTTTTAAGGCCTTACGAGTAACCTTAAAAACTCAGACTAGTGAAACAAACAAGTGAAAGGATCAAGAAAAGTCAGAATAATTTGAGACGGCCTTACGAGTAACCTCTCAAATTATCCTGTAACCAGCAAGTCCTTGGAATAGGAGTAAGACACCGTGTTTATGCAAGAATCGAGTAAGGTCAAACTGCTCCAGGACAATTCCCAGCATATTGGAGGGTACGAGGATATATCCTGTTACCGAAATTCCAGGAAAGAGGTGGGGACTCCTCTAAAAGAAACTTGTCATATCCAACCAAGCCCATAAACAATCGTAAATAAACATACCACCAAAACAAATCAATAAACAAACCTGTTCTAATTTCACCGGGGCACAAAATAAATTTTGTTGTGCCGAACCTAGCCCAAGAGATAATTGTAAATATCCCGAAGGACGAAAAAGGATCGTTACAACTGGCGCCCAACGTGCTATACTGGTGAAATTTTAAACAAGACAAAAGTTTAAAAATTGAAAAGAAAACATCAAAATGGGGAAAGGATGGAGGTACCACATTAAGAAAGGATGGATGTACCACATGAAGAAGGAGGATCTGCTACAAACAGGCCAATGGATCGGAGTCAACATGAACGGCACGGTAGAGGAGATGAGAAAACAATTCGGCGAATGGATAGACAACAAAGAGTCTGATCCAGAGTGGAGAGAGGAGATAAGAAGATTAGAACTCAAGTTCACAAAAATGGCCAAACAAAAACCAGAAATAAGCGCAGCACAGTCAGGCGAGAATGGTGAGAACAAGGAAACCGAAGAGTTCAAAAAAATAAATATCGCTACGCTAGCGATTCCTCCATTTGCACCACCAAGATGGGGAAGCGAAGGAGCATTAAACAGCACCGACACAAAGAGGGAGTGGACTGTCAGATTCGATGGCAATTCCAGACTGCTAGAGTTTATAGAACAAATCGAGTGGTTAGCAGACATGTATGACATCGAGCTGGACATGATCCCAAGAGCAATGCCAGAACTACTGAAAGACAAAGCACACAAGTGTTACGTCGCAAACAATAAGCAGTGGCGATCGTGGAAGGAGTTCGTTGAGGGCTTCAAGAAATACTTCCTGCCAAGAGGTTTCTTCAACAAATTGGCTGATCAAGGGGAAAATCGCAAACAAAACAGAAACGAGTAGAACGAGCGAAGTATGGGTATGACAAGCGGATTGAGGGGAGCGACGGGCGACGGCAGCGCCGCCAGAAAAGGGAAAGCAGCGAAAAGTAAACGGGATACGGGTGGCGGCCAATGGGAAGGCGACGCCAACATGAAAAAGTGATGCAAGCCAAGGTGTACAAGCAAGAAAGACAAGGACAAGGAATAAATGAGCGCGCAGCCACAGAGAAAGTGGACATATGCGCCAAGGATTTACGGGACTTTCACCACGGATAGCAACAAGTGGATGCGTGGGTGAAAGCAGAGGGCCGATGGAAACTGGCCAGCTGTATAGCGGTACTACACCAATATATCCCTGAGGCCGTGGGAGCTGCCTATATAAAGGCCAATTAGTCTCCAGTTATATGTAAATTACGGCACAAAGAAACAGGAAAAACCAGGCAAGCACATATCAGCCAGATGAAACAACAAATATGTGAACAAACAGATGGCAAGAAACTAGATGAACAATGAGTAAGGACGACTCTGATGACATGGCAGCGAGAAAGAAATACACATACAGAAAACAAACACAAGGTACAAGGAACAGGGGAGGGCAAATCACTCCCGAAGAAGGGGGGAGTGTGAGGAACATTATAATTAACTATAATATCCCACACAACAAGCCAGCAACAACACAATCAAGCGGTGCAAAGGATGCACCAGATACAAGATACAGCCAAACCAAACGTACGATATACGACCGAACCCGCTGCTGATGGATCGAACCGATTCAGTATAAGTAGCATACGATCAAACGTGGCCAGTCGAACCACACGCAACCGCCGGTGATTTCGTACAAGCGGGAAGATGCGTGGGAAGCATAATGCAAGAAACCGATATACACACACATGCGATGGGCAACCAAGTCCAACATGGCTCGATCCCATGATTTCGATCGAACCACATGCGACCGCTGGCAATTTCGTACAAGCGGGAAGATGCGTGGGGGGCATGCATGCATTATATGAAACGATAATGGTTTGTGGATTGCATAGGGGAATATACGAACCGAAGGGGGAGGGATGAACGATGGGGAAGCCCTCTATCTGATAGATACGATATACGTATGAAAGTGCATTGCAGGGGAAATTAAACGAGTGCACACAGCACGCGTGCATCGCGACCCATAGCATTTTTTTAGCCTAGCCATTCTTTGAATATTGCCGGTAAGCAGAATTCGCCGGAAGAGGCGACCCACTTCTGACACGATCCCAACGCCGCACTTTTTAGCCTAGCCATTCTTTGAATATTGCCGGTAAGCAGAATTCGCCGGAAGAGGCGACCCACTTCTGACACGATCCCAACGCCGCTGCCAACAGCACGACGCCGCAGCCAGCGCCCTATGGGCATCTCGGGATATATTTAAGGGACCACGCTCGACAGAGCCGGCAGTCTTAGTTTAGGAGGCAGTCTTAGTTTAGACGTGGAACTAATTGACTCAAGTCTACAAGTCATGATCAATCAAGGGAGTTTTTAAGGCCTTACGAGTAACCTTAAAAACTCAGACTAGTGAAACAAACAAGTGAAAGGATCAAGAAAAGTCAGAATAATTTGAGACGGCCTTACGAGTAACCTCTCAAATTATCCTGTAACCAGCAAGTCCTTGGAATAGGAGTAAGACACCGTGTTTATGCAAGAATCGAGTAAGGTCAAACTGCTCCAGGACAATTCCCAGCATATTGGAGGGTACGAGGATATATCCTGTTACCGAAATTCCAGGAAAGAGGTCGGGACTCCTCTAAAAGAAACTTGTCATATCCAACCAAGCCCATAAACAATCGTAAATAAACATACCACCAAAACAAATCAATAAACAAACCTGTTCTAATTTCACCGGGGCACAAAATAAATTTTGTTGTGCCGAACCTAGCCCAAGAGATAATTGTAAATATCCCGAAGGACGAAAAAGGATCGTTACAAAATATACAAATATGCGACGTGACCTGTCATCGATAAATGTCAAAAAGTATCTGCTGCCTCCAAGGCTTTTTGTATCAAACGGACCGCAAACATCTGAATGCACCAGCTCCAAGATTTCCTTAGCTCTGTTCTTGGTCGAATCTGGAAATGGCTGTACTGTGATCTTGCCTACCATGCAGATCTTGCAGGGTTCCAACGACGTTGAGTCAAACGTTCCCATGCCACGGGCCAAATCCTTTCGTGCAATTTCAGCCAAACTGCCATAGTTGAGATGTCCGTACCTTTTATGCCACAAATCTTCGTAAGACTGTTCAATGGCATAGCATTCGCTCGGTGCTGTTCCAAAAATATACAAACGGCCAACTTTGTCCGCTTTCAGAATGCATTCACCTTTTTGGATCACTCGTGCATACTTTTGTCCAAATTCAACAATGTTTCCATGTTCAACTGCTTTGCCCACCGACACGAAATTACCTCTCATTTTGGGTACATACAATGCATTCTTTAATCTAAGTATACGTGAAACCATATTCAGCTTTATCTCGCCCTTTCCTTCAGCCTGAAGAAAGTTATTATCAGCCAAAACAATTTTCTCCGAATGTTTCACAAATGTTGAAAACAAATCTCTGTTACAACACATATGGCTGGTGGCGCCACTGTCCAGACACCAGTTCAATCGTTCAACACATTTCGCGTCCAACGCGTTCAGCAAACCTAACGATGACTGTACTGCCTTGTTCGGGTTCGATGCAACCTTCCGACCGTTTACACTGGGACAATTCGCTTTAAAATGTAAAAAAACATCGATGCATCGAACATCGATGATTTTTGGGCAGTGTTTTCCGATGTTTTTCGATGTTTTGTGACATACCGATGTTTATCGATGCATCGATTATTGACAGAACATTGGGTGTTAAATTTCACAACATTGCAGAACATATGTATGTTTCAGTGCCACACGGAAAAATTCGCGAATTTGTTTTATTTATTTACCCTGTGTTTGCAATGCCAATGTAAGTAAATTGTGGAAAATATATATATAGTTATTTGCAATTAGAAATGTATTTATTCTAGAATAACAACAAGGACAAGCTTTTGCTGGAGGCACTTTACAAAAATTGATGGAAATAGCGCAAAATGCAACATTTGCGACAAAGTTTTGAAGACTGCGGGTAACACGACCAACATGAAGGACCACCTGCGGTCCCTTCATAAATTAGATCAAAATGGTGAAGTGCCTGCAGTTCTAAACCGACTAAGCCGCATTTTATTTTTGCAAAGTATCGACAAAAAATACTTTTTTGAAAAAAGTAATTTCAATAAATAATATTGATTGGAAGCATAAAAAAGGACTGCTAAGGAAGCATTTATTGTTATATTATTATTTTATTCATTTTGATTCTCAATGTAATGAAAAAGACTGCTAAGAAAGCATAGTTATATTATTATATTTGATTCTCAATGTAATGAAAAAGACTGCTAAGAAAGCATTTGTTTTATTATTATTTAATCACAAGACTACGTAAAATTCGTAAATTGATATAGTTTTAAGTTCTGTTAATTATATTGTTAAGTAAACCACTCAATAAAGAAATAAACAAAAAACTTAGAAAGCATTTATTTAAAAGGCTTTTAGGAATTGAATTAACGAAAAATAACGGAATTGGTAGAAACATCGATGTTTATAGCCGATGTTTCCCACAACATCGATTTATAATTTTGCAAACATGGATGAACATCGACATCGAAATTTCGACCCAAATTTACATCACTACTAACTTCTATTTGTCTCTCATCGAGTCATTGTTCTCTTTAACGCATCTCGAGAGAGAGTATACAAAGTTACATATATATATTCGTATGTGTGTGATCATGCATGCATTGAGTTGAGAGAGAATTATTTCAACAAAATTAAAGCAAATGTGTCCGATGAAGTTGACGTATTCCCACAACTCTTACTAAGGAAATTTGACAGTTGTATGAGAGCCAAATTAGAAAAACAAGGGAAATTCAAAAGCTATCTGATGTCATGGAAAACTTGGAGCAAAGATATTGCTCGTTAAGTGCCATGAGCAAAGAAGAGAAAAAACCGCTACAAACTGTTTTAAATTATGCGAAATTCGAAGATAAATGTCCGATTTGCAAAATTGCCGGGCATAAAGCGTATAAGTGCTATAAGTTTAAAGGATTGACACCTAAGGAAAGGTATGAAACAGCCAAAAAAGTACAGCTTTGCACAAGATGCTTGAATCATTCAAGCAATAAAGTGTGCACTAATGAAATGGTCATTGTGCAGTAAGGGACACCATACCTTACTCCATTTTGAAGAAAAACAGGAGAGTATTAATACTTGTGTAACGGCACAACCAACACTGTTGGCCACAGCTGTAAAACAAGTAAAAAATGCAAATGGAGGATATAAGACTCTAAGAGCCCTTATTGATTGTGGTTCATAGAGCACCATTTTGTCCGAAGAGGCCGCTCAAATATTAAAATGAAGTAAGTAAGTCGTCTCACCGACTTAGGTATACCATACACCAGTAAAGCAAATATTTCAACTTTATTAAACAAATGCATTTTCACATGCTTCTTACAAGCATATCTTAGTATCTCGCTCACTCAATCATACGAGCACCCTAGCGCCCCCACCAACCAACGGCCAACTCCGGCCTTAAAGAAAAACGTTTATATGCATAACTCGACTGTTTTTTGTCCGATTTTGATCAAATTTGGTATTTTGCTAGATATTAGTATTAAATTTAAGTATGCCAAGTTTGATTGCATAAGGTAAAAAATACGGGAGATAATCAAGTTTTTCAAATTACGGGGGCGGAAAAGGGCGTGGCAAAATTTTAATGCATACAAAATGTGTGCAATTACTAAGCGAATATACATACCAAATATGGTGTCTCTAGCTGGAATAGTTTTTGAGATAAACGCTTTTTTTAAATTGCGGAGGCGGAAAGGGGCGTGGCAAAAATTTGAAATAAACTTGATCACTCTACATACTACATGAGTCTACATACCAAATTTGGTGGGTCTAGCTCTTACAGTCTCCGAGATCTAGGTGTTCATACGGACAGACGGACGGACGGACGGACAGACGGACATGGCTAGATCGACTCGGTTGTTGATCCTGATCAAGAATATATATACTTTATGGGGTCGGAGATGCTTCCTTCTGCCTGTTACATACATTTTGGCGACTTTAATATACCATTTCACCCTATGGGTGTATGGTATAATTACCTAAAATTAAACAAAATACAGAAATAAGTGGCGTGTCCTCAATAAAAGCCAAGACATCAAAATATAAGGTAAAAATAAATGTAAAGACGCGAAATCTCTGGAAAAGACATCTTAAAGAAGAGCCAATTGTGTTGCCAAAGTTAATGGAAGCTCTTCCATTAAAAATAGCAAACGTGGATATGTCAAAATGGGAAAATTACGTGTTAGCTGATCCTACCTTTAATAAACCTGGTAAGGTTGATTTAATAATTGGGGTAAGCGTATATACCCAAATCTTAAAAGGAGGAATTCCAAAGATTGATGGCTTGCTAGGCCAAAATACTCAATTTGGTTGGATCGTCTCGGGATGCACCAAATCAAATCAGAAGAAATCAGTAGTAGCAACAATAATAGATGTCACAGGTTTTAAACAACGTTGGGAGAAGATGTCAAAATAAAAAAAATACAATCTATTCTAGCTAGAGACACAATATTTGGTATGCATATTCACTTAGTAAATGCACACATGTTGTATGTATAAAAAATTTGCCACGCCCTTCTCCGCCCCCGTAATTTGAGAAACTTGATTATCTCCCGTATTTTTCTACCTTATGCAATCAAATTTGGCACACTTAAATTTAATACTAGCAAAATACCAAATTTAATCAAAATCGGACAAAAAAGAGTCGAGTAATGAATATAAACGTTTTTCCATAAGGCCGGAGTTGGCCGTTGGCTGGTGGGGGCGCTAGGGTGCTCGTATGATTGAGTGAGCGAGATACTAAGATATGCTTGTAAAAAGCATGTGAAAATGCATAAAGTTGAAATATTTGCTTTACTGGTGTATGGTATACCTAAGTCGGCGAGACGACTTACTTACTTCATTTTTTTTGTCATGATTGAACTTCTGTGAAAATTTAGCTTAGCCCCTTTTCCGTCACACCACTGGCAAAAGCTCATCATGATGGTAACATAATAACGTTTACTTCTCTCACAAGCGAAAATACTCTCTCCCTATGCATAACATAATTGCTTACAGCTGTCACCAGAAAGATGTTTCTCCGTGGGATGCTTAAGTGAGTACTCTTTGGTTAAAAAATTATTTTTTGTGTTTTTTAACATGGTATACGAATGACCAGTTGAATAAAGAGAGAATTAAAGCAGTTTTTTTGCTTTTGTCTAACTAACATTTAACATTTACAAAAAAAAATGTGCTTTTCCTACTAAAATTTTAAATACTTTATAAATATATATATATTTACATATCTACATCTATTTATAAAATTATTTATATATCTAACTTTGAAATGCACTATTATCTTGTTACATTCATTAAAATAAGTTCTTAATATGGATTTGGTCTTAGGCGTTTATGAGGGGGAAATCATACGGAGCAAATTAGGCTAAGATCGGTTTGGCATAGGGATCGCTGCGTGATTTTATATATTTTGGCTTTATTTTAGCGATCAAGGTAGGGTGGGCAAGTTTTAAGGGCGTTACTGATTTTGGACCCCTTTCTTTTTCAGCAGTGGCGCTAAAAACTGCCTTCTTTTTTTCTTCCTTTCGTTCCTTCCTTTTTTTTCTGTCTAGTAATAGAATATGTTAAACCGAGTATAAATTATCGTAGTACGCGAATTTATAAAAAAAATATTTACTATTAGAGCTAGTAGGCTATCATCACCCCATCCCCCATTTCTCACCGACTAATTTGAGCCGAGACCAGCGCGTACTGTCGATAGGTCCTACCAAATTTCATCAGCTCACAATTAATTTGTATCAGGTGATATGTTACAAATGCTTTATTATTATCTGAAAAAAAAAACAGAAACTGAAATGTCAACTCCTCCAAAATAAGCAACAAATTCGACAGACGAGCCGCATAGATTTTTATTTGAAGTTCGGTTTCTTATGCCAAGTACTTCAAAAAAGCCCATGAATTTAAATAATTGTGGAAGAAAATAGATAATTTTTACTCCCTAGTCAATTTAACAACACAATTCGATATTGCTTTTAGACCTTGCACCTAACATTGTACAATGCTGTCTTTACCTGAATCAATCTCAAAATTGTACCAGTAGCTAGAGCTACTTATAGACCATTTATTTTATAACCCTATTTGTGAGGTTTTCTTGAATTATGTATATACATATGTTATCAAAAAATTATGAACCATTTTTACTGTCACTTTAACGAAACGAAATCCTTAAATAAGTAATAGTATTTTAAGAGACTACACGACAAGGGCAGATTGTTATCATTGTTAATCAAATTAATAAAACTTCGAATATTCTCACATTTATTTCTCCGACAGAATGCTTGTAACAATGGTTAATCGAATTTCCTCGGAACAGTACTGGCGAACCTTTCATCATTAACGTCCCAATGAACTGCTTCTTCGATATTTATGCCCTTTATTGTGTGCAGCGCATAGGAGGAAGCATCTTCGACCATATAATAAAATTTGTCGATTTATATGAAATTTATCGATTTTCTTCTATAAGCGTTGAGGAGTTTCGCATCTGCTTTATCATATTTTTAACTAGCTTAAAAAATAAAGGACATAATAGCGTGCGTATAGCTGGTATTACCTTAAGCGTACAAGTTAATAATAGTTAATAATAATTATTATTATTAACCCTTAAGCCGTCGAGCCGCTGGAAGTCGACAAGGCGTTTTACTTATACATAAGTCATCGAAGCTATAGCTTTAAAGCCGATTTATTAGGAAAATATAGAATAGTGCGCCGAAATATTCCAAACAGCTTTAAATGACGAGATATTCTGCAACATATCCCAAATTCATCCAAATCGGTCATTCGCATACCTGAAGTTTCCCTTGTAAGCTGTTTTCATAGTATTCCAAATTTCATTAAGATCGGCTGACTATCTCATACTGGTCAATAGGTTTACTTATAAATTTTGTTATGAAAACAATTGCAGAAAAGTTGATATGAAAATCTTTGTAATTTCATACGCTATAAAAATAATAGTCGACAAGTCATTTATAAATATTAAAAAAATGTAGTAAGACGGACGCACAGTTGGGCCTCTGCTCGGATAGCGTTGCAAAAATCTGTTTTTTCATGATCGCGTTTTTGCAAAAATGATATATACAATCGATAGGTAAATTTTTGAAATCGGTTGATAGAGGCGCCCAAAGTTGACACATTTTTAGTAAATGGGAATAAATGATAATTTTTACAAAAAATTGCAACTTTAAAACTGAATATTGGGCGACTTCAACAATCGATCTTGGTTTTATCTGAAAAGTATGTTCCTTATAAATAGCATGTTTCATAAATTTTAATAATTACTTAAATCGTTATTGAAGCGTTTAAAAAAAACACTAAATATTGGCGTTTTTTTAACTTTGGTGGAATACAGAATTAAGTGCAGAGTAAAATGTAAGGATTTTATTCTAAAGCTAGCTTACACACTTCCTCGGCCAGGAGAAATAAAAACGGATAATACACCTCCTGAAGATATATACAGAGTAGGAAGGAGATTATTGAAGCTGAATTCTCTCGGAGGTTAGGACTGAAAGTTGGCTGCCCAAAGTACGGATACGGAAACACGAATGATGGAAATACTTCAAGGAGATTTTTTGAAAATGATGAAATGACATCTTTAATAACAGGTGTTAGTCATGAGATCATTAAAAGGTTGGCTGTTATCTTGAATGTTATAAATTGCAAGGAAATGGTAAATGGTAAAAAATTTGCCGAATATACTTAAAAAACAGCTGAACTTTTGACTGAATTGTATCCGCAAAAAAACTTACCCCAACGGTACATAGGATTTTGGCTCACGGAAAGGATTTAATAGAATATCAGCGTTTGCCAATTGGAGAGCTATCCAAAGAAGCACAGGAATATAAGAACTAAGACAAAAGGTTCAGATACACTAATACATTAAAAACTTCTCGTGTTAGACAAAGTGAAGACCTTTCCAACATGCTTGCAGCCTCTTCGGACCCACTTATTGCATCAATGCGATCACGAAAGGATTTGTAAAATAGCAACTATAGTCCCGAAATGTTGAGTTTATTAGATATTAGATATTTCCAATATCGAAAACCAAATCTACATACATATGTATGTATGTCTATTAAATTGTTTTTACATGCCTTCTGGCATATGCTATCTCGTTCACTCTACAAAAACACACGAGCACTCTCGAGCGCCCTCCGTAATTAAGAAATGAACTATAACGCCGCCTACGGCTAACTGCGCCCTTATGGACCACCTAGTAAAACACGTCTAGCATGTTTCTACTCCGATTTCAAATTTAGTAGGTTCTTGGAATTCAATACGAATTATTTGTCTTTCGAATTCGATTACGATAGTGAACAAATTTCGGGAGGCAATCGGTTTTTATACCCTGCACCTATAGGTTGAAATGGTATATTAAAGTTGCCAAAATGTATGTAACAGGCAGAAGACAGCTTTTCCGACCCCATAAAGTATATATATTCTTGATCAGCAAGAACAGATCGCGGAGACTGTAAAAGCTAGAGTCACCAAATTTGGTATGTAGACTCGTGTAGTGTAAATTTGGTACGCGTGCTGGCTTAGTACGATCGCAAATATTGTTTGTTTTGCCACGCCTACTTCCGCCCCCGTAAATTAAATAAAATCGATTTTCTCGAAAACTATCAAAGTTAGAGTCACCAAATTTGGTACTTGGATTGGTTTAGTATCCTCACAGATTATATATATTTTTTTAATTGTGCACACTAAATCGGACAAGAAACATGTTAAAACGTATGAACGTGTTTTACTAGGCGATCCATAAGGCCGAAGATGGACGTAAGCTAGTGGCGCCGCTATAGTTCAGTTTTAAATTATAAGCGGGCGTGGCAATGTATTATATACTGGCATACTAACCCAGTATACACACCAAATTGGAAGTCTGTGGCTCGTACATTCTTTAAGAGAAACACTTTTGTTTAAATTGTGTTGGGGGAAGGGAACGCGCTAACAATTTGAATCCAACTTGATCACTGTGCATACTACACGATTACACAAACCTATTTTGTGCTTCTAGCTCTTACATTCTCCGAGATCTAGATGTGCAGACGGACGGTCAGGACTAGATAGACTCGGCTGTTGATGATCAAGAACATATACTACAAGGTGGCGCAAAAGAAATCACCCTATTGGAAGATGCTCTCATTTTTGCAAATGGTCGCCAATGTTAAATCTGTTTTGACATTTGTGGACTAGGCAGATACAGAATACAAGTGAATAAGCCATAGAGTGATACACTTGGACCTTGGAAGCCCTCAAGGAAAATATCCGTCACGAATGCGAGAATTTGTCGCCCGAAACCCTCGCCGAAGTGATGGAAAATGCCCGTATGGCAATCAATTGTGACGGCGCCCATTTGTCCGATATCATCTTCTCGACTTAACACAATTAATTCTAAAGGTATAAATGTGGGACTAGGTTCCGATTCCGTAGAAATAAGTAGTCCCGTTTGATTAATATTTAGTTAAGTGGTAATAGGTTTTTTTTTAGATTATAATTAGGTTTTAGTAACTAAAAATTGAATGAATTGAATGGTAATTGTTTCGTCTTTAGGTTTTTAATGAGAGCGTCGTTTCTCATTCGTCTTTACACGTCTTTCGTCTTTAACACTTCTTTACTTCTTTGAATACACGTCTTTTATCTTTAATACATCTTTAACACACGTCTTCTCGTCGTTGGCTCGTCTTCAAAATTTCTTCTTCGTCGTCTCGTAGCAGCATTGCCACATCGTCGTTTTTGTGGGTCGCTTGCCAACTCGTCTCATATGGATCGCTTGCCACTCCGTCGTTTAACAGCTGTTTTGAGGTGGTCTGGCCATTCGGCGTTGCCAATCCAAGCCCACATAAGTAAACATAATCAAAAAACAGAATCGAAGTTTTTCATTTAGCAAAAAAAAAGAACCAAACATTATCGGATGACTTCTTTTGCGCCACCTTGCATATACTTTCTTCTGCCTGTTACATACACTTTGGTGGCTTTAAATATACCATTTCACCGTATGGGTGCATGGTGTTAAAAGTAGAGAAGGATAAAGTAAACGCCAACGAATATATACTAGTTTTAAATGAGTGCCTTTTTACAAAACAATAAGAAACGATTAAGTGGTAATGTTATATATTCATACAACCTAAAATGTAAAGGTCTTTTTTTTTTGTTCAAACTGTTTATTTATTTCAACGCTAGAAAAAAAAATCCGTTTTGGTATAATAATACACATTTGATATATTGTATGTAAGTGTCTAATTTGTTAGAAGTGCACATTTCTTTATTCATATGTGTGTGTGTTTTTCTCTGGCTGCATTTGTTTTTGGAACGTGAAGTAGTATGTTTTACTGATATTTTGTTTTAGTTTTCGACGTATAGTACCACCAGTGGCATTTAGAGGTTTTAACCAAATCAAAAAAAATATATCTATATAATTAATGCAGATGGCATCAATAACGGAAGATTTCGAGTTGTGGAAGTCAAGTTTCGTGCTAGCTAATTCCTTTTTTCTATTCTGCTTTTTTAAAAACTTTCGAAAATTTGTTTATTTTGTTTTTATAAACGTGCAATAATCTCATATATTTTATGATTTTAGTCATTGTTATACCCTTGCAAAGCTTACTCGTCAGCCGAGTCGATGAAGCCATATTGAAGTCGGTCAGCATGTCCTCTTCAATTACTCTCACACTTTTAAAAGTTATTGAATCAAATTGCAGCTATTTTTTACCATATTTAGGAGAAATTCTTTAATCGGTCGGATCGTTCCAATGTAATACATAGCTACCACATCGATCACAACGATCAGTGATAAGAGTAGACTTAAAAAGGAAAACTTTTTTTTCTTAAGTTTTTGAACCCAAATTAGTCGCAAACACTTATGTATTTTGCACCTTTGAGTTTTGAGATCGGACAACTACATCACTCATAGGTAACTCTCAAACCTATGGATAGGAACAATACCAAAAAAGTTCTAAGAAAAGCATAAACTGCATAAACTGTGTGACGATATGCCGTATACATATGTAAGGGGCTTAAGCTGAAGGGAAAGATATAAAAGGAGGAAGGCAGAGTGATTGTCACAGTTATAACAAATTAAAATGTTACGAAAAAAGACTGCAAGGGTATAAAAGTCCCGGCATAGCCGAAGCTACCTTTTTTGATATTTTTCTATAAACCAAATGGGAATGCTGGCCAATTCATTGTCGTTGTTGGTATTGCAAGCTTAAAAACTAGACAGTACTTGGACGTATGAAGCTACTCGGAGTTTTTTTTACTGATAGCCCAAAGAGTCACTATCCAAAACGGTGGAGGAAACTTGAGAAGTGCGACGATGCCAGTAATCCGTGTAAGATGATTCGTACTGTCCAGTAGGGCGCCACGGTGGCCATTTCAGTTATTCCTCAACAATGTCCCAGACCATTAGGGAAGCATCAGTGCCGCCTACAGTGATTAGGGTGTGATCGCCGCATAGAAAACGAGCGCAAGCCAGCATTCCAGAATAAACTTTTGACTCATGGAACTCAGCACGTGGCGAGATGCAAGGATATCTGTAAATAGGGCGATGGCGATGATGCACATGATATATACATACACTAACAATAAAGTTTAATTTTAATTTAAATTTATATGACCAAATGTGTTAATGTTTTTTTGACATGTTACGGTTTATCAAAACTTGGCATATTGATTTCGATAGTTTAAATATTGGAAAAAAATATATTGTTTCTTATTCTGGCGACGGAAGGGAGCAAAAATGAAATAAGCTTTATCTCTGTGCACGCTACTCAAGTCTACAAAAGATATTGAAAGCTCTAGCTCCTATGGGCACTGAGATTTAGTTGTTTATTCGGACGAACAGTTGGGCGAACGTACGTCGCTAGGTCGAGTCGGCTGTTTGGTATAAAAAATAAAAAAAATACCTGAACAAGCGCAAATATCCTTCAGCATCACCTGAGGCTAACATGTCATGGGCAGCTGATCGACTGCAAGTGGCTACAATTGTAGTAGTGCTGCTATAATAACGATTACTCCACTGTCCAGCCACTAAAAAGCCCACTGTACAGTTGCTGGTCAGCCATTTGACATCCTTCATGGCAATGGGGCTACGTTCGGGTGACAGTGACTTGGCGTCCCAAAATAGTAAATCGAAATCAATAGTCACTGTCTGCACGAAATTTCCATCCATGCTCCAATCGAGATGCGTGAGAGGCTGGGAACCGCGTATTTTGTTGACCTTCTTATATGAGAAACCATCTCGTGAGACGCGAAAGAGGTAAATGCTGCCATTTTGCGAACCCATAGCGATCATGTCGCCAACTATATATAAAAAACAGAAATATAAGATATTTTAGAGCTAAAAATACTTTGTTTACCTTACCCTGATTGTAAGCCACGCAATTGAGGGGTGATCCACAAACACGAAGCGTCAACATCACAGCTCCGTTGTCACAATTGATAACCAACAGATGACCCTCAGTGCTGCCCGCAGCCAGAGTGCCAAACGGATGAAAAGCCAATGCAACACACTCATAACCAGTTTGAATGGTCCAAATTAGTTTATTCTTTCGCCACAGGGCCACATGCTTATCATGGCCAGCTGTGGCATACAGTTCATCATCAGGATGAGCGGCTAACCCCCAAAGTTGACGACCGTGCCCGAACACAACCTGCGTGAAGCGACGCTGTAAAGAGCCTTCTAGAATATTATTGCGGGTGGTGCCCACGTAGATGTTGCCATCATTGCGGCCAGGACGCTGTGGATAGATGGTTCTCACTCCACCAGCGGCTTCGGGAAGCTAAAAAAGTATATGAGTGCGTTACAAAAGGCTAATTCTGTGTTGCACATTACATCGCACCTTTGTATCGGCTATCTTCTTGTAGTTCTGTAAGGAATCCCATGCGGCTATTTTCCGATCCTTTTCACCACCTGAAAGCAGAGTGCCCTCACCTAGCATAATAAGACAACCGATGCCTTTATTGTGTGCCTCGAATTCTGTGCGCACAAAGTAGGCGCCATCAGAGTCCACCGAGTATATGGTAATAAAACCATCCGAATCCGCTGTTATAACATCGCCATCTGGCTCAAATTGCACGCTGGTTACATGTGAACGTGAAGGCTGCTTAACAATATCTGTACGTTCAAAGAAACCATCTTTGCGGCGATGCCAGAATGCCAAGTGCCCACGACCATGAGTGATAATAAGATTATCATCGAGGGGATGAAAAGCAGCCCCCGATAAGCCCTCTTGCAGAGTCTACGAGTAAAAGTAAATAGTTAAAAAACGATTATAGAATGTTTTCTTAGTAAACCATACAGCCACTTTGCCCAGCAGGTGACCCCATTGCCATTGCCAAACAGACAATATGCTCTCCCGGCCGCTGTCAACAGCAAGAATATAACTGCCTCCGTTCTGGAAATATGTGAAATATTAATACATGTACCGGCTAAATTATAACACGAGTGTGTAACCAACCAACTGCGAAAAGGCTACAGCTGTAACTCCGGTATCTAGTTCTCCCATACCGAAAACATATAGGGTTTGCAGCGATTCAGTACTCCAAATGCGAACGTGTGCCTGTGATTTTCGATCGCGACCTGCTTTTTGACCGGAAGCCACCAGCTCTCGTGAGGGATGCACATCCATGCTACAGAAAGAATTTCGATTTCTTAATTTTGTATTTGAGGAGAGTATTTTTTTTTGTTCTTACCACATAATGTCTTCGGTGTGGCCTACATAATGACGCTGGGTATCTTCGTCCCGATCGAATAGAACTGCCACAGCGGCCACATAGTAGAGAAGTTCTCCAGAAGGCAATACCCATAGATTGCGACGTGCGTCAATTCCACGGTAACCATGACTAGATTAAAATATTATGTGCCTAAGTTAGTAACCATTACCATTATTAGTAACCAATAACCATTAAAAAAGTTCATAATATTGACTTTTTATAAGGAAGCATCTCCGACCATGCAAAGTATATGTATTCTTGATCAGCACGGCGAGGCGAGTCCGACGCGAACTCCACCCAGACCTAAATAGGCAAAAAACCCTTCTTTAACGATTTCAAGTTGGGAATCGAACCAGGGACATTCCGATCGCCAAGCGAACACTCTATCGGCACAGCCACCGGGTTACATACGAAGATGATGCCAATATTTCTTGATACTCTTTCCTCCTCACACAAAAAAATCATAAGCAAGAGGGTGGGTTTTAGTTCAGGGGTAGGCACAAAGAGAGCCAGCTCAAACTGTCAATGTATGCGTGCGCTTGCTTGTGTGCGTAAGCTGCTTTACACTGCGCGAATCGTAGGTGAAAAAACGAATAAAAAATTAAACTGCAAGTGAAAAAGAATAATTCCGACCTAATTGTTGTTCAGAAACTCAACTATTTCCTTTACTTCTATATTGTTTGGATAACTTTTTATACGCTAAATGGCTATCAGTAAGACTATTTCGAATTGAATCTTTAATTAATTTCATTGTCGAAAATTTACGTTTTACCTAAATGTCATAAAAATGAATGCATATTTTGTATCGGCTATTATATATATTTTTCATACTATACATATACATATGTGCATACATGTATATCTTACATTTACATGTATATTATTATGCATGTTCGCTTATATTATAATATACTTTTTACCCTATAGGGACAAAAGATTTTTAAAGTTGCCATGTAAGAAAAAGAAGCATTAATTTTTCTGCGTGTAGCTGCGTAACAAAGCGACATAGTACTGCTTTCGTCAAAAGTCTGTGCGACACTAGCTGTTTTTTTACGCTCTCAACTTGTACTTCGTGCTCACATCGGCATGCACACACGAGCAATTGCCGAGCAAAAGTGCCCGCACGGGCTATGGGCGCCTACCTCTGTTTTAGTTTCCCTCAGCATTTCGACGCAAGCAGATCTATGTCGCTTTGTTGAGAGAACACACATTAAAAAATTGATCGCTGCTTTGTTTTCTCTATCTTTTTCTTGCATAAGATTATTTGCTGCACTCGTTTTCTTGATTCGAGGCAGAATTTGATGAAGTTTAATTTTGCGCAGTGTAAAGCAACACACGCATACAAGCAAGTGCACACATACAACTAAACTTTTTTAGCGCTCTCTTTGTGCCGGGCCCTGCCGTAAAGCAGAGAAAACAAAGCAGCGATCAATTTTTTCATGTGTGTTTTCTCAACAAAGCGACATAGATCTGCTTGCGTCGAAATGCTGAGGGAAACTAATCAACCCTCATGCTCTGTGTGAGGACTTCGGCAGCCGTTCGGTTACACGCATACGAGGTGCCGAACGTGTTCGTCCCCCGGGGGATATGAGTGCCGGGCTCTGCTTTACGGCGTAAAGTTTACGCTCTCATTGAGAGTACGAACGTTCGGGATTTTGCCGAAGTTCTTTGGGGTTCAGTGCTGCCAGTTTAGCAATTTAGTTGCTAGATCGACAACTTTAAAAAAAATTTGCAAATTTTTTTTAGAGCGAAGCTCTCTTAGGCGCGTCGCGGTAGGAAATTTTTTTTAAAAATCGTCAGACGTTAGATCTGCAGCGCGTCAGATTTTTTTCTTGTAGCGCAATAAAACGATAATTTATCCATTAACTTCTACATGCCATTGTAGTTCTGAAGGTGTGTGTTAGCCTCCCCTGCACCAGGCCCGTGGTTCAAATGATGTAGAGGTCATCGAATATTTTTTTTTTTTTTTTTTTTTAAATTACATATGCATATATACATTGTACATAAATATATCATCTGTACTTATATATGTATATTTTGTATAATAATTATGTTAACAAATTTTTTAGAATATATGTATGTATGTATGTACATATGTGAACGTAAAACTTTATGTATATGTATAACTTTATTATATGTCCCTATGTATGTATATAACGTACATTTTTATACCCTTGCAGAGGGTATTGTAAAATTGGTCAGATGTTTGTAACGCACAGAAGGAGACGTTTCCGATCCCATAAAGTATATATATTCTTGATCAGCATGAGAAGCTGAGTTGATATAGCCATGTTCGTCTGTCCGTCCGTCCGTCCGTCTGTGCGAATGTGTTTTACTCAGCCGTCCTAAGAGCTATAGGGCTGAATTTTTATTTTTTTCGGGGTTTTTTATTACCTGGGAAAAATAAAGTATGAAAACCATCAGGATCGGACCACTTTATCATATAGCTCTAGAAGAACTAGAAGAAACATTTTCATAAAAATCGGAGTATGCTATGAAATTTACATATGTGATAATATTGGATATAAAATCCTAGATCCCAAAATTTGAATGTGATCGGATAAATATAACACAAGTTACAGCCAATATAATAATCGGCTCTGCTCCCAGCTCTGCCGGCAGCGCTGCTTGCTTTGGGAATGAGGGAAGAAGAAGAACAAATTGTAAAATAGAGAGTAAAATTGTTTTGTTTGTATATTGATGAATTGAGTTGCAGAAAACAAATTTTGAACATGTAAAATTATTATTACCAAGGACTGCAAGGGTATATAAACTTCGGCATAGCCGATGTTCTTTGATATTTTTTATTTATTCGCATTTAGCTTTGAAAACGCATGCATGTATAAGTTAACAATTAACACTTAATATAGGATATTTTATAAGTTTATAATCTACCCTCGCTATCGCGTGCTCTATAAGTTAAGTAGCAGCCCTCGCAATTGCGACATTGCATAAATTGTATCAGCGCGCTATAGCTGCAATGGTCAGCGACGGTAACCGGACACTTTTGTTTTGCTGCAAGAGTTTCCGTTATCGCCGAAGATTTGCTGAGTCGGCTTGCCGACCATGACATTGTGGCGTGATGCGAATTTTGGCTTAGCTTAAGTGGAATATTCTATGTTTTAAGAAATCAGTTTGAATACAGCGCTCTTCCAGTAAGTCGCTTAAATAAATATTCACTCCGGCACTTAGCCGTAAAATAATTTGTTTTATTGTCTGAGCCCAAGGCCAGCAATAAGAGGCTCAGTTTGCCTCTCAACCTAATCTTCACCCTTAACAGGACTGGAGTATTGTAATTGGCGCCCAACTAGTGGTCGGACTCCACAACCACTAACAACCAAACAGCAGCACAGGAGCTGCAACAAGCAACAACAATTAAGACAGCAGTGAGGGAGCTGCGAGTGACCAACCTAATAAAGAAAATTTTTTTTTGTGTTAGTTGAATCATGTAAGTGGATACTCTAGCCAAAATTTTTTCTTATACAAAAGTCTTAATTTTTTGTAAAAATTAGTTTAGTACTTGTGAGTGTTTAATATTGCAACAGATCATAATTAATAACAATAATCTGAACCAGGTTTCTGAAACTCGTGAGAGTGACTGCCTTGAGAATTCTAGTTAAAACAATTTATCATCCAGATCGTTATTAAAATTACTTTGTGTTACTTTCTATGTGTCTAATATTGTGCTATATCAATACATACAGTTCTCGTGGTTCAGAGCTACGAAGTAATTCGACCCGTTTTGCTTTTCGCGGCCACTGCGCATGTTCAGCCAATATAGAACACCTCGCAAGCACTTTAGCGACTCAGATTCCGACTGTGACATTCGCATCGAAGCCTCGGCTACAAGACCTCTCCCTGCAGTTTCTCCCCATTAGGTAAAATGGATCCAGATCAGCTTAGGGAAATAATAAGGTCGGCTGTCAGCGATGCTTTAGCTGAACAGGCCGCTGCAAACGAGCAGAGGGAGCGAGCATTGACTCAAAGAATTAATGAGTTGGCTGAACAAATAGCACAAGTAGTAGCATATGCTACTATAGGAATTAGAAACGACATTCGCTGTGACGAGCCACTAGATGCCGTCAAATGTTTACCTGAGTTTCCACAGGAAAATATTAAGCAGGTACTCTCGGGGTACTACTTTCCAAAGATGGCAAGAATGGCCAATGAAATAGTACAAAATTGCAAAACATGTGCTAGGGCTAAATATGATAGACACCCCAAAAAACAAGAAAAGATCAGAAACGCTCAGACGATGCTCAGAGCTAGGGAGAACGCAAAGCGGCAGAATAGGGTCTTCGACGTTGGTGACAGAGTTTTGGTCAAGTCCAACCGACGGCTCGGAAACAAACTCACCCTTTTATGTGATGAGAAGGCAGTGGAAGCAGACCTGGGGACCGAGGTCCTCATTAGAGGGAGGGTGGTCCACAAGGACAACCTAAGGCGACTTGTTTTTCTTTTACACCTTTTTTTAAGCCACTAGGCAAACTCATATAAGTTAGATATAGTTAGAGCAGGCTAGGTTTACTGAAATGCAATTAATAAATGCCAATAATAAACAAGTAGAAATAAACACTAGAGTTCAGGACCAGCTTAACCAATTAACAATCACTGTCAACAGAATTCTCAGGATAGCCAAAAACTCATGAGTTGACACTAGCCATTTATTTGAAACACTACTCTCTAGAAACAGGATGCTAATGATGGAGTTGCAAAATTTAATGCTTGCTATTACTCTGGCAAAGGCCAACATTGTTAGCCCAAACATTTTGGACCACTCAGATTTGAAATCAATTTGGCTAGAGTAACCCACCACACTCCCATAGGAGATCTTATGTCCGTTGCGTCCGTAAAAGTTCTTCAATCCATTAACACCATACACTTTATAATTGAATTCCCCAAGATTAAAAGAGCTTGCAGAAAGATCACAATTTATCCTGTTATCCACAAGAACTTCATAGTGCGATTGTTTGACAACGTCATAGCCGAATGCGATGGAGAAACCCACACACTGCAGAGTTGCGCCGCTTAACCTGGAGCCACATTTTGTCGTCTGGCTTTGGAAAGTTCATGTGCCAAAGAGCTCCATGCAGGTGTCACGGCACACTGCGGGATCAAGCCGAGCAACCTGGAAATAATCACCCATGTCGATGACGGAATCATCATCCTCAACGACGGGTCCGCAAGTATTACATACATACATATATGGAAATGCGTATGGATATGTATGAACATACATACATATGTATGTATGTATGTATAAGAGTTACCCTACATACATATATATGTATGTATGTATAAGAGTTACCCTTAAAAAAGTATGTGTACACAAGGGCGTCGCCTAGTACTGGCATGGGGTGTTACCTTCACTCCCCCCAATATAGCGATCAATTTAGTGAGACTTTAAATCGAAATGTATTAACAAAATTCAGCTACACTTCAGTGACCCCCTAAATTCGACGAATTCCTAGAGAGCTTCGCTCTACCCGGGTGTCCCGTGACACCTCATTGCTTTTTTTTTTTAATTGCTATTAGCCACGAATCTAGCAATTTAAATTATTTTTGCTAGCAGTTTTAGAAATTTTATTATAAAAATAGCAATTTTTATATTTGATTGAGATTTGAACAAGATGCTGCAGGAAGAAGAATATTTTGAATGTCAAGATATTGACAATATACTGATTCAAATTAAGAAAATACATTTTGTCAAGTGGGAGTTTGTTGAGGATACCACCAAGTTTTGGGCGGGAGTCCTAAATTACAAAGACGCTGGCAACAACAATCCATTCAGTGGCTTAGCAGAGTTTGCTATAAAAATATTTTTCCCTGCCATGGTCCAACGCAGAAATTGAACGTATTTTCTCACAAATGAATTTAAAAATGAAGTAAGTAAGTCGTCTCGCTGACTTAGGTATACCATACACCAGTAAAGCAAATATTTCAACTTTATTAAACAAATGCATTTTCACATGCTTCTTACAAGCATATCTTAGTATCTCGCTCACTCAATCATACGAGATAAAGGGAAACTTACAACTACCGATAGATGATCTTGAGTCAAGAACTCAGGCGAGTCTATTTCTCTTTTTAAAAGTTTATGCATTCTAATTTTACGGTTGACAAAAGAAGAAAGTTTTATCACAAGTCTACAAGCTTGAGCCATGAAGAGTAAGTCGCAAGAACTGCTTTTAAACGGCTTCAAGCCTAGTCTCGTGAGACTTATATTATATTGCCTGGACGTTGCCGCGTACAAAGGTGTAAATAGGTACAAGAGGCCCATACTACAACAGGACGTGCGAACCCAAGCAGAGAACTGTCCACCTCCCGCTCGACCGACCGTAAGGCGACGCCGTATATCGGATATAATACAAATACAAACAAAACTACAAATAAAACAGACAAATAATTAATATATAATTAATTACAGCTAATTAGGAGCCAAATGTGATAGAATAGAGGTTTTTAGAAAAGAAAGAGAGGCTTTTGATCTGATTACGGGGTAAAGAAGATTGTAATCGGAGCATAGGACTCGAAAAGGTGCATGAAAAGCATCGTTAGAAATACAGTGTTTTAAAGATAGAGGAATACGGGGTACAGATAGATTCATCTGCTTCAACAGCTCAGGAGAGTCTATTTCACCAATTATAAGTTTGTGTATAAAGATAGCACCAAGCATTACTTTACGATTAATTAAAGAAGGAAGATTCATTAATAATAATAAATGAAGTAAGTAAGTCGTCTCGCCGACTTGGGTATACCATACACAAGGTGAAACAAATATTTAAAATTTCGAAATCCAAATGTATGTCTATTAAATTGTTTTAGCATGCCCTCATATCATATGCTATCTCGCTCAATCTACAAGCACTCGAGCACTCTAGCGCCGCCACTAGCCAACGGCCTATTCTGCCCTTATGGATCGCGTAGTAAAATACGTTCACACGTATATTTTGCATGTTTCTAGTCCGATTTCAATCAAATTTGTTAGTTTGATAGAAATGAATAAGATTTATTAGTCTGCCAAATTTGACCGCGATGGTCAAAAAATTGCAAGAGCCAATAGGCTTTTTCTAAATTGAAGGCGGAAGTGGGCGTGGCAACATATTAAAATATATATATTCTGTGCGCATACTAAGCCAGTATACATACTAAGTTTGGTGACTTTAGCTTTGTTAGTTTTTGAGAAAATCAGTTTTGTTTAATTTGCGGGGGCGGAAATGGACGTGGCGAAATTTTTAAATTGTCAATATCTACGCGTCTATTAAGCTAGGTGACATACCAAATTTAATGTCTCTATCTGCTATACTTTTTAAGAAAAACAGTTTAATGTAAATTCTGGGGGCGTAAGGGGCGTGTCCAAAATTCCAATGAACTCTATATATTTACATACCACACGAGTCTACATACCAATTTTAGTGGCTCTAGGTCTTACAGTCTCCGAGATCTGCGTGTTCACACAGACGGACGGACGGACGGACGGACGGACATGGCTAGATCAACTCGGTTGTTGATCCTGATCAAGAATATATATACTTTGTGGGGTCGGAGATGCTTCCTTCTGCCTGTTACATACATTTTGGCGACTTTAATATACCATTTCACCCTATGGGTGACCGCGTCAAAGTTTGTATACCCTTGCAAGTTTTTTGTGTAAAAGGTCTAATGTTTGCGAAAGAACGGATTAGGAAATAACGAATCAAAGTTGATCAAAGTCACTGTTCACCACCGGTTGTTCCTATGGGAGCTATATGATATAGTTACCCGATCTTAATCAAATTTGGCACAGTCATTAATAGTTATCCTATATAAATTTTTATGACAATTGCTTCAAAAGTAACGAATTTATTGACAAAAGTCACTGTTTTCGACCGATCGTTCCTATGGGAGCTATATGATATAGTCACCCGATCTTGATCAAATTTGGCACAGACGTGTACAGGCGTAAACTCTCTAATATTTAATTTCACGACAATAGTTAAAAAATTAACGAAGTTATTGAGAAAATTCACTGTTCGTGACTTTGGCGTTTGTATCGGAGCTATATGATATAGAGGTCCGATCCGGCTGAATCCGAGATATACAACTCGTGCAGTATATACAAGCCTACATGCAAAATTTCAGCTCTGTAACTCTAACGGTCTAGGAGGATTTTGCGTTGATCCAGACGGACGGACAGACGGACGGACGGACATTGCTATATGAACTCGTCTCGTCATGCTGATCAAGAATATATATACTTTATATGGCCGAAATTACATACATCAGGGGTAGGCACGCATACAATCAAAAATGAGACTTTGCATATGTGTGTTTGTCAACAAACACGAAGTACGAAACGTTTTCTTGCTTTGCACTAAAAAAACGGTTTAGCTAAAATAATTAGATTAAAATGTTTCGAAAAAATTTTGAATGCATTATAATAAGGTCATAAAGGTAATGTAAAATTATTATTTAATGATTGTAACCAGCTTCAAAGGAATTGGGTAGCAAATAACGCATTGCGCATCAAATCCAAGTTTTCAATAAAGTAAAAATACATTTTTTCAGTTGTCAACAAACATTTTTTATACCCTTGCAGAGGGTATTATAAAATTGGTCAGATGTTTGTAACGCACAGAAGGAGACGTTTCCGACCCCATAAAGTATATATATTCTTGAGCAGCATGAGAAGCTGAGTCGATATCGCCATGTCCGTCTGTCCGTCCGTCTGTGCGTATGCGTTTTACTCAGCCATCTTAAGAGCTATCGGGATGAAATTTTTTTTGGAGTCTTTCTATTACCCGGGAAAAATAAAGTATGACAATTGTCAGGATCGGACCACTATATCATATTGCTCTGGAAGAAACATTTTCATAAAAATTGGAGTATCCCCATGAAATTTACTAATATGATAGTATTGGATATAAGAACTCAGATCCCAAAATGTGAATCTGATTGGATAAATAGAACACAAGTAACAGTCAACATAAATCGGCTCAAGCGCTGCCTACTACGTCATCATTAAATCAACCGAGCATACGCATACACACACAGACGCAACACTACATGAACTGAACGTGTATGCGTGCCGTGCTTTGCTTAGGGAATGATGGAAGAAGAAGAAAAAATTGTAGTAAAAAGAGCAATAATGTTTTGTTTGTGTATTGATGAATTGAGTTGCAGGAAAAGAAATTTTAAAAAGTAAAAATATTATTGCCAAGGACTGCAAGGGTATAGTTTCTTTGATATTTTAAGTGTATTTTTGAAATGTGGACTAATTTTTTTTGAAGTGAAAACTTCTTTAGAATCGTTGGGAGTGATTTCAGACTCGATGAAACGAAAAAGCGACACTAAACAGAGACACATATAGATCTTATAGTATTTAGCCTGCGAGAGAAAGAGATGCAAATATATAAAAAGCATTATAAATAAAAAGCATTATGAAAAACTTCGACCAAGCTGGGAGTCGAACCCCGGCCGCCCGATCGCCAAGCGAGCACACTAACAACAGAGCCACGTCGACACTTTGTAAATTGCCGTCGAGTTCTGTAGTTAGTGTGCTCGCTGCGAGAGAATGAGATGCAAATATTTTTATTCATAATGCTTTTTATATGTTTATATATTTTTTTGTGATACATTTTTATTTACTTTTTATACCCTTGCAGAGGGTATTGTAAAATTGGTCAGATGTTCGTAACGCACAGAAGGAGGCGTTTACGACCCCATAAAGTATATAAATTCTTGATCAGCATGAGAAGCTGAGTTGATATAGCCATGTCCGCAAAATGTTTTCTTCTAGACCTATATGATATAGTGGTCCGATCCTAAGGATTTTCATACTTAATCTTACCCGGGTAATAAAAAACCCCAAAAAAAGATTTCATCCCGATAGCTCTTAAGACGGCTGAGTAAAACGCATACGCACAGACGGACGGACAGATGGACATGGCTATATCAACTCAGCTTCTCAAGTCGTAAACGCCTCCTTCTGTGCGTTACGAACATCTGACCAATTTTACAATACCCTCTGCAAGGGTATAAAAAGTAAATAAAAATGTATCACAAAATATATAATGAATGAATGCACAGCAACTAGAATCACTGTCTGTTCAGCTCTCTAAAGTGGGAAAAATATGTGCATGCGAAACCAGATTGAGCAATGGAAAAACAGTTTTAATTGTGGCAATTTATATTTCACCCAATCAATCAATAAATAGCATCACGGAATTCATTCATGAAAATTTAATAAAGTATACACCAGAAGTATCGCGGATACTTAGAAAAGATTACGATAAAGTTCCAATGATTTTAAGTGGCGATTTTAACGTAAATTTTGCATTGGACACAGCGGTTCCTTTAATTGACTTTCTCAATACAACATTCAGTTTAAAAATGTGTAACAATCGCACTGAATCAACAACACGATCAAAAACAACAATTGACGCGGTATTTCAAAGATATGTTGACAACATCGAAACCAAAGCATTTGTATCATATTTTAGCTATCATAAGCCACTCGTATCATTTGTTGAAATTGAAAACATTAAGGATGAATAATAATAAAATGAAGAAAATAAAACATGACCTTTATAGCAATATTATAATGAACCTATAATTATCCCGCTCCTAATGCTGCTTTCGTCTCGGTTTCGAAGGTTTCACTTCTATCGTGTCTAACCGTTAGACGCCCTCTTTTTTTTTTTGTTTATAATTTTTTTCTGGCAAGCACGAGTCGAATTGTTTCCGAAGTGCCATTGCCTAAGGAGCATTTACAGTGTAAGTGAGACGGCAGCGCTGCGGCAGAGCTAGGCCCTAGTTCGGGAAATGGGCCGTGCCGACCACTGCTTTACATTTAGAGTCGTTGAGATTTAATAGGTTTAATAGGTTTCAGACAAACTCTGAAGATCATTAAGATCGGATTGAAACAGGCAAGAAGACGATACTTTTTCAAAACTGAGGTAAAGCTTAACATCATCCGCGTACATAAACACACGAGAATGTGTCACTACCAGTAGAAGATCATTTAAAAAAAGAGTGAATGGCAATGGAAAAATGCTGCAATTGAGAATAACATCTAAGAGTTCATTTCTAAACACAACAGTTTTGTAAATAAAATTAGTTCATATCTTGAATTCAACGAATAAAGATTGGGTTTTTTTTTGGGTAATAATATTTTCTTTAGGTATGGCAGATAATTTAAAAATACCCCTATAATTCGGACTTTTTTCCCTTCTTATGAAATAAGTTTCAAATAGATGGGAAATTGGAAGATTTACACATTGTGTAAAACCTCAATACGCAACCGTTTGAAGGAACTAAGCACGCCAAAATCCGAACTTTCATCAAACACAGGGTTTAAGATACAATTATACGATTTCAAGTGATAAGGATAAGGTGGATTCGCTTGACAACTCTTAGAGGAATAAGTTGTTTGGAAAAAATCAGCAAACATTGGTGTTTAAGATTAAACATAATCAGATGCGGCAAAAAAATATACAAAACGAAACAAAACCATAAAACAAAAATAAATCATAAAGATTCATATGACAATTATTGCTTAATACCAAACAAAACATGGGGGTTTCTACCTTGTGTTATAAAAAAAATCCGATTCGCATTTTCGGATAGATATATGTTTCAAGAATACTGTGTAAAAATTGAAATCTGTAAAATTACGAAAGTTATCGGCCGTTAAGTGGAGCGATGTCAAGCGCGCTGGGCCGCATCGCTAATTTTTAAACGCGTTTTTCTCAAAACTACGTTTTTGGAGCTCGTGGAAGTCCTACAGGTTGCAAAAATTAACCAACCGCTATGAAATGTTTTACACATATTCTTTAGGATATTGTTCAGTGCTGGTAGTATAATTGGCGAAAAGTATTAAAAGTTGTTAATTTCAAAAATTAAATAGTAGCGAAAAATTGGTAAAAAATTAATTTTTTTCTAAACAAGCTCATAACTTTGCATTTTTCATCCTTCTTTTCCAATTCTACTACCAACGCTGCAGAAAAGTGTCTAGATTAAAAAAAAATTTCATTTTTGGATTCATACTTCATTAGCGAACGGTAAGACTTCCATAATGACGAAATGGGGATGCCATTGAAAAATTCCGTCATAGAACAAAGTTTTCCTAACAACTGTGGAAAATTTCATTCCTTGATCTATTATACTTTTCTCACAAAAAAATTCTTTATTAAAAAGCGCCTTTCGGCCCAACAAGGTAGAAACCCCCCTAAAGATTATAACAACGGCGCGATATCAAGTAAAAACGCTGAGCATGAAATATAAACAATTTTCAACCCAACGTGGGTCATTAGAATAAGTATTTTTAAGAGCAACTGTCGCCTCCTAGAGTCTAAGAGTTCATTTCTAAACACAACAGTTTTGTAAATAAAATTAGTTCATATTTTGAATTCAACGAATAAAGATTGGGTTTTTTAGTTGTGGTTCTAAACTTCCTATTCATTAGTATCAGCTTTATTGTTTTCGATAGACAAATAAGAAGGATGCACTGATGTCTTACGTTTTACATTGACAAAGTTATAAAATTGCTTAGGATCGCGAGAAAACCTATGTTTAACATCGCTAAAGATAATCGTTATAGCATTGTGAATTCAGCACCATAAAATTTGATCAAGCAACTACATAAAGGGAAAAATCCGATGCTTTACCGGATTTTTAAAATCTTTTATAGCATCTTGATTTTACATTCTTCAAGTTACATAACTCACGTAAGAACCAAAGAGGTCTATCAGACCATTCTTGGGTCACACGCGGGATACAAACATCGAAAAACGACTCAAGAGTTTTGTAGAAGACAGAAATGGCAGAGTCCATATCCGTGCAAGATATACAGATATGCCCAATCATTAATTTACTAAAACTTTATAAGTTTAGTAAAGTTTGTCTTGCGAAATCATCAGGTTAGAAGCATCGAGTTAGGATAACGAGACATAACCCCAAGGGGAAGGTCAATGGTTACATCCAGACAAGGAGACCAAATATGTATATATATAGATAACAATGTGACGAGGAGGGCAACATTAATAAAAAATCATATGAAAAGATCCAGGCAATCTTAAGTAAATTAAAATCTCAAAGAACAATGAGCAAGTCTTTGTCAGAGAGATATGAGAATAGAAGTTGAATAGCTTCCAAATGGTGAATGTATACTGCCAAGTCGGACTGGTGGAATATATGAGCAAGTAATATAGGCATAAAAAGAGTTTAAAAAAATTTGAACAGAAACAAATTCAATCTCCTGATTGGAAAACTGGTCAATTTCAGACGAAAACGCTGAATAAACAGCGACCAAAACTTCGTTACCATTACGGATAGTCCGATCATGTCTATATGTTAAATGTTTTGAGGGGAAAATTGAAGCATCAGGCTTGAGGCAAGTTTCAGTAAAGGCAAAAGCATAGAGTCTAGAGAGTTTAGACTTTAGTCCCCGTACGTTCTGATGGGCCAGAGTTAGCGACGAAATAAGTTTTTTCACTCGCCAACAGGTGCTGACGAATCGGAAAGAACGTTACTAACAGAGGCAGATAACAGGCTAAGCGGAGGCCGATTTTTTATACCCTTGCAAAAAGGGTATATTAATTTTGGTCAGAAGTGTGCAACGCATAGAAGGAAGCATCTCCGACCATATAAAGTATATATATTCTTGATCAGCACGACGAGACGAGTTCAAATAGCCATGTCCGTCCGTCCGTCCGTCCGTCTGGATCAACGCAAACTCCTCCTAGACCGTATGAGCTACAGAGCTGAAATTTTGCATGTAGGCTTGTATATACTGCAGGCGTTGTATATCTCGGATTCAGCCGGATCGGATCACTATATCATATAGCTCCCATACAAACCGCAAAGTCACGAACAGTGACTTTTCTCAATATCTTCGTTATTTTTTGAGCTATTGTCGTGAAATTTCATATTGGTGAGTTTGTTATACATATAAACGACTATGCCAAATTTGATCAAGATCGGGTGACTATATCATATACCTCCCATACGAACGATCGGTCGAAAACAGTGACTTTGATCAATATCTTCGTTATTTCCTATGCATAGATTGTTGGCCGTTCTTTCGCAAACATTAGACTTTTCAGATAAAACGTTTTTCCACTTTGATGGCTATAAGTAAGGAAAAAGTTACCAAAAAAGTTGCAAGGGTATACAAACTTAGACGCGGTCGAAGTTACCCCCGGCCCTCTGGTTTTTTTATACTATATATTAAAGTAGCCGAAATGTATGTAACAGGCAGAAGGAAGCATTGCCGACCTATACAGTATATATATTCTGAATCAGGATCAACAGCCGAGTTGCTCTAGCATAGATCTCGGAGACTATAAGAGCTAGAGTTACCAAATTTAATATGTAGTCTCGTGTAGTATGTACAGTGGAATCTGCAGTTGCAAGCTTTGTCGTCTTTATTAGCATGACGAGTCGAGCTCATATAGCCATGTCTGTCCGTCTGGATCAGCGCAAACTCCTCCTAGACCGTTCGAGCTACAGAGAAATTTTGCATGCCGGCTTGTATATACTGCACAAGTTGTATATCTCGGACTCAGCCGGATCGGACTACTATATCGTATAGCTCCCATACAAACGACAAAGTCACGAACAGTGACTTTTCTCAATAACTTCGTTATTTTCTAAGCTATTGGTAAGTTTATTTCACCTATAAGCGACTGTGCCAAATTTGATCAAGATCAGGTGACTATATAATATAGCTCCTATAGCAACGATCGGTCGAAACCATTGACTTTTGTGAATAACTTCGTTACTTTTAACGTGATTGCTTTCAAACTAAACAATTGTCAGTTTTACATATCTGTTAATGACTGTGCTAAATTTGATTAAGATCGGACAACTATATCATATAGCTGCGTTATTTGCTATGCTAAGAATGTAGGCCGTTCTTTCGTAAACATTAGATAAAACGTTTTTCCACTTTGATGGCTATAGGTAAGTAAAGAGTTTCCAAAAAAGTTGCAAGGGTATACAAACTTTGTCGCTGTCGAAGTTAGCCCCGGCCCTCTGGTTAAATATAATGTAGGATGAAATAAGTCTTCAGGAAGAACAAATGGTTTTATCCCAGAAACATCATAATTGGAGGAATCCAATACAAATATAAGATCTAAAGGTTTTCCATTAGAATTTAAGACAGGATTGACTTCAGATAAAGATAAGCCTAGAAAGCCATCAAAAAAGTCATGTGACATAAAGGGCAGCAACATGGTAGATTCATCGGTTAGTGACCATGATAATGCAGGTAGATTAAAATCACCTAAAACTATAAGCATGTATTGACAGGAAACTAAAGAATAGTTATACTGAATTGCCTCTAAATGATTTGAATATAATAGAGAAATAGACAATGGTGGAATATACGAACAAGTAATAAAAGCATTAAAGGATTTAAAATTTACTTTAACACCGCCAAACTCAAAATTTTTTTCAATAATTGATAACGCAGCATCAACAGCTATCAGAATGCCACCGTCGACGTGAGTAATTCGATCACGTCTGAATATAGAAAATTTTAAAAGTTAAAATGCTATGATGAAAAGAAAGACTAGAGATTAGGAAGTTTAGATTTCAGTCCTCTAACGTTCTTAACTCAGGTTAAGATACGAATCTAGTTTTTGGACACACCAGCATTTGCTGATGTGGCAGGATTAGTGTTAGTTGTTCTTGGCAGGCGAATCGGTGGCCGATTTCTTTTCTTAAAAATATATTTCTTCAGTATTTTATGCTTCAGCCAAAAATCTTCTCGACATAACACTAATTTTAATGGACGAAATGTCCCGAGAATAAGAAAATTAAAACTTTTCCACCGCAGTATTGACGTTAACTTTTATGCGAATATAGGCTATTACATCATCAGATGTGACAACAGGGTCTAGCCTTTGTTTATAAACAAATATATGTTTCTTTTGTGGTGTGCCAACGGGGGGCCGCTGTCCCGAAACCACGGCCGAAGCGGCAACGTTGGACAAGGCACTCAGTGCTGCAGTCAACTTGTTCACGGGGCCCTCGATTGGATTTATTGGCAATTTTTATAGGAATGGGTAGTTGCCCGGACAAATCGGACACTTCGATTGGTACTGACTTAAAGAGATTATTACCAGATGATTACCTTTGAGTTTTGGAGACTGATTTATAAGCGATAAGCTTCTAAACTGAGTCTCCACCGCAGTAAACTCCTTGGAGTTTGTTAAAACCATCCCTCAAAGTGTCCAAGCTATCTCTAGTCCTCCTCATATATGTCCCTATCTCATTCTCGACCTCTCGGCAAGCATCATATCCATACTTCAAGCCGCACCCTTTGCAATAGACACCTTGATTCTACCTGTGTAACATGTACACATAACGTGAACCGCATTGTCACACAACCAACAAAGAATATAACCATGGGAATCAACCGCATTAGTGGCGACTACGTAATTAGTTTTATAGCAGACACCCATTTTGTAAGAATTCAAATTAAATTAAAACCAGAGGGCCGGGGCTAACTTCGACCGCGCCAAAGTTTGTATACCCCTGCAACTTTTTTGGTAACTCTATCCTTACCTATAGCCATCAAAGTGGAAAACGTTTAAGCCAAAAAGGTTAAAGTTTGCGAAAGAATGGCCTACAATCTTAGCATAGGAAATAACGAAGTTATTTACAAAAGTCACTGTTTTCGACCGATCGATCCTATGGGAGCTTTATGATATAGTTACCCGATCTTGATCAAATTTGGCACAGTCATTAACAGATATATTAAACTAACAAATGTTTAATTTGAAAGCAATCGCGTTAAAAGTAACGAAGCTATTGACAAAAGTCACTGTTTTCGAAAGATCGTTCCTATGGGAGCTATGTGATATAGTCACCCGATCTTCATCAAATTTGGCACAGCCCTTTGTTAGTGTAATAAACTCACCATTATTAAATTTTATATAATATATAAAATTATAATAGCTCAGAAAATAACGAAGTTATTGAGAAAAGTCACTGTTCGTGACTTTGCGGTTTGTATGGGAGCTATATGATATAGTGGTCCGATCCGGCCGAAATATACAACCCCTGCAGTATATACAAGCCTACATGCAAAATTTCAACTCTGTAGTTCCAACGGTCTAGGAGGAGTTTGCGTTGATCCAGACGGACGGACAGACGCACGGACGGACATAGCTATTTGAACTCGTCTCGTCATGCTGATCATGAATATATATACTTTATATGGTCGGAAATGCTTCCTTATATGCGTTGCACACTTCTGACCAAAATTAATATACCCTTTTTGCAAGGGTATAAATATCAAAGAAGCTAAGTTCTATGCCGAAGTTTATATACCACTCAAATTATTACTGTTTTTACTACCACCTTTTCTTCTTCTTCGATCATTCCCTAAGCAAAGCACGGCACCCATACACATACAGTTCAAGAAGCGTTGTATGCGTGTGCTCTGTTGATTTGATGATGACGTAATAGGCAGCAAGCAGCGCTTGAGCCGATTTATATTGACCGTAACTTGTATTCTATTTATCCGATCGGATTCAAATTTCGGGATTTGAACTTTTGTATCCAATACTATCATATTGGTTAATTTCATGGGGATACTCAAATTTGTTCACCTATGTTTCTTCTAGAACTAAATGATATAGTGGTTCGATCCTGAGGATTTTTATACTTTATCTTATAAGTAGCTCAAATACCAAGTTTCATCCTAATAGCTTTTAAGATGGCTGAGTAAAACGCATACGCACCGACGGACGGACGGACATGGCTATATCGACTCAACTTCCCACGATGATCAATAATATATATATACTTTATGGGGTCGAAAACCTCTCCTTCTGTGCGTTACAAACATATGACCAATTTTATAATACCCTCTGCAAGGGTATAAAAAGTAGGAAATAAAATTTTAAAGGCACGGGTAGGCAAAAGACAAGAGCGTAATCAAACAGAAATATGAAATAGCGGGAGAACACACATTGAGCACATGCAACAACAATTTGTACGCAAGAGCGCTAATCGGCGAATCTGGCTGCTGTGAGGGACCTGAAATCCCCTACCTAGCGAATGACCAGTTTGTTAAAATAGGTCGGAGTTAATAGTCATGAAAGTAAAAGCAGGAGAATTCGGTTCAAGATCTTAAACATTGCCTGACTACAGCATCTGCATTGGTCTGCACAGAAAGGGAAATTGAACGTGCTGGCAGAAAAACTGTCTCGGCATCCAGGGAATCAGATCCAGTACATCCGCAAGGAACCAGTACAATGTAAAGTGCTGGTTTCCAAGAAGGCTTCTCGAAATGGGTGGAGCTGGTACCAAAGCACATAAGTAGTAGTAGAATTAATAAACTAATGTAAATTTAGTATTAAAATATAATCAATTTAAGTCTCACGATATGCTGGGATAGTAAGCTTGATTATGCGAAAGGGTATGATTAACCTATGTTTTCTATCAAGTTTCCTCATTCTCTCTCTTCTCCCAAAACAGGAAAATGTCCGAGATCATTCTCCTTAACGGCAGGTCATCAGAGACGATCCCATATCCAGGCAGGGCGCCGAGTGGAAGCCCCCCAGAAGAGCTCGAGAACCTAACGGTCACGGAAGGCATAAGGGATGAGAGCAGCAGCAAAGACGAGCCTCGCTCCACAGGGTCACCCTTTCAACCATTTATCACGGGGTCACCAAGATACTCCTCCCCTCCCCTATCGGCCCACAACTATGCGGCACCAAGATACTCGTTTTCTTAACAGGAGTTGTTTAATCTAGCTTCCCAGAGAAGTGCGACCCGGAGAACGAGATGCCATGGAGTCGACAAACTGGCCTCGACCCTACCACTAGATACATTTGGAACCCGCGGCTTGGACACCCAAGATATGGACCAGGTTGACGGAGGGCACATCTGACCTTCACCCCTGGTGGTTTTTTCATTAAGAAAACGACGACGCACACCACCGCTGTGGTTGTTCAGACATGAGAGACATTAGGGGACAAGAACCATACGTTGAAGAGTGCCAACCCGAAGCCAAAGAGAACCCCAAAGGAATGAGGAAGTGCCCATGTTTTGACGGCGATTTGCAACAACCCAACCTGCACCGCCACAGATCGGGTAGTGTCACTCCAGTTGTTGAAACTAATTCTCGCACAACACAATGCATGCTTGAAGCGTAAAATGTTCGATTTTACATATGTATACTTACACCCACTGCAATTGCAGTTTTTTATCGGGCGGTGAATTATCAGCCGGTGCATGGTGTAAGGGCGGATAAAAGGTGCGTCGCAGTCCACGTATGGTCACCTTACTTGGCTCTTCCTTCATTATGTCCAACATAGAGTATTCCCCATTTGGTCGTAAAATCTCACTCTCTGGGGCATACAATATCCGTGGACGACTCTTGCTGCGTGGACGCGCACCTCGCAACGGCACTTTGGGCAATTCGTCCGTGGGAATTATGGGTGCGGCCGCAACTACCGAAGGACGTGACCGCGATCTACGTATAGGCGAACCAGCAATCAGAGCTGTTCCTGTGGCTAAATAGAATGTGTCCACATCGGCGAATTCATTGCGGAGTTGAGAAAAACTGCGTACCTGTGGGGCGAATGTTTAAACAAATAATAATTTGTGAAATCATTTTCACAATTTTATTTATTAAGTTATTAAGCGAAGCGTAATGCTTACCTCCTGGCCTGTGCCTGTATACATTTTTTTTGCTCCGTTAATTTTTAACACTTGACCCAAATCCTCAAGCACTTCCTCAAATGGTTGAGAGGTGCGTAGGTTTAACAAAACGCGACACTGCAAGTAGAAAAAGAGGTATAATATTCTCTATGTATTACTTATATTTATTATAAATATAAAATTGTTTCCGATATTAAATGTGGTGGAGAAATTATGATTAACACCAAAAAAAATTAGAGACGTACTGCAAACGAAAAGCAGATATCAACGAAATTTTTTTATTCAATGGTGTCACAGAAATCGGTAACGAAACGAAACTATGTAACTCAGAATCAACTGTAGGGTGCCTCAGAAATGTATTTTGACAATTTTTCCCCCAATGTTTGGATAATATTGAAATTCTATCGAAATATGAATGAATATGATGTACTTAAACTTTGATTATTTTTAGGTCGTATTGCATTTAACCAATTCACTATGGTCCCAAAGTCGTTTTTTTTTTACATAAATTAATGGCTAAAGAACTGAGAAAGATTTTTTTGTCTGGTTTTTTGCATTCGATTATATAAAAACTGTAGAAACTTGGACTAGGAAAAGTGGGCGTGGCACAGCCCTCAATTTTTTTATTTTGAGAACAATCTGTATCAAATTTGGGGTTTTTGAGAGATAACTTACTTATCTGATTTATTTAGTAAGATTTAACAATACTATTACATCTGACTTACTTAAATTAATAGGAGTTTCAAATAAAATAAGTTGTAAGAATCAGAACCTTAATTTTTAATGTAAAGTTTTCATTCAAAAAATTCTGCATCCACATCAACTGAGTATTCAATGTAAATATCGGATTGATCTGAGTCAGATCCTTCCAAATCTATTTCTCCTAAATCAGATTTGTCATTCAGGTTTTGGCGCTCACTGATACTAAGAGCTGGTACTTCCAACAGTGCCAGTACATCTGCAGGAATAGGTTTCTTTTTATACCCTTGCAAAAAGGGTATATTAATTTTGGTCAGAAGTGTGCAACGCATAGAAGGAAGCATTTCCGACCATATAAAGTATATATATTCTTGATCAGCACGACGAGACGAGTTCAAATCGCCATGTCCGTCCGTCCGTCTGGATCAACGCAAACTCCTCCTAGACCGTTAGAGCTACAGAGCTGAAATTTTGCATGTAGGCTTGTATATACTGCAGGGGTTGTATATTTCGGCCGGATCGGACCACTATATCATATAGCTCCCATACAAACTGCAAAGTCACGAACAGTGACTTTTCTTAATAACTTTGTTATTTTCTGAGCTATTGTCATGAAATTATTATAATATTGGTGAGTGAATAAACGACTGTGCCAAATTTGATCAAGATCGGGTGACTATATCATATAGCTCCCATAGGAACGATCTTTCGAAAACAGTGACTTTTGTCAATAACTTCGTTACTTTTGACGCGATTGCTTTCAAATTAAACATATGTTAGTTTAATATAACTGCTAATGACTGTGCCGAATTTGATAAAGATCGGGTGACTATATCATATAGCTCCCATAGGAAAACAGTGACTTTGATCAATATCTTCGTTTTTTCCTATGCTAAGATTGTACGCCGTTCTTTCGCAAACATTAACCTTTCAAGCTTGAACGTTTTCCCATTTTGATGGCTATAGGTAAGGAAAGAGTTACCATAAAAGTTGCAAGGGTATACAAACTTTGACACGGTCGAAGTTAGCCCCGGCCCTCTGGTTACTTTTTATTTTTTCTTTCGGCCAGGCATAAGCTTGAGATTAATGGATCGCTAGTGTCCATAGCTCTGTGGAAAACGTCCTGCATATTAATTAGCCTACTATTTTTTCTGGCGTGCATTCTCCTGTCCTGCTTAAATAGCTTGTTCCGTGCCTCCGATGCATTTTCACCCATGCAACCTACAGAAAGAGCGGATTCGGCAATAATTTTGGGTCCGTGAATTAATACTTTATGGACTGTGGGTGTCATGGGGTACCAAGGATATTTTTCCATAAAAATGCGTGCGGTCTGCTTACAATAAACTTCAAACTTATCAATATTAATCGAAAACTCGCTTGAAATAGCGATCAAAATAGTGTGGAGTCTATGAAGAAGATCGGCATCTAAATTTAATATTGACGATAGTATTTTGGTATCTGCAAAGGCTCTTCTTGCTGTATTACCGTCGTTTGAATTTCCACTTCCATTTTGCTTTGGCTTGTCAACGTGTAATCCAAGTTCGGACCAAAATCTGCTTTGAATTTCCCGTTTGCGTATGAGCATTAAATCTTTGTCTTGAGAGCCTCTAACTTGCAATTTTTTTAGCTCAATCCTGTACGAACTCTAAAAAACGAATCCATGCATGCAAGGGACTTACACCATATTGAAGAGATTCAGGCTTAGAATTGAAAGTTTCCGAACTCATGTCTGATATTGACATCAATTGTAAAGGCTTTTGCTCCACATATTAGACAGGTTTGTGTCGATTTATTTCCTGTTAATGTGTTTAAAACCTTACCATCAATCAAAGTCATGTAAAGTTCATATTTTATAGTGAAATTACGAAAACAAAATGGCACTAAGTTTTGAACTTGATTGTCTAAGTCATCTTTTTCCTTTAAAATATGTTCAGTGGTTTCCTTTGTAAACTGAATTTTAACAAGTCTGCAAAATCTGATAGACTTGAAAATTCTTCTTATACGTACTTTGCCCTGTAGAACCGTCAAAACCATAGGTTGAAATCAACGTTAATTCCGTGTTTGAATTAAACATTTCCATGACTTCATTTTGCAGTGTCATTATTCGTTTTACTGTGTGATCTAAAATATCCTGTAATGGAACGACTGCAATAGTTTCAGAAATGCAAATGTTTTCAGGTCTACATTTTTCCTTTGCTTCAATAAGGTGCTTATAGATCGGGTAAATGTCGCAATTACGACTTTTCTGCAGCCTGATGTTTATGTATGTGCTCTTGGTTAATCCATTTTCCAGTAAAAACGCCAAAGCTTCATCAGGACTCATCGGAATAGGATCCTTGGAAAAATACTTATTTCTTATTTGAGTTGCGTTGCCTTTCGATGCTTCCATTAAAACAAACGATAAATCGCTGCATTTGCCTTTTTTTGCTGATACTGACGCCGCTTGAACAAGTAAAGATGTGTTGAGGTTTTCCTTCTCAGACAGCTCACCCGCATATTTCCTTTTTAACCGTTCATTTCCGTCATAATAAGAAACGCGTGGACGTCCACGCATTTTTGTGTTGTTTTTAGCTCATTATTTCCAACTATAATTAACATTTTTGAAGACATAAAATTTTTATATCTTGGATCCGTTTTGAGCCGATCTGCCATGTTATTGCATTTTGCAAAGCATTTATTTGCGTAGGCTGCGAAATTCTTCGATTTTTTTTTTATTTCTTCTTTTTTTTCCAAAAGTGATCCATTGAACTTTTTTATTATGAAGTCAAAAACTGACGATGCTTTGCGCTTGTTTTGTAGCCACACGTCAAGCAGTTCTGCATGCCCGAACTCAAAGATGCCTAGGGAAATTTGTGATTGTATGGAACCGGGTGGATTTGGGTAAAAGGTGATTAGTGTTTTATATAGACAAGACATTGACAAACATGATTTGATTAATGCTTACAACAATCCACTAACTTTTACTTCACGAAGCAAAAAGTTTTTTAGGTTACGGACGCTAAAAACAACACAGCATAAAACACATAAAATAAAGGACAAAACACATATAAACAAGAAAATACATAGACAATCGAGTAAAACAAACCTGGAGCTACATTTTCCATTGTAATTTTTATATACTGGACTATTACTTTTGATGATACAAAGCAAAACGGAAGATAACTAAATTGTACTTTCTTCAAGCCACGTGCGCAGAGAATCAAAAGCAAACTTTCAGGGCTTGAGAAAACTTTCAGGGCTGCACTATTTATTTGATACTTTAATTTCTTTGGTTTGTGGGGTGTACTCAATTGGAAAAATTTTTTTTTTTTATAAATCAAGATATTTTTTTCATAATTAATGTAAAAAAAAAACGACTTTGGGACCATAGTGCAATTGCTAAAAACGTTTATTTTTATATTTTCTTTATTGTTTTACGAAATCGCCTTAAAATAAATAATCATTGGCCGTTTTTGGACAAAACACCCCTAGGGACATAAAGGAAATTTCAGTAGTATTCATGTTTTTTAAGGCAGAAAATTCATGAAGTGAAATATCCAATGAGCGGCACGTTTTTTTTTTATCACCTATGTACATATATGAAGGTCGTAACGCTTTTTTGTGCCTTCAGGAACGATTCACCAGTCCGACTCTATTCTAAAGTGGAGGCGTGACATCTCTTAACACGTTATCCAGCAGGTTGAGGGCCAATGCGTTGTCATAAATTTTCAGGCTAGAGTAGTGCCAAAAGCTATACCTCCAAATCTCTCACTTAACCGTGGGATGTTAAGGTCCTTATAGATAAGTGAGTTACGCAGAGGCGACTTAACAATTATGCAAAGAAGTTCGTTTTGGCAACGCAACAATTTGTTGCAAAAGCTACGATCACATATTATGCCGATTAGCCACTATATACAGCTATGGTCACATAATTGGCACAAAAAAAATTTATATTTTTAAGGGTAATTTTTTATTATATAATAAAATATAAGGAACACATATTGGATGGCATTTTCTAGCCCAAGGTTTGAATAATCTATGAACACAAAAAAAAAAAAATTAATTTAATTTCAAAAAGTCATAAAAACTCAAAAACTTAATAAAAAACTCAAAAATTGCCTGGACACATAATTGGCACAAAATATTAAAGAATCGTTTTTTTTACAAAAACTAACTATAATTGCCCGATGAAAACAGAATTTAATACTAGTATTTCGTACTGTATCCATTATTTTCGATGACTGCCTGACATCTCCTGTTCATACTCTCCACTAGCTTCTGACATTTGTCCTTAGGTATGGAATACCACGCTTCCTTGACTCCAGACCACAAATCTTCCAAATTTTTAAACTTTTTCTTTGCAATTTCCACTTTGATATCGTTCCACAGATTTTCGATAGGGTTAAGGTCTGGACTTTGAGGTGGCCATTCCATAACTTCCAGCTTTTCTTCCTCGAACCAGCGTTTAACGACCTTTGATGTGTGTTTGGGGTCATTGTCCTGCATAAATGTCCACCTCACAGGCATGTTGTCGAAGGCGAAAGGTTCCATGGTGTTTCTTAGTATATCCAAATACTGAAATTTGTCCATATTACCCTCAATCCTTACGAGCGGGCCCACACCGTGCCAAGAAAATGCACCCCAACACATGATTCTACCTCCTCCATGTTTGATGGTCTTGGTGGTGTACCTGGGATTAAGGGCTTGGTTTT